>NC_057386.1:33811763-34145007 GCF_019320065.1 Cervus canadensis
GTTACATTTAGGTCTTTAATACATTTTGAGTTTATTTTTGTGTGTGACATTAATGTTCTAGTTTCATTCTTTGACATCTAGCTGTCCAGTCTTCCCAGCACCACTTTTTGAAGAGAACTGTCTTTTCTCCATTGTATCTTCTTGCTTCCATTGTCATACATTAGCTGACTATAGGTGTGTGGGCTTATTTCCAGGCTTTCTATCCTGTTCCATTGATCCTGAGAGAGCTCCCATCAATGGACACTCCCTGGGGCCTCTGCTACCCATGTCTTTGTCCCCACAGTGAGCCACAGCCAACCCCCATCTCCCCAGGAGCCCCTCCAAGACCCACAGGTAGGTCTCGCCCGGGCTCCTGTGGGTTACAGCCTGTGCCCTGGGCCACAGTGCACGGGAGAGCTTGTGTGCACCCTCCAGGCCCCTGCAGCTCCCGCACTCAAGGCCCGCTGGCCTTCAAAGCCAAACACTCTGGGGGCTCCTCCTCGCAATACCAGACCCCCCGGCTGGGGAGCCTGACGTGGGGCTCAGAACTCTCCTGTAGGTCTGGGGTGTATAATTATCTTCCCGTTTGCGGGTCATCCACCCGGCAGAGACAAGGTTTGATGTCATGAGAGCACCCCTCCCACCACCTTTCCTTCTTTGCTTATACAGCATTGTTTTAAGTTCGTTTTGTCACTGGTTGCTCCGCAGTGAGCAGTGTTTTGGTGTTTTCGTGAGGAAGTGAGCTCCAGTCCTTCTACTCCATCTTATCCCCTCCCTTCTGGGGGGCTGGGTGAGGGAGGGCAGGAATATTTTTTAAACATCTACCTATCTTCTACAAATTAGCTCAGATGTCACTTCTCAAAGAGACTGTTCAGGATACATGCAGCTGGGAAGTCACTCCCTTTTCTGCATTTCCAAGGCACTTATGTTCACAGACTGAAAAACCCACGAGGCATCTACCTCAAGCCCATAAGCCTCAATACTGTCTCACATACATACCCCTGCATTGATGCTCACACAGGCACCCCAAGTCCTGGGATCTGTACAGTAGTCTCCTAGGATCTGTAGTCTCCCAACGCTCAAAGGGATCAGATCCTCACTGGGAAGCATCCAAACCTCCAAGAGCAGGTAGGAAGGCCGGCAGTGAGCTTGTCAGATTCCTGCCGGGGGGACTGTCACTGCAAGGATCAGCCCTAAAACACATCATCCAGACCCACGATGGATGCCCCTGTAATTTGGGATGCCCCAGGTTCCAACTCACAGGAGTCCCTGACTAAACTCTGTACCTTCTCGTAACTCTCTAAACTTCCATCACAGTCACTCAGCCTGCTCCTTTAGACCAAGGCAGTGTGTATGTGTGTTTTAAAAGGTTCACTCACTAGGACACACAGTCCCACACATCCCCACCCTTGGATGAACAGAAGCAGGGCTGCTTGCTTCTCCAGCCAACCAAGCACGCACCCCGTGCAGCGAGAGCAGCGGGCCAACGCGTGAGCTTCCGACACTGGCTTGTAGAGCGACCCTGTGGGTCGGTGGCTCCTCTATGGCCAGCGGGGCTCACAGGACGCCTGGGAACCGCTGTGGGTACAGGCCAAGCCCAGCAGACACCTGGGCTTCTGGCTGGGGACAGCATGGTGGCAAAAGGCAGAAGCAGCAGTCGCTACTGAAGGATGTAAATTTATTGGAAAAGAAAAGGGGGGGGGGGTGGGGCTAGGAGTCAGGCTCTGAGGCAGGTGGCGGCTTCTCGTCGTCCGGGGGGCAGTCAATGAAGTCAGCCAGCATGGCAGCGGTGTCACCCTGCTCCTTCCAGGGACAAACAAGAAGTTCAGAACAGTGGCAGGCACAGACCCAGCGGGTCAGGATGCGCGTCGCTCCCGCCCCTCCTCCCCGCGGGGCCCCCTCACCTTTTCCGGGGGGAGAGCTGCCGCCTCCACCTCCGCCTCCGCCGCCGCAGACGCCTCTGGTGGGGGTGATACCTTCTCACCCCCACCCTCAGCCCCCTCTTCCAGCAGGGTTGGTGGCCCAGAGGGCTCCTCCTCCACAAGCTCCTGAGGCGGTGGCCCTGCAGGGGGGCTCCCCCCTTCCCTCTCCATCTCCCCCTGGGAGGGGAGCACCTCAGGGGCCAGCGTGGGGGCCGTCTCAGGCCCAGGCGCCTCCTCGGTCCCAGGCTCCTCCACTTCCAACAGCAGGCCGGGTTCCAGTCCTGGCTCCGGAGGCCCCTTGGGAGACTCGGCGGGGGGCAGCGCTGGAGGCGGCAGGCTTGGGGGCACAGGCCCTCCTCCTTCCACCTCCCCGCCTGCCGGGCCGAACTCCACTTCTTCCAGCTCTTCCAGCTCCTCGTCCTCCTCCTCGTCCTCCTCATCCTCCAGCTCACCTTCCTCTTCCTCAAACTCCTCCTCAAACTCCTCCTCCTCCTCTTCCTCCTCCTCAAAGTACTCCTCTTCCTCCTCCTCGTCCTCCTCGAAATCCTCCTCCTCGTCCTCCTCTTCTTCCTCCTCGTCCTCCTCCTCTTCTTCCTCCTCCTCATCACTGCTGTTGATGTTAATGACTGTCAGGTCTTCTTCCAGGGCTGGGGGGCCTCCCCCACCAGGAGTCCCTTCCGGAACCAGCTGGGGTGGCGGCAGCGTCACCGGGCCGGGAACAGGAGGCGGGGGAGGGGGCGGGAGCGGCCCCGGGGCTGCAGGCAGCTCTTCTGGCTCGTCCTTGGCGGGCACAGGAGGGGAGGCTGCAGGTGGCCCAGCGGGGGCTACTGGCGGGGGCGTGGTGCCCGAGGGCGGCGGGGGCGGGGGTGGCAGCCCCTCAGGCACGATCACCACGCTGTCATCAGAGTCGCTCTCCAAGGAGATTTCCACGTCGGATGCCTCCTCCTTGTCATAGTGGACAAAGGCTGGTCTGGGCACTCGCCCCCCGAAAGTCTCATCTGGCGGGACAGTAGGTGGGGGGCTGCCACTTGGGGCCAGGACAGCGTCCTCACTGGAGCCTGCCCGGTGGTTCTCAGGGCCAGGAAGGAGCCGGGGGGGTACAGACACCAGGCCTGGCACAGACAGGCCCAGGTGGTTGGCTGTGGCTGGAGGTCCAGGGCGTGTGGGGGGCAGGGGGCCCGCCGGGGGCATGGGGCCTGCAGAGGGCATGGTGCCCGCGGAGGGCAGGGGGCCTGGCGTGTGGAAGGCTGGAGCCCTGAAGGGAGCTGGAGCCTCAGGAGGCGGGACTGGGGCCGGGGCGGGGCAGGTGGGGCCCACAGACTGCAGGGGAGGAACTCGGGGGTGGGTCAGAGCCGCACAGGTCACCAGGGCTTCTGAGCAGAAGGAGGAGACCTGGGGGAAGAAGGGGCGAGAGCAAGGGTCAGGACACAGGCTCTCAGTACTGGGGGCGCGCAGGGCCAACACCGAGGTGGACGCGGCCCACGTAGCAGTTACCTCCAGGCTGTCCTCGCGCTGGCCCAGGGAGAAGGCCCGCAGCGCGCAGGCGAGAGGCGGCGGGCAGCGAGGCGAGGGTGCCAGCAGCAGGGCCAGCAGCAGGCGGTAGAGCTCGCGGCGGCAGTGGGAGCTGGTGTACGGGGAGCTGCCGAGGGCTTCGCCCTGCTGGACACCCATGACCAGGGGGAGCACCAGCTCATGCAGTCGCTGGAAGGACAGAGCGCACAGCTGGAGGCGCCGCCAGACGACCCGCCCGTCCTCCAGGGCCTGCGCCCAGGTCCGAATGAACCCCCACCAGTACCCCTTCCAGCGGGGACCAGGCTCCCCTCACCCTGTGAGTCTCCTCCTTGATGAGAGGCCCGCACATGAGGATGGTCCGGCTGAGGCCTGGGGGAGGAGACGAGCGTGAGAGGCTGACACGACGGGCGGCCCAGGGCAGCACCCGCTCTGCCCACCTCGGGCAAGTCACGTGACTCCTGTTTTCTCAGCTATAAAATGGGGCTCATGAGTGGACCTCTACTACACAAAGCTGTGAACGTTATGTAATTCAGATGGAGATACATTCTAAACGTGAGTTTACACATGGGGAGCGCTGGAGGGCAGTGCACATGCGGGACCCAAAGGAAAGTCACTTCTGCTTCCAGCAGCGGGCCTGGGGCGTGCAAGCTCTGCCAGGCAGGGGTCTCGTCCTCTTCCTCCCCCGCCCTCCGGGACACACGAGCACACGCCATGGACAGAGGATGTGCAAACGAAAACACCCGAGACCCATCCAACAGCAGGACCCACCTGCAGCCCTGGGGAGAGTGCGGCCCCTCGGCAGGCTCTTAGCCGGGTCTGCGTGTTTTCCACCCCCGCCCCCCACCAGGACACCCGGTCCCTCCAGTGCTCCCAGACCCTCCCGGCCCCGAGGTGCCGGGCACAGGCCTCACCCACCTCTCAGTGCGGCTGCACAGACATCGCT
Organism: Cervus canadensis; assembly: GCF_019320065.1. Classification (NCBI taxonomy): domain Eukaryota; kingdom Metazoa; phylum Chordata; class Mammalia; order Artiodactyla; family Cervidae; genus Cervus; species Cervus canadensis. The sequence goes on from NC_057386.1 coordinate 33,816,120, forward strand.
GTTGGCATTGCTGTCCCCTTTCCGGTGGCTGGGCGGGGCCATGGCCTCCCCCACGTCCAGCTTCAGCTTCTTGGGAGCACTGGGCTTCCCAGTCTGCAAGCCCCCGTCAGGGCTCCCCCGGGGGCTGCGCAGCTGGCGGGGAAGGGAACACAGATCACACACCAGCCGGCAGGAAGGCAGGACGGGCGGGAGGCTGGATCGAGTGAGGACCAGGGGCACGGGGAGGCCTCTCTCACCCTGAGGGCGTCCGCTGGCGGGGAGATGTCGCTGAGCAGGTGGGAGAGCAGGGCCTCCCCCGAGGCGCCCCCCTGCAGCACCCCCGCCGAGGCCCCGCACACCTGCACCCAGAGCTCCAGGACAGCGTACACCTTGGTCCGCACGGTGCTGCAGGGGGCGCAGAGGGCGCCTGTGAGGGGAGGCCACGCCGCCGCCCCCAGCCCGGCAGCGCCCGCTCACCACCACCCCTCCTCTCTATTCCCTTCCTGGACGGTCACCTGTAGGGCCTCTCCTGGCCTGGTCCGAGGTTCTCCCTCCCAATGCTCCAGGCATTGAGGACCTGGGGAAGCAGGCGGCTGATCAGAGCCCCGAAGCGCAAGAGCCGTGCTCCACACCTGGGGGTGAAGACAGAACGATGACCCCCGCTCCCAGCACGTCCCAAACCCCGCACCGCTTCCTCCCGACCCCACTCACGCGAGGATGAGTGCCGAGAGCAGGTCCAGGGCTTCAAGGTGGAGAGAGGGCAGCAGCAGCAAGCGCAGGGGGCCGTCTCCCAGCAGACTCTGTGGGGAAAACCAGCAAATGAGGAGTGGGGCAAGACTGCATACACGCAGGTGAGGAGGCCACCCCCAGCCCAACTCCCCCGACAAGATGAAACACCGTCCTCGACAGACCGGGGAAGGACGATGGGGCAGGCAGGCCGGAGCCCTCGGTGGTGACTCGTGGACGCCCAGCTCACGGTCGCCTGGGGAAGCACCTGCTCCAAGCGCTCCCACAGCACGGGAGCCCATTCACGCCGGCGGGCGCGGGTCAAGAGCTCGGGACTAACAGCAGCTGGACGAGTCAGGACCACGCACTGTGGGAGCCCCAGCCTGCCTGCCTGGCCGCCCAGGGTCCCGGAGAGGGGCTGCCAGCGGGGCCGGCTCCACTCACGACATTCTTGGCGCTGACACTGAGGGTCCGACAGATGAGATCCAGGATGTCCTGCACGGGGACGGTCACTGGTGCCCCGAACTCGGAGCTGGAGAGGATCGAGCAGGGAGCCCCTCAGCGTGGGGTCCCCAGTGCGGCCCTCTGCCTCCCGCCTCACTCCCTCACGCACCTGAGCATGAGCCCCAGGCAGCGGGCCAGCCCCGAAAACCTCTGCCGCAGCCGGAGGAGGGTGTGGGCGTCCGCATCTTCTGAGGGGGACAGCAACGTTTCCGCCCCAGGGCTCTCGTACTGCATGGGCGCTGGACAGACACACAGCCACCTGTACTTGCCGCCCCGCCTCCATTCAGGTGGAGGACCCACCCATATTCTCCCTACTGCCTTTTGCCTAGAACTCAGCAGCCCCCCTTCCCTGGACCAGTCCCCTGGTCCCCTCACCCCACCCCCCGCCCCGGAGCGTCAGCCGGGCCCTACCTGCCTCTGCGCCCTCGTACAGGCCCCCGAGCAGGCTGTGCAGAGAGGCCAGCAGGCTGCGCAGCTCCTGCTCCCAGCTGTCCGTGTGCTTCAGGCCCTGGGAGAAGCCGGCCCCCAGAGACGGCAGCCGGGAGTAACACTCGCAGGCCAACTGCCGGAGAAGGGGGACCCAGTCAGGAGGGAATCAGCCCAGTCGTGGATCCCAACCCCACCAGCGCCCAGGAAGATGGAGGTCAGAGCACCCGGAGGAGAGATGGAATGGAAGAAAGGGCAGAAAGACACAGATGGAGACTGGGAGGCAGAAGCCCCTACTGGTGTGTACTGTGCGTTAACAGGGAGGGGAATGAGGACACAGGGGGAGCGGCAATAGAAAACAGAGGTGGGGGGAAGCACCAGCTCAGACCCCAGGCTCCCCGCTGTCTCCCTCCTTCCCCTTACCTGCTGGAGTTGAGGGCTCAAGGCATCCACCCGTGAGAGGAAAAACGAGGCCAGCTTGCCCTGGATCATGGGGAGAGAGAGGGGGAAGCTGGGGAGTCAGCTCTAAGGGGCAGGTTCAGAGCCCCGGCCCTCCCAGCAGCAGCGTCCAGGCCCAGGATCTCAGGCCTTTCTCTCTCCTGCAGATGAGGAAGCAACGCACCCTCAGGGGCGCCGCACCCAGGAGCAGACGCCCACTCGTGGTAGAAAATGAATGCCGACCCCTGTCCTCAGCCTCCCTGCTTGGGGGCTGTGTCCCACAGACCATGGGGCCCCTCCTCCAACGTTTGCAGAGTGACAGTCATCACCCTCAGGCCCAAAGGACACAGCACTGAACAGCAGGCGCCTCCACACCCCAACTCCCTGCCAGCTCAGACCAGGAGTACCGGGCTGGGGACGGGAGCAGTGAGAGCAGCACGAAGTCGACAGAGAAGGGAAGGTAGACCAGCAAGACGGGGGCAGTGAGCTCAGAGCAGCAACCGGCCAGTCAGTCACCAGGACCCGCCTGCTGCCTGGTGGCGCCCACGAGAAAACATATAACTGGGGCCCCACTTATCTGGGGGCAGAATCAAAGGGACCTGTGAACATGGACGGGAAAAAATCATTTTCACTTGCCTATAAATAAAATGTAAATTTTTCTTTCAATTGTAAACGCAGACAAAAAGCCACAGTAGTATTAGCAGTCCCTTTGTCACCAGCAGAGATCTTTCACTTTCACTTCACATCACAGCTGTCAACAGGCATCTCATTCAAGGGCATCACTATCACGAAACTTCAGGACTCATCAGACCTGCTGCTGGATTCTGTTACTTGACATGTTAACAAAGATGTGCATTCTATCACACTTTCCCTACAATTCCATGTATTTTACTAATTGAAAAACATCCAAAGAAGAGATCCACGGCACAAAAAGACTAAGAACACTGAAGCAGAAAAGGATTTCCACTGTCAGTGGGTGTAACAGGAAGACAAATGTGTGAAAAATCATGACCTGGAACCAAAGAGGGCGGCTCTGGAGGGACTGAGCTGGGAGGCAGGACCAAGCTGGGCTTGGGAGAAAGTGGAGGAGGCAGGTAAGGAGACGGAGAGGCCAACACAGTGAGGGGAGTGACAGTCTCCCACGGGGCCCATAGAGAAGCAGGCTGGGCCTTAAATCCCAGGCGAGTATGTATGGACCCCACCAGGATCGGGGCATCACAGGCACAAAAGTCAACTTCCAGAAAACAAGGCAGACAGCAGGGAGAAGCAGGCGCAGAGCCCAGCAGAGTGAAGTTCAGGAGCCACCCTTCAGGGCTCCCTGCTGAGGCTCTGGGGCAGGAACCACACCTGGTTTTCCAGGCTCCACTGCAGGACTCTCGGTGGGAGAGAGAGGAGCACTGTGACAGCTGATCCCAGGGTAGGAGAAGGCCTACAACGACCTAGACAGCACTTCCACGTCTGGTGGGACAGGGCTCTGAACACTTCAAACCAAAAGCAGCCCCCACCCGCTGGGCTCCTGACCAGCTTCTCCAGTGATGCTATTTCTTAGAGTCACCAAAGCCTCATCCACACTGGCGCTCAGCCCTTTGGACCAACTTCCTGCTCACACTCTCCCTGAGACCCAGGAAGCCAGATCGCTGAGGCCAACAAAGGTCTGCTTATGTGCCTGCGGTCAAGCAGAGTGCAGGGACACGGCCCTGACCACACAGTTCCACCAGAAATGACCTGCAATGCAAAACAAAGTAAGGCAAACCAAGGCTCACTTGGGACATTTCACCAGGAACGAAAGCACGTGTGCGTACATGGTATGTCCTGGTGCCCTCAAGAGGGGGGTGAGTTTTCCCACTCATTACAGAACAAATAATCAATGTGTTGAGGAGGAGGAGAGATGAAGCCTGGATAGATTGACTTCATGGACCCAGAAAGCTGAGATGCCTCATTTGGGAGGAGTCCTGAACTTGGAGACGGCAGCTGCCCTAGAACCTTCTAGGGGGTGGAACAGAGAGCAGATACACACTCTAGCTATCCACTTCCCAAGCACTGGTCTGCAAGATGTTCCAGTACAAACTGCCCCTGGGGCGTCTGTGCATGACAGATTCATGTCTGCCACGCTAGCAACAGCCAAAGCCAAACTCCTAACAGAGGGGCATTCTCCAGAAGACGCTGTGTCCTCAGAGAAATAAAGGCATACGGATGCTGTAACAGCATAAGTTCTGTTGCTTGGTTTGGACAGGGTACTCAATATGCAGGCCATGCCTTCAAAAATGCCATCTGACAAGAGGCTGTGAGTTATAGATCAATTCTCCTGACCACTCACAATGAAAATTAAGGGCCCTAGCTTCCCCGGTGGCTCAGTGGTAAAGAATCCATCTGCCAAGGCAGGAAACTTGGGTTCGATCCCTGGGTCAGGAAAGATCCCTTGGAGAATGAAATGGAAACCCGCTCCAGTATTCTTGCCTGGAAAACCTATGGACAGAGGAGCCTGGTGGGCTACAGTCCACAGGTCGCAAAAGAGTCAGACACGACTGAGTGACTAAACAACAAGCAGAGGACTCACAGACAGTCTAGTCTGACTACTCAAATCCTGACCCCAGAGGTAACACTCAGTTCTCCCTTCACTTTTTGGGGGGGATGCAGAGACACTGATGCTGCTGCTGCTGCTAAGTCACTTCACCCGTGTCCGACTCTGTGTGACCCCAAAGACAGCAGCCACCAGGCTCCTCTGTCCCTGGGATTCTCCAGGCAAGAATACTGCAGTGGGTCGCCATTTCCTTCTCCAGGAGGGAGACACAGATCCCAAACCTAGCTCAACAGAAGCAGGCTTATGCCGTAAAATCTCACAAACCGTCACCAGTAAGAATCAAAGACACAGAGCTAGCCTGTGTAATTCGAGAAGTTAATTTACAGTTTTAGAAGAAAGGCAGTTTTAACTAACCTTAGTAAACTCTAGTAAAAAACAAAACAAACAAAAAAAATTCAGTAAAATTTCTGAGTTACTCCAAATGCCTTCTTGACAAAAAGTCCTGCCCTGCTAACCAAAGATTCTATCACTTGCCAGGAGTGGCATTCCTATGAAAACAAGACATCAATAAGGACATGACCCCACATTCACGGAGAAATACCACGTGCTCTGGGGCTTTTCAAATACTGCAAGTCACCAGTAAGGACACTCCCAGACCACAGCACAGGTGCCCGCGACACGCTCACAATCCTTCCCATGCCACCAACAGCGGAGCAGAGCCACCGCCAGTGTAGAAGCCTAGCTGCCAATCCTGTCCACATTCTTAACATCACCTGTGGAGTTCGGTTTGGTGAAAAAAACACAGGACTGAAGGGCAAGCAATTCCTGCTCACACCCTGGTTTGACAACTACAGATACATAGGCTTGTGTCAGTCAAACCATTCTGGGCCCCTCTCCTGTTTCATTTGGTGACAGCAACTCCACAGAATTACTGTAAAATGAGATGACGCATGGCAGACACACAGCAGAGGGCCTGGCACGTCGTGGGTACCAGCCCCCTTTCTGTTTCTTTTTACTTTTTTGACTTGGTCACAGAACTATGTGATTTGACTTTCAAGAAAACCTGAACGGCAAACTCCCCCTTAACTAGCAATACCGAGTATAGTAATATCATTTACTGTGATTAATCACATGAGTTACACAAATTATTAATTTGCCACTAATTCCAGTTCTCCACAGATCTGTGCGTCCATCTGAGAAAACCCAGTGGTTTGTCAAGCAATGATGAGTATACCAAAGCAAGAGAGAACATTTAATCAGGAGAGGAACACCTATTTGTTCTTAGGTACGAGCTGGCAACAGAATTATCCTACAGACAACAAATGTACCAATCCCAGAGGCCCTTTAACTGTTACTGCTTTGGCTGAATCTGATGACCATTTATATTTGTTTTTGTTATCTCCTTAAAAATAAAACTCTAATTCTTTCGCTGACCTCCTTCCTCCCGCCTGGACCCACGTCCACCCTGCCTATTTGACTGAGCACGGCCCTGCTGCTCAGCGCCCCTCACACGGCCACCACAGCCCAGGGAACCGGGTGGGGAAGGGACAGAGGGAGATCAGTCAGGAGCAGGAGAGCAAAGTGCTGGGGAAGCTGACGTAGGGAAATAGTAAGTCAGGAAGGCTTCTTGGAGGCAGTTACAACGAGTTTTAGGAACAGAGTAAAACAGGATGGTAGAAAAATGGGCAGGGCATCCTGGAGGTACAGAGAAGGCAGGGCAGAGAGAGGAGAGTCCAGGGGAGAGTCTGGGCTTGGCCTCAGACCTTAGGCAAGTTATTCAATTTCGGTTTCTTCATCTGTGAAAATTAAATGAGAATGTATTTAAAGCTATGAGGTGAGGGCTTCCCTGGTGGCTCAGTGGTGAAGAATCTGCCTGCCAATGCAAGAGACACGGTTTGATCCCTACACTGGGAAGATCCCACATGCCATGGAATGGCTAGGCCCGTCTGTTCTCAGAACCTGGGAGCCGAAACTACTGAAGACCAAACACCCTACAGCCCTGCTCCACAGCAAGAGAAGCCACTGCAATGAGAAGCCTATGTACAGCAATGAAGACCCAGCACAGCCTAAAATAAATAAATGATATCATTAGAAACTTTTAAGAAATAAGTAAATAAAGCTACCAGGTGATGTAATTAGAGCTGTGGAGACAGATGCTTATAATCTTCAGGAACCTTTAGACAGCAATCGTGTTGGTAGGAAGAAGAGTTTTTATGAACACTTACTTTGAGAGACCCGCACGCCCGAGGAAAATGGGTCATACAGGCCTTCATTCCTTCCAGCGCTGAGAGCTCGCACTGTGGGAAGAACAGACGGTCAGGCAGAGCCCAGCGCCCCCAGAACCCATCCATCTCCACCCCACCACCCCTCAGGGTCTCTTCTCCTTACACTTTTTTTCAGCCCCTGCCTCTTCTCACTTCTTCAATCCCATTCCCCAACCACTTCCCATCAAGTTCTCCAATCCAGTGGGTGTGAATGACAGCAAGCACTGGAGGGGCCCAGGGTAGAGGAGCTGGGAGGCGGCTCACCTCCGGTCTGAGACCCAGCAGGGAGGTGAGGAGGCCGGGGAGGTGGTTCATGGAGATGTCCCGGAAGACTGCAGGAAGCTGGGCCGCGTACCGGAGGAGGTCCTTCAGCACAGTCACAGCCAGCTCCATGGTGGGGGGCGGGTCCTGGGACTAAACAGCGACAACAGCCCACGCTCCCACCTGGCCATCAAGGTCACCGAGAGGAGGAGGAACGAGCCACATGACAACATGGAGCTTCCGACAAACTCCACAGCGACTGCCCCCATTCCCGTCAAATCCCCTGGGGACAGAGTGTATCAGAGACACGGAGCAACCGAGTAACACATTCATCCAGAGAAAGGATGTGTGCGCACACTTTAGGACCGTGGTGTCGGGGTCCTAGGAATGTTCGGGGGGTGGGGGGAGAAAAAGTAATGAAGTCACACCTTAAAGATCTCACTAAATGATCTCAAGAGTTTCTTGCTGCTCCCACACCACAATCTCCTTGCTAGGATGGAGAGGAGTTCTTCCCGGACCAAAGTCTCAGCCACAACAGAGCCACCCCATCTCGCCAAGCTTACGTGTGGCTGGCTCAAACCTACCATGAACTCACGGAGGAAAAATGGTTTGAAGTCTGAGGACTTTTCCTAACAAATTAACATATACCTAAGGAAAAAGTGTTCAGCACATTACCTCCTGCTAGACCAGTGGCCACATGTCAGTGAAACAAACAAGAACCCTTGTGAGGAAGTCAGACTCGGTGGGTCTACCAGCCACAAACGGGCCTCAACACCACCTGGCACTCCCACTGCGTCTCTCACTGTTAGCTCCCTCCGCTGCTCAGCTCTTCTCCGGCACCATCCCTTCTGTGTAACCTGACCTACGATTTCAGAGAAGCCTGAAGCCCAAAGATGGGAACTCCCTCAGCTTCCCACCACCAAACTGAAAACTCCATCTCGGTCCTCATCCCACTAGAGGGGGTGTTCCTCCATCTGGGGACAATCCCTCCCCCACCCCTTCCTCTCAGAAGCCCCTCACACTGTTAACTAGCTCCCTGTCTCCAGCCCCCTCAGGAGGATGCCTCCCACTGGCATTTGTGCCTGCTCCCATCCTAAACATCTCTCCCACCATGAAAATCCTCTCCTGAGCCCGTACTCCATGTGCCTGATCTCAGGTGTTTCCGCGCTTCTCTCCCCTACCAGCGAAGCCAGATGTCTTGACAGGACTGTCTATCTTCCCCAGTCCCAGGCCTTCTCCCGCTCACTGCTCATCCCAGGAAAATCTGGCTTCAGTGTCCACTGCTCCGCTTTTCTGCTGCCAATCCTGTCTCCACATGGTGGCCAGAGTGGCATTTCCAAATGAAAATCTGCTCACATCACCACCACCACCACCTCCTTCCCCTTGCTCAAAACCTTCCATGAATTCCCGCTGTTACAAGAATAAACGCCAAACTTCTTAATATGCTTACACCACCACACATGGCCTAGTCTCTGTCTACCTACTTCCCCAGTTGCATCTCATCAACCCTTGCCGCACCCACCTGCTTATAATTCTTCAAATGAGTCAAACGCCTTTTCTCTCAGGGCTTTTGCACACTTAGAACACTTCGAAACTTTCTCAGCCCAATGTACTCCTACTCATCAAAGCAGAAAAGCCCTCCCTGAACCACTGACCCTGATAGCCACACACACACCACCCTGGTCTGGCTCAGAGTCTCTCGTTAACATGCTTTCAGAGAACTGTATTTTTCTTTACCTCCAGAGCACCCACCAGTTTAGTTCTTCACACTCATTGTATAATTATTCTCTTCCACTAGAACACAGGTCAGCAAACTCTGGTCTGTGGATGCCTGTTTTTGCACAGCCCACAGGCTACGAATGACTATTACATTTTTTAAAGGGTTGAAAAACAAACCAACAAAGAAACACTTGGCAACAGAAACTATGGGCATTTCTGGCTGTCCAATGGAAGAACTCCTTGTTTCTGCTGTAGGGGGCTTAGGTTTGACCCTGGGTTGGGGAACTAAGATCTCACAGCCTATGCAGCACAGCCAAAAAAAAAAAAACCAACCAGAAACCATATATGGTTCATAAAACCTACAATATTTTACTATCTGGAAACACCTACAGTTTCCCAACCCCTGCAAGAGACTCTAAACACCATGAAAGCAGGGTCCAACTGCATCTCCCCACCATCTCTCCAGAACTCAGCACACAGCCTGCCGTGTGTGCCCAGAACACACTTGTGGAAGAACGAAGTGGGGATGTCATCAAAGGATGTAAAATAGAAACAAATTTAAATGTTAAAAAGAGGAAGAGACCCATGGCTGATTCATGTTGACATATGGCAAAAACCACCAAAATACTGTAAAGTAATTAGCCTCCAATTAAAATAAATTAATTTTTAAAAAAAGAGGAAGAGAGGAGTAGAAAAAAAAAAATTGGGGAATTCTCTGGTAGTCCAGTGGTTAGGACTCTGAGCTTTCACCGCCAAGAGTGTGGGTTCAGTCCCTGGCTGGGGAACTAAGATTCCCACAAGCCACACGGTGCACAGTCAAAAAAATAAAAATAATTTAAATAAACAAATTCTAAAAATCCAACACCTGAAGAAAGGAGCTTCAGAGATGTCACTCATTAGAAGAGCTCACAAGGAAGTGAAACAGAGGTCACAGTGAGTGTGTGAAAGGTCAGATGAATTAAAATAAGCCAGTGGATAAAAATAACAAAATCTTTAAAAGCATGTTTCTATTTGCGGCTTATCCTGCTAGAAAGAACCTGCCCGGAACTGAAAGTATCCACCTCAATGTAGCGCTGTGTCTGAATGGAGACCAGGGCGCGGCTGGGGGCGGGGGCCAGGCGGTGGCCGGGCGGTGGACTCACCTGCAAGATCTGCTGGATGCTGCGGAGCCAGGAAACGCAGTGCTGCTGGAACATCTCCGTGGGGCTTTCCCCCACCAGCAGCGACAGCAGACACAGGCCTTCAAACCTGGTAAGACAGAGGTAAGTGACGACACAGGAGAGGTGGCCAGACTGCACAGAAAGCCATTCAATGCCCTCTTACTCTCACTGGGCAGAGTGAGACCTGACTCCAGATCCACGGCAGCTTCTCATTCCCGAGATACTCGCGGACTTGGAGTGAGGCATGGGCAGCAAGGGAAGAAGCACACAGAAGGTGGGCTGAGGGACTCTCAGAACCCGCCATAGGTGGGGTTCAACGCAAGTGAGCTCATGAAAAGAATCAAACTCTCCACCTTGGGAATGGAGAAACCTCCTGGCTCCATGGGGTGGTGACGATGGATGGACAGATGGATGGCCCTCTTCCTAAAGAAACATCCCCCCTGGAGAAAAAACAGGGTTAGAGACTTACCGAGTTTTGATAGAACCGAGACGAGCATTACTGAGACCCACCAACGCCCCAACAGCAGAAAGGTTCTGGAGGAAAGAAAACAGTCAGGAACAGGATGCTAAAGACACAGGATTTCTCCAAGCCCGTCGCTGCCCCAGCCTTTCCAGCCTGTTCTAAGTCATACCTCCAGTGAAGCCCAGAGACCATTCCCCTCGACGCCTTCAGCCTCTGCCCTATTTTCAGTAGGGGGCACACACAGCAGCCTGTCCCATGGGCTTTCCTCAAGTCACATCTCATCTGGCCCTCCCACTTCCCACCCAGCAAATCAGGGCTACACAGAGGGCTAGTCAGTCTGACAGCCCAGCGGCCAGACTCCAAAGACAGGCTCCTGCCCCTCTGTCTCCCAGGGACATCACTGAGCACAAAGGGGCATCCCTAAGTGCGTGCTGACTGGACACGGAACTCATGATCCCTTACTCCTTCACCCCATATCCTCCTCCTGGTCTGGCTTCCTTCGAGCCGCTAATACCCACACAAACAAGTCAGAGAGAACCTCCTTCCGACACATTCTGGGAGCCCTGAAAAGAGGTTCCCTCTTCAGGTCCCCCACAAGTAACCTCTCCACCCTCTGAAGGGCCAGACTCCTCTTGACAGCCCTGTTATCTTCCTAACCGTACTCTTCACTCATTCTCTCAACAAACACATCTTATGCACTGAGTCAGATAAAGGAATCCAGAGCTGAGTAAAAGAAATAAGGTCCCTGGTTCTCATGAAGGGGAAGTGTTGATTCACTTAACATTTATTTACCTACTTCATGTGAGACATTGTTTGAGGTGCTAGTGAGCTTATATTCTACTTAGAGGACGCAGAAAATCAACAAGTGACCAAATAAGAAAAAGCATGTTGGGTGGAAAGAGGAAAATCAAGCAGACTGAGGAAGGAAAGGAGAGCTTGGAGGAGGGCAGGCGGACAGCACTTCACGCGGCGGGCCTGAGGCCTTCCGCAAGGAGGTCACCCGAGTAGACGAAAGCTGAGAGCGAGATGTACTGATACGCCCACAGGCACTGATGGGTATAGAAAATGGTGCAGCCACTTCAGAAAACAGTCAAGCAGCTCCTCAAAGGTTAAACATCTTTTACGTATGACACAACAATTCCACTCCGAAGTATATGCCCAAGAGAAACGAAGACATATGTTCTCATCAGAACTCGTACACAGGGCTTCCCTGGTGGGTCAATGGTCAAGAAACCGCCTGCCAGTGCAGGGGACACAGGTTCAATCCCTGATCCGGGAAGACCCCACATGCCTCGGAGCAACTAAGCCCATGTGCCACAAGTATTGAGCCTGCGTTCTAAAGCCCAGAAACAGCAACCACCAAAGCCCACCCACCCTAGAGCCTGCGCTCCGCAACAAAAGCCCCTGCAGTGAGAAGCCTGCATACCATAACTCAAGAGTAGCCCCTGCTTTCTGCAACTAAAAAGAAAGCCCACACAGCAAAGACCACCTAGCACAGCCAAAAATTAATAAATATATATATTTTTTAAAAGAACTCGTACATGAACATTCATAGCAGCATTACACGTAACAGCCAGAAAGTAGAAACAACCCAAATGTCCATCAACCATGACTGGATAAACAAAAGGAAGCATATCCACATGGTGGAATATTACTTGGTCATAAAAAAGAATGAAGTTCTGAGACAGGAATGAACCTTAAAAACATTATGCTAAGGGAAAGAAGTCAGACCCCAAAAACCACATGTTCTATGATTCACTTCTATGAAATGGTCAGAGTAGACAAACCTATAGAAAAAAAAAAAAAAAGTAGATTTGCAGTTGCCTATCTGCTGGACCATCGAAAAAAGCAAGAGAATTCCAGAAGAACATCTATTTCTGCTTTATTGACTATGCCAAAGCATTTGACTGTGTGGATCACAATAAACTGTGGAAAATTCTGAAAGAGATGGGAATACCAGACCACCTGACCTGCCTCTTGAGAAACCTATATGCAGGTCAGGAAGCAACAGTTAGAACTGGACATGGAACAACAAACTGGTTCCAAACAGGAAAAGGAGTACGTCAGGGCTGTATATTGTCACCCTGCTTACTTATGTGCAGAGTATACCATGAGAAACGCTGGGCTGAAAGAAGCACAAGCTGGAATCAAGATTGCTGGGAGAAATATAAAACCTCAGATATGCAGATGACACCACCCTTATGGCAGAAAATGAAGAGGAACTAAAGAGTCTCTTGATGAAAGTGAAAGAGGAGAGTGAAAAAGTTGGCTCAAAGCTCAACGTTCAAAAAACTAAGATCATGGCATCTGGTCCCATCACTTCATGGGAAATAGATGGGGAAACAGTGTAAACAGTGTCAGACTTTATTTTTGGGGGCTCCAAAATCACTGCAGATGGTGACTGCAGCCATGAAATAAAAAGACGCTTACTCCTTGGAAGGAAAGTTATGACCAACCTAGATAGCATATTAAAAAGCAGAGACATTACTTTGCCGACAAAGGTCCATCTAGTTAAGGCTATGGTTTTTCCAGTATTCATGTATGGATGTGAGAGTTGGACTGTGAAGAAAGCTGAGCACCGAAGAATGATGCTTTTGAACTGTGGTGTTGGAGAAGACTCTTGAGAGTCCCTTGGACTGCAAGGAGATCCAACCAGTCCATCCTAAAGGAGATCAGTCCAGGGTGTTCATTGCAAAAACTGATGCTGAAGCTGAAACTCCAGTACTTTGGCCACCTCATGCAAAGAGTTGACTCATTGGAAAAGACCCTGATGGTGGGGGGAATTGGGGGCAGGAGGAGAAGGGGACGACAGAGGATGAGATGGCTGGATGGCATCACTGACTCAATTGACATAAGTTTGAGTAATCTCCAGGAGTTGGTGATGGACAAGGAGGCCTGGCGTGCTGCAACTCATGGGGTCGCAAATAGACACGACTGAGTGACTGAACTGAACTGAACTGAGGGGTAAAGGGCAGAGAAGTGTTCGGTGGGGGTAAACAGGGACCAACTACCTTTAATGGACAAGTGGGTGAAAGGGTAACAAGACAGAAAAATGTACAATCTTTCCACAGAAATAAATCGTAACTTCATAATGAAGATACATGGCAACTATCACCTTAACCCATGATCAAAGTTACCACCACCAGTAATGGGACAAAGAGACATTATGTGCTGCCTGATAAAATGTAACAGGTATGTCACATCATTTCTGCAGTATTCCTGGTAAAAGTGTACAACCTGAACTTAATCACCAGCAAACAGCAGATGAACCAATCTGAGGGACGTCCTATAAAATAACTACAATTCTAAATGTTAACATCATAAGAAATATTTCTCTTACTATAAAGGATACTTTTAGCACAACTGAAAAAACTGGAATAAGATTGTATCAACGCTGATTTTCTGAGTTGCACGATGGAATGTGGTCAGGTAAGGGAATGTTGTTTTTAAGGAAATAGAAGGGCATCCAATCTCCAACTTCCTCCTTTACAGTCCTAGAAAAAATATGCATTTAAAATGTTGACATTAAAAGGAATCTGGGTGAAGTGTATATTCCTTCAAATTCTCTATAAATCTCAAGTCATTTTCAAAGCAATTTTTTTTTAAAAAAAGAAAAAGAATGGGAGAAAGTACAATTGCAAACTACTCTTCTGAGGAGTTTTGCCATAAAGAGTAGAGAAATGGGGCAGGAGCTGGAGGGGCACTTTTTTAAAAGCAGTTTTGAGCTATATGCTGATGAAAACAACCTAACAAAGGGAAAAGCTGACGATGAAGAAGTGAACTTGCCTAAGTGGAGAGGGGATAGACGTCAAGTACAAGCAGAGGCCCGGCCTTAGTATGGGCATGAACCAGCTCACCCCTAACAACGGTAGGGACACCAGAGCACAGGGCACAGACATCAGTACACTGGCAGACGTGGTGGTGGTGGCACCTATGCCAATTCCCACCCCACTGTTCCTCTTTTCTCAGTGAAACAGGAAGCAAAGTCATCAGCTAACAGTGAGGATGGAAAAAAGTCATCAGAAGTTGCAGAGGAAAGAAATATAACAGGACTGCTAGGCAACAGCAAGAGTCTACTTGAGATGACGATGGCCCTGAATTTAAAATGAGACCAGCCAATCCGGAAACGTGCTTTTCTCCAGCTGCAATGAGCCGCGCAGGTACATGCACCGAATGAGCAGAGTTGGATTTAACAGTCGGGGTGTTGTCAGCAAGTACAACGAAGGGAGCAGGGCAAGGAAGTAAGTATAATGGAATTTACACAGGGTGAGCAGAGAGAACACGGCAGATAATAAATTTATTTAAAATAGTTATAAACACTACAAAATAATCAAAACAGAACAATGTGACAGAAAATGACGGAAATGAGAAGGACCACTGTATGCTCAGTGCTCAGCAGGGTGCTCAGGAATGACTCCTCTGAAACGGTGGCGGGGAAGCTGGGACCTAAACACGCAGTTCACTTCCCCAGGAGATTCCCAGCAGGGTGAGGGATGTGAGGAGCCGTCGCCTCAGCTGCTGCAGAAATAAGGTCGGCCTGGGTGGCTGGAGTCCAGTTAAGACAGGCCAAGAGTCGTGCAAAAGGAGGTGAAGCGGTGACACATGTAAGGCCTGGTGCAATAAGTAACCGCATGGTTTTAAGCAGGAGAATGCTGTAATCTTGGCGCTATTTTTAAAAAGATCATTGGCTAGTGGCTAGAGAACGGGACAATACAAAGCCCTAGGGATACAAGGTGGAACAAGACACTCTGTCCTTCGAAGTATGTGCAATTACAAGGGAAATGAGATGTGGGATGTGCTTTAAAATGCTCCGGGGGCAGGGGAGATTGGAGACAGAGCCGGGAAAGTGAATGAATCAAGATGAGCAAAATGTTTGCTGTTAGATCTGGGTGACAGAGACAGCAAAGGTAGGGGTGGTTCAAGACACAATTTTCTTGAACTTCTACAGTGGTCCAGTGGTTAAGAATCTGCCTGCCAATGCAAGGGACACGGGTTTGATTTCACATGCCCCGACGTGCCACAGGGCAACTAAGCCCATGTGCCACAACTACTAAAGCCCGTGCTCCGCAATAAAAGAAGCCAGAGCAATGAGAAGCGTGCTCATCACAACTAGTGAGTAGTCCCTGCTTTTCGCAACTAGAGAAAGCCCGAACACAGTAACAAAGACCCAGAGAAGACCCAGTGAAGCCAAAAATAATTAAGTTTTTAAAATACTATTTTCTCTATTTTTATGTCACCTGTAATTTTCCATAAATTGTCTTTTAAATTAATTTGTTTTTTAATTGAAGGATAACTGCTTTACAGAATTTCGTTTTCTGTCAAACCTCAACATCAATCAGCCATAGGTATTACATATATCCCCTCCCTTTTGAACTTCATTAGAAGAGCTGACAAGGAAGTGAAACAGTGAAGAGGTAACAGTGAGTGAACCTCCCTCCCCACCCCACGCCTCTAGGCTGATACAGAGCCCTGGTTTGAGTTTCCTGAGCCACACAGCAAACTCCCGTTGGCTATCTATTTTACATATGGTAATGTAAGTTTCCATATCTCTCCCTCTCCTCCCCTCTCCCCATGTCTATAAGTCTATTCTCTATGTTTGTTTCTCCATTGCTGCCCTGTAAATAAATTCTTCAGTACCATTTTTCTAGATTCCATATATAGGCGTTAGAATATGATATTTTTCTCTTTCTGACCTACTTCACTCTGTGTAATAGGTTCTAGGTTCATCCATCTCATTAGAATTGACTGAAATGTGTTCCTTTTTAAGGCTGAGTAATACTCCATTGTGCATATGTACAACTTCTTTATCCATTCATCTGTTGATATAAATTGGTTTTTTTTTTAAACACCACAAAAACAAATCAAAGCCCACTTGTGTGGGTACTAAGTATATATGAAAAATGAATATATAATTTCACTATGGTGTAACAGAGTAGCCAATCATAGGTAGTTTGGAAAGGTTTCCTAAAGGCAGTGACAAACACTGAGTTGAAAAGATGTGGGGGGTTGGGGGTGGGGTGGGGAATGGAGAAGCAGCTCAGGGAGGGTTTCCAAGCAGAGGACAGTAAGTGCAAAGGCGGAGTCAGGAAAGTCCAGGTGCTTAAGAATTTTAAGAGGTAAGAAACAGGACCAGCTGTGGGAAATGGATTAAAAAAGCAAGACTGAGAGCAAGACCAGTTAGGAGACCAGTTGCTAGGACGCAAGCCAGAAATTGTGAACTGTTCTAAGGTTAGTTCCATTTTGGAACTACTAAGTTTACAGTACCTATGGGAAAGCAAAGTTGGTGATTTAAGCTTAGACGGATGTGTCAATCAATGGATCTCTTTCTCTCAAGCTCCAGGCCTATTTACTTACCCTCAACTCTCATCTCAACTAGAAACTCTCCAAGGAAAACAACAGTGTCTTACTTATCTACCTGGATAAGTAGCTACATAACAGACAGTAAATGTCCGTTGAATGAAAATCTACAGGGACGTGAAGGAAACCCACCACATGGTTCCCGGTACTGAGAATGCAATATAACAAACACAAGTAGAAAAACATTCAAGTTGGGCAAAATATACCCCCAAATATAATACAGGCAATAATAAAGGGGTGTCCCACAACACCCTTAGCTTCTTTACTCAAAATACTTCTAAGGGAACGGGGGGCAGGGAAGGGATGGGCTGGGAGTTTGGGACTAGTAGATGCAAACTATTACACTCAGGCTGGACAGACAGTAAGGTCCTACTGTGTAGCACGGGAAACCATATTCAACATTCTAGGATAAATCATAATGGAAAAGAATATAAAAAAGAATGGATATATAACTGAGTCACTCTGCTGTAAGGCATAAACTGATACATTGTACATCAAATACACTTCAATTAAAAATCAATGTTTCTAGACTTCAGACACTTAAAAGAATATAAGCAAGACATTAAGTTCATGTAGCTCACCCTGAGGGAGAAGGGGAAGACTTGAAAGAGATGATGAAGGAAATCACACATTTACAGGCAGAAGAGACGATAATATTTCAGAAACACTTAGGAACCACATGAATCACTGGGCTGAGCTACCAGAGGCACAGTCCTGTCACCCTCAAAGAAGACTAATGTTAATATAAATAAATGAGGTCATCAATGATAAATTTGGGGCTAGATTATTCTTCTTTCAAAGATTATTGAAACACCCAGCAGGTTGTGACAACACTCTTCCTGGAAGGAAGCATAGAGCGGGGAAAGTCCGAGTAACAAAGGTGAGACAAGGAAGACCTCGTACCTGGGTCTTAAAGAATGGGTAGAATTTGGGGGCGGGTAAGTGGGAGAAAGATGAAGCACAGCAGATAATATTAAAGGTGAACCTATCATAGGTTAGACAGTTATGTCTTATTAGTATCTCGGTCAGATAATGGGGGATCAAGCCAGTATGAGGGCCAATGGGAAAGATATGGAAAGGAGTGGACAGCTCTGAATGCTACATAAAGGATAAAATCAAAAGGAAACAGACTGCATAAAGAGGTGTGTGAGCAAGACGAAAGTGTCTAGAATGACATCTGGGTTTCAAGCTTACAGGGCTGAATGGATGTTAGATTCTACTCTGTACAATCCAAAGGACCCTTCTAAGCTAGTCTACAAAGTGCTGCATGACCTGTCCACAGCCTACCCACCTCATCGCACCCACTCTCTTCCTCTCCATCTCCAAACCCCAAGCACCACGCCCTTCTTTTCAGTTCCTACCAGGGGACCTTCCCACGGAAGCTTTACGCTGACCGAACTGCCTCCCATTTTCCTCCCCTACCAAACCCCCTACTCATCCTTGCGGATCTCAGCTTAAACTCTGGGACCTCAGAAAAATCTCTCAGTGTTCCAGATTAGATTAGAGGGTTATACAATTCTATACAATTGTATGGAATTATTGTATACCACTATACAATTCTCACAGTGTTTCATAACATTTTGTTCATCGCCATTGCATCCATAACTGGAGGGCCCAGAATGTGGCCCTCAGTAAGAGCTCAGTAAATATTTGCTGAATACATTCATTCACTCAGTCGAAACAATCCCCAAAACAGACACTGCCGAAGGAAAAAGAAGCTAAAGATCCTACATCTAGTAAGTAAGAGGGCCTGGAATCGAACCCATTCATGAGCGTCTACCGATAGCCTAGCAACAGAGAAAATGAGGTCCTTCCTCTTCCCTGAGTTTCTTCTACTTACGGTTGATAAAGAAGTGCGTGAATCTCGTCCAGATACCCGGATCCGCCTTCTGACCCCAGCTCTCCTTCCCTCTACCCCCGACTGCATGCAGCTACAGGGCAATAAGACCCCGGCGCAAAACAAACTGAGCCAACCTACCAACAGGGCCGGCGGGCTACAGACTCACCTGGGCCCCGCCCACCGTCCCATGTAGCCGCAATAAGCACATGAGCCCCGGCAAATGTGGGGCCGAGCGGGCTGGGGGATGCACGGGAGCAACGGCGGACCCCGTTCGCGGCTGCAGCAACCCCGACACGCTCTCCAGCAGCATCAGGCGGAGACGGGGACCTGAGCCCACCGCCGAGAGACCCCCGGTCCCGCCGGGAACCCCAGCCGCGGAGCCCGCAGAGGGCCCGCTGAGAACGGCTGCCGCCATCTTCAACCGGGCTCTAGTGGTGGCGTGGCGCGATGACGCAAACACACCGCGACGGATGCTTCGAGGGGAGGGGTCGTGAGGAGGGGGCCCTGGTCCTGCGCATTGGACTCCGCGCGCCTGCTGTGAGTGAGCATGCGCGGCGTGGAAGTGCTGGGACTCAAGGCCGGACGGAAGGACCGGGTCGAGGACCGGCTGGGGGCGGGCCCGTGGGGCTTAAAGAACACGTGGTCAGGACTAAAGGCGCCAGAATCCAAAAGCTAACCTTTAATGTAACAGAGCTTCTGGACACTTTCCATGCAGACATCACTGCTACCTAAGGAACTAGTCTCCTTGTCTGAAATCATAGACATTGTTAACTACATTTACAACGAGAAAAATGATACAATACACTCGCCTTGAAAAACAAATTCAAACAACAAAGAGGGCATAAAGTTAAAAGAAAAAAAAAAGGAACTCCCACCTAAGTACTTACCCCAGTAATGGGCATACTTTCCTAATATTAGCCTACGCACAAACACATAAATACAGAGTTTATTTTAAAATAAATAGTTTAATTCCGTGCATTTAGGTCTTAAGCTGCTTAGAATTTACTTTAAGGTATGGCTCAGACGGTAAAGCGGCTGCCTACAATGCGGGAGACCACGGTTCTATCCCTGGGTGGGGAAGATCCTCTGGAGAAGGAAATAGCAACCCACTCCAGTACTCTTGCCTGGAAAATCCCATGGGAGGAGCCTGGTAGACTACAGTCTATGGGGTCACAAAGAGGCGGACATGACTGAGCGACTTCACTTTATGCAAAGTATATAACTTTTCCCCCCAAATGGATAGCCCATTGTCCCTACTCTATCTAGTGAATCTGCCATTAGTTCTCCATGGACTTGAAGTAACACCACGTTAGTCTGTGCGTGCGTGCTCAGTCACTTCCGTCCTTCCAGTCGTGTCCACTCTTTGTGACCCCAGGGACCACAGCCAGCCAGGCTCCTCTGTCCATGGGATTTTCCCAGCAAGAACACTGGAGTGTTCTCCTGCCATGGTCTCCTCCAGGGGATCTTCCCCACCCAAGGATCCAACCTGAGTCCCTGCACTGCAGGCGGATTCTTTACCCCTGAGCCACAGAGAAAGCCTCCAACATGGGTCTGTATCTGGACACTATTCTGTTTCACTGCTACATTTATTATGATTGCACCCATAACACTATTTTAATTATCATAAGTAATAAACACTCTGGTAGGACAAATGCCCTCTCTACTCCAGTTTTTCAGAATTTTCCTGACTATACTTGAAAGCTGATTCTTTTGATTATGTTTAAAATTCAGTTCCCTTCCAAAAAAGTCCCATTGCTATTTTGATATGGCATTAAACTTACAGACAATATGAGGAGAAATGATGTCTTTATAAAATGATGGTTTTCCCCACCACCATAATATGGTGTATCTCTTTCATTCTTTCTGGCCTTCTTTAATATCTTTCTAAAGGGAACATTTCATGCAAAGATGAGCTCAATAAAGGACAGAAATGGTATGGACTTAACAGAAGCAGAAGATATTAAGAAGAGGTGGCAAGAATGCACAGAAGAACTGTACAAAAAAGATCTTCACAACCCAGATAATCATGAAGGTGTGATCACTCACCTAGAGTCAGACATCCTGGAATGTGAAGTCAAGTGGGCCTTAGGAAGCATCATTACAAACAAAGCTAGTGGAGGTGATGGAATTCCAGTTGAGCTATTTCAAATCGTAAAAGATGATGCTGTGAAAATGCTGCACTCTAAATGCCAGCAAATTTGGAAAACTCAGCAGTGGCCACAGGACTGGAAAAGGTCAGTTTTCATTCCAATCCCAAAGAAAGGCAATGCCAGAGAATGCTCAAACTACCTCACAGTTGCGCTCATCTCACACACTAGTAAAGTAATGCTCAAAATTCTCCAAGCCAGGTTTCAACAATATGTGAAACGTGAACTTCCAGATGTTCAAGCTGGTTTTAGAAAAGGCGGAGGAACCAGAGATCAAATCTCCAACTTCCACTGGATCATTGAAAAAGCAAGAGAGTTCCAGAAAAACATCTATTTCTGCTTTATTGACTATGCCAAAGCCAAAGTTTATTGTGGATCACAATAAACTGTGGAAAATTCTGAAAGAGATGGGAATACCAGACCACCTGACCTGCCTCTTGAGAAATCTGTATGCAGGTCAGGAAGCAACAGTTAGAACTGGACATGGAACAACAGACTGGTTCCAAATAGGAAAGGAGTACATCAAGGCTGTATATTGTCACCCTGCTTATTTAACTTATATGCAGAGTACATCATGAGAAACGCTGGGCTGGATGAAGCACAAGCTGGAATTAAGATTGCCGGGAGAAATATCCATAACCTCAGATATGCAGATACCACCACCCTTATGGCAGAAAGTGAAGAAGAACTAAAGAGCCTCTTGATGAAAGTGAAAGAGGAGAGTGAAAAAGTTGGCTTAAAGCTCAACATTCAGAAAACAAAGATCATGGCATCTGGTCCCACCACTTCATGGCAAATAGATGGAGCAACCGTGTAAACAGTGGCAGGCTTTATTTTTTTGGGACTTCAAAATCACTGCAGATGGTGACTGCAGCCATGAAAAAGATGCTTACTCCTTGGGAGAAAAGTTATGACCAACGTAGATAGCGCATTAAAAAGCGGAGACATTACTTTGCCAACAAAGGTCCATCTAGTCAAGGCTATGGTTTTTCCAGTGGTCATGTATGGATGTGAGAGTTGGACTGTGAAGAAAGCTGAGCACCGAAGAATTGATGCTTTTGAACTGTGGTGTTGGAGAAGACTCTTGAGAGTCCCTTGGACTGCAAGGAGATCCAACCAGTCAGTCCTAAAGGAAATCAGTCCTGAATATTCATTGGAAGGACTGATGTTGGAGCTGAAACTGCAACACTTTGGCCACCTGATGTGAAGAGCTGACTCATTTAAAAAGACCCTGATGCTGGGAAAGATTGAAGGTGGGAGGAGAAGGGAACAACAGAGGATGAGATGGTTGTATACCATCACTGACTCAATGGACATGAGTTTGAGTAAACTCTGGGAGTTGGTGATGAACAGGGAGGCCTGGCGTGCTGCAGTCCATGGGATCACAAAGAGTCAGACACGGCTGAGCGACTGAACTGAACTGAAAGTTGTCTTTATGTTAGTGTTTTTTTTTTTTAATACAGTAGCTGTAATGCCATGCAAATCGCAGCCTTTCAGTTTGAAAATCACTTTAGATATGTAGCAATATAGATCTCATTACCTTCTGGTAATGACCCTTTGACACAAATGATTCATGAGTCCAAAAGAAATGTACCAGCTAAAGCTTGAAGGGGTGAAGGGTGAGCTTAGAAGGTGGTAGAAGAACTGGAGGTGGGAGGTGGAAGCTGGTAAGGCCTGCATTTGACCTTAAAGATGATCTCAAAACTTGTGCACATTACTTTTTGTTGCACAGAAAAGTGGAGAAGAATGAAGTCAGCTCATTTGGGGAAGATGGGGGAATATGGGAAAACAGATGGAAGAGAATACCTTAGCTTCTTAAGTCCAGAAATGTCCATCATTCATCATCCTCCCCCAGTCTGCTCAATTTTGCCCTAGAAATGACTCTTCAGCCTGGTCCCCCTTCTCCCTTCCATTCTATTGTTCATCTTCTCTCCTTGATTAGTTTCAGTCTATGACAGTTGTGCCCCACTCCCTTCACCCTCCACACTGCCCAGAATTATCTTCCTAAAGGAGAAGTCTCATCATGCCACTCCACTCCTTGCCTTAAAGAGCAGATCCACTACTGGATCCACGTGTCTTCCTCCAGGGGAGGCTCCTGGTTCATTTCTTTAGCTGCTGAGCTGCTCCTGCTCAGTCATGTCCGTCTTTTTTGTGACCTCATGGACTGTAGCCTGCCAGGCTCCTCTGTTCATGGGATTTTTCCAGGCAAGAATACTGGAGTGGATTGTCATTTCCTACTCCAGGGGATCTTCCCGACCCAGGGATCGAACCTGCATCTCCTGCATTGGTAAGTGGATTCTTTACCACTCCATCGCCTGGGAAGCCTCATTCCTTTACCTGCTATACAAAATCATTCACACCCTGTTCCAGTCATCCTCTTCAGCCTTCTCTCTCCTGCCCTCTACCCCCACAAACACCTCATAATAGGATGTGCCTTGCCTTTCTCTCTCTTTGGAATACCCTTTCCCAACTTCTGCCCACCCTTCAGAAAGATTATCCTCAAATGTCCCCTCCTCTGGACAGCCTGCACTGACTCCATCCCTCCCCCAGCCAAGCTCTGGGAGTCACTTTGTCTTCTGAGTCATACCTCTATTATAGCATTCCTGGAATCATAATACCTCTTCATGATTGTCTCCTCAACCATACGAGGAAGGCAGGGGCGATGTTAATTCATGTCTGACTTCCCATTGCCTAGTATAGTGATTAGCACAAAACAGACATGGATAGATGGATGGATGCATGAATGGATATTAACTTCGATGAATGGATGGAGAAGAATAGTAAGAGAATTTAGAAGTAACCCCGAGAAGATCAAAGAGAGACACCAGAGGGAGCTGATACACCACGATAAAGAAGTGGGAGGGAGGGCCAAAGACGGCTACAAGCTCTGGGGTGAGGGGCGCGCGATAGGCGAGCGTCACGCAACTGGAACCGCTCAGCCACCTGTGCATCCCCTTATCCTCCTTCCTAGACTGCGTTCGAGCTCACCCACCGCCCCCACCATCCCCGTAGCCTCCAACGCCACTGAGAAAGCAAACAAAGGGGAGGGAACCCCTGCAGGGTGCTGGATGCAGGGAGCCAATCAGAATGTTTTAATCTCCTGGAAGGCGGGCGCCTTCTTTTGAAGGGGCCCAATCAGTTCCTAAGCGGGTGCGGAGGGGCGGAGAGATGGGCGGGAGGAGCAGTGTGTAGAGACCGAGCGCGCCGGGGAGGGATCCCTTGGCAGGGGTGGGGATGGAGGGCGGAGGGGGCCGGGCGGAGCCAATCACCGCGCGTGTCTGTGAGGAGAGGGCGGGCAGCGCCGTGGCGCGCGCGATCCGGGCTGACGCATCTGGCCTCGGTTCCCCAGGATCCAAGTTGGGAGGGGGGGAGAAGAGGCGGGGGTAGTGGAGAGAGCGCGGGGGCGCGCGTGCGCAGTGGCGCGGGGAGGAGCAGGGACCTGGCAGAGGGCTAGAAGGCTGTGAGCTCTCCGCGAACCGGGCGGGCGGCGGGCGCGCGCACCATGGGGGAGAAACCCGGGACCAGGTAAGAGAGGTGGGGCCATTCGGCGGGACGTGGGCGGCGGCACCGGGCGGGTGCCGGGACGGTCCCCAGACAGGAACACCAGGGAGAGAATTCGGGGGCCGGACGCCTGGGTCCGTAGGGGACAGCCATCCGGGGCCGCACGCCTAGGTCCTCGAGGATAATGAGGGGAAGGCATGCCACAGCCCCTGCAGAAAGCGAGGGCTGAAGATCAAGAAACCTGCATCGGGGTTCTCGCAGAGATGTGGGGGGCCGGACGACTGGGTTCTCCGGTGCAGCCTGCGTTGCAGGGGCGGAGGAAGGAGCAGGTGGCCGGCCCGGAGGGGACGGGTGTGGGCAGGCTAGATGCCAGGGGCGGGATCCCCCCCAAGACTCGTGCCCAGCCACTTGAAAGCCTCCTATCCAATACCCCACAGGCAGTCGGGCTGCCCCCACCGGTCCCAAGGGCCGGGTGGCTCTGCTTCCAAACTTCTCCTTTCCCCCGGGTTGCTAGGAGCAACAGCTTCATTTTGGGGGAGCAAGGAGTGCTTGGCGACCCTCCCCAATTCTGGGCCTTATCCCTATTCCCGGGGGTGAGGGGAGGCTGTATCTGCCCAGGGCACGCCATCCACTCCCCGGATGTTTTCTGTGCAATCGAGGCTCCTTCCTTCCACTGACACCCCGAGTTCTCTTTTTTGGTCTCTAGCAAAATCCACTTCCTGTTGTGACCCAACACCTCCGGGGTGAATGCCTGAGTCTCTGGGGAGAAGGAACAAAAGAGGAAAAAGATTGGGGCTATTTGCTTCTCTCCAGAGAGGATCAGGAATGGGCGCCTGGTTCTGAGCTGTCACTTGTTCTGCAAAACATTTTACCAGCCCCACAGCTCCCCACCCATAGAGTGGGAAATCACAGGTTCCTGAGCACCCAGTCTACTGATACTGGAGAGGTGATCAGAGGGAGGACTGGTGTCCTGGATTAGGGGTTAAACACAGCAAAAGGGGAAGTCGCTGACTTGAGGGAGGCCCCAGATTTCCGTTATGTGGTTCAGGGAGGGGGACGGATGGACCACACAGGGACTGCTGACTTGGCACAATTCCTCCCACCTCCATCAAATTCTGGGCCACAGGAAATGGAGAGAATAGCAGGAAGTGTGAAGGGGCATCTGCTTCTGCTGCCCCCCTCTCCCCCCACCTGCCGGGCACCTCTCAGGTCACCCCGACACTCTGCCTTCTTGGCCAGCTTCAGTATACACATGCTTGCTCCTCCCTAGCCGGCAGGAGGTTGGCTGGGTTAGGATCCAAAGGGCAGGTGCCCTGCAGCTGCTTCAGGGCAATTACTCCAGAACCACACTCCAGTTGTCCAACGGACTGTGGCTGTCCCAACCCTCTGCCAAGGACTCCTAATAGGAAGAAACACTGGGACAAAAAGGAAAACCAGAAGCAAGGGGGAGGGAGAGCTGAAGGCTGCCACAGCAGTCAGCCCCCAGGTGGGGACAAGAGATAGGGTGCTTATCCTAGTTCCCACCACACCAGTGTCTGCCCTCCTTTACTGGATGGGGGTACCCGGGGGCCTCTGTACCCTATGCCTTATGGTCTTTGGATAGCTTGGCATTCTGGGAAGAAGGGGCATGTGACGTTGTTACAGTGGATGGTCCAGGTGGCAGGATTTCAGTTTCTACTACCTGGGGACCCTTCCCGGGTATCACTGCTGAGGCAGAGTGGATTGGTAGGAGTAAGGTGGGGCAGGAGAGAACAGGCCCACAAGTGTCCAGGGCACAGGGGTTGCCAGACATCTCCCTATCCTCCCAGCAGTGGGTGGAGTCCAGGCTTAGACCACTTCAGCAACCAGAAAGCGAACTCTCCTTCACTCCAACAAACATAATGCCAAGAACAGAGGCAGGATAGTACAATCATTTAGTGATGAAGAGCCAGAGTACCTCTGTCTGTACACGAATTCCACCATTTACACTCTCCGTGACCTAAGGCAAAATACTTGACCTCTCCTGGGCTTCAGTTTCCTCACCTGTAAAATAGGAATATTAGGACCTCCATCACTGGGTTGCTAAGAGTATTAAATGCAATTAACACACCTGAAACACTTGCAACGCTATAGGGCATGAACCATTCACCCAATAAATGTTAGGCAGCATCATGGTGTCTGGCTTATGGCTGGGAACTGTGCTGGGGACGCCTAAATCAATAAGGCCTCTGTTGCCCACAGTCTAGTGAAATAGATGATACACAGCTAACTGCACGTTATCACACTACATGTGTGCTAAGTCACTCAGTCGTGTCCAGTTCTTTGTGACCCCACGGACTGCAGCCCACCTGGTTCCTCTGTCCATGGGATTCTCCAGGCAAGAATACTGGAGTGGGTTGCCATGCCCTCCTCCAGGGTATCATCCCAACCCAGGGATCGAACCCTTGTCTCTTATGTCTCCTGCATTGGTAGGCAGGTTCTTGACCACTAGCACCACCTGGGAAGCCCTATGACACTACAGGTAAAGCATAAACAAGGTGTGACAGAAACCCCAAAAAAGGGAGTGACTAGAGTGGGCCTGGGTCTACTTTCTAAAGGAGGTGACATCTGAGCTGGGCCTTGAAAGACAAATAACCTTTTAAGCTGCTGAGATCAGAGACAGGGACAGTTGGAGGTTAATGGAGAGCAGGGTCACACTTAGGAACTGCCCATAATAGAAACCAATTTAGAGCCATTGCTCTTTCCAGTACTCCAGCTCTTGTGGGAGGTGGAGACCAGAGATGGAAAGAGGGAGAGGTCTTATACAACCTGCAACCTGCCCATTCAGGTCCCCCTGGAGGAGATCTTCTGGGAAGAGCCTGAGCGGTTCCTCTGGCAACCTGAGGCCATTGCCAGGGGAGGAGGGGAACTAGTGAGGGTGGAGCAAGGGGGTTGCCATGCTGGGTATATTAATGGCTTGTGGTTACCTGTCCTTCTGGGGAGAAGTGGGATGGGGTAGGGCTGGGTAAAACCCCAAAGCCTTCAGGTGGGAATCTCGGGTGAGCTCTGCCTTCTCGGGCCGGGGAGGGACGAGGTCCTGGCACGGGGGTCCCTGCTGAGTCTGAGGCAGGCAGTGGGGTTTCCCTTTCTGTTTTGTTAGGGTCTTCAAGAAGTCGAGTCCTAACTGCAAGGTGAGTCTCCCACAGCGCTTCTCCTCCTGACCCTCCCTGGGCCCTCACAAGGCCCGGCCTGCCCCTAGACGATCCCCAACCCCAAGCTCCCCACTTCCTGTGACAGCTAAGAGCCGACTTCCTTCCCTCCTGAAGCCCCTGGCCGCAAAGGCCTGAGCCAGCCACAGGGCTGGGTGGGGACAGGCTGGTGTCCTAAGTGAGACTCAGGGGGAGGGGCCAGAAGTCCAGGCCTGGAGCCCTCATAGGGGCCTAGCCAGGATGCCTCCCCCAGGCTATGGCCTGTTTATCCGAGGTCCTTGAGGGCATCTGGTGAGGTTCTCTAACCGCCTGCCTAGGGCCAGGTTCTCCTGGACACACAGACACACCCGCCCATCTGGAAACCGTATTAGGGAGCAGTTAAAAAGCCTCAAGTTCAGCTAGTCGGGGGAAAGCCCACCACTCTCCTTTTGCAACTCTACAAAAACCCAGAGAAACTCCTTCAGAGACCCCCAACCTGGGAGGCCCAGGGGCAGGGCAGCCACTTTTGAGGGCCCTGAAGCCCTGCCAGCCCCTACCCAGTCTTCCTGTGACCCCTCTGCATCCTCAGCTCACTGTGTACCTGGGCAAGCGGGACTTTGTGGACCACCTGGACAAAGTGGATCCTGTAGGTAAGTAAGACTGCCCAGAAGGGAACATCATGTCCCCCGAGACGGGAGGCAGTTCCTGGGCCCAGGAATGGAGGGGAGGCCCTGACAGAACTGCGCTCCTGTGTCCCCTTCCCCAGATGGCGTGGTGCTAGTGGACCCGGACTACTTAAAGGACCGCAAAGGTACCGGCCCCGAGGCCAGGGGCCTGAGGGAAGGGAGTCAGGGAGGCGGGGCTGGCACTGGGACCGGCCTCAAGGAGACAGGTGGGGAGCCGAGGCGAAAGCCAGGAGTGGGGTGAGATTCAGGCAGGTTCTGTGCTGCCGGGGAAGGAGCAGCTGCTGCTACAAACTGGGGGAACTTCGGGAGGGGGGCTCCTTACCACCCCGCCTTGCCCTCCCTTGCTAGTGTTTGTGACCCTCACCTGCGCCTTCCGCTATGGCCGCGAAGACCTGGACGTGCTGGGCTTGTCCTTCCGCAAAGACCTGTTCATCGCCAACTACCAGGCCTTCCCCCCAACGCCCAACCCACCTCGGCCCCCCACCCGCCTGCAGGAGCGGCTGCTGAGGAAGCTGGGCCAGCATGCCCACCCCTTTTTTTTCACAGTGAGGATGCCCCCACCCTCTGCAGAGCAAGGGGTCTGGGACTGTGTTGGGGGGCAGGGGTGAGGCACCTGTTACAAGAAGGTCTGGGAGTAACACTGTGGGACCCTAGACCCCCAGACCCCTTCAGAGTCACCCTGCACTCCTAGCCTCTCTGCCTCCTCCCTGGGGCCCCCTCCGTTTTCCTTTCTCATCCTCAAGAGTCCCTCTCCAGCCTCTTGAGATTGAGAGGAAGATTTGGGGACTTTCTGGAAGAACTGAACTCTTTTCCTTCGCCACAGATACCCCAGAACCTGCCCTGCTCCGTCACCCTGCAGCCGGGCCCAGAGGACACCGGGAAGGTAGGGGAGGAACAGTCCGGCAGGAGCCAGGGGCGCACCTGAGGTGGGCTGGGGTGCTGAGGAGACAGCAGGGTGGGACTCAGGGCAGGGAAACATGGCCCGGGGCGGTGGCCCTGTGGAATGGGCGCTGTCCCCTGTCCCCGGGTGATACCGCCTCCTGCTCTTGACCTGCTCATAAGGGTAGAAGGCTCACCTTGCACAGCCAGGACCGAGCCCCGAGGCAGAGGCCCTAGGCTAGAGGCTAGAGGTGAGACCCAGGCCCCAGGCTCCTCAGACCCAGAGTCCCTGCCCAAGGCGAGGGAAGCAGGAAGGAAGGGAGTAGCGTTGGCGGCAGGGACCTTGTGTAAGATGTGCCCTTTTCTACCCCCCTTGAGGCCTGCGGGGTAGACTTTGAGATTCGAGCCTTCTGCGCCAAATCACTAGAAGAGAAAAGCCACAAACGGTGAGGGACGCAGCCCCCCTCGGGCCTGACCCAGACCCCCATGGAAGGTGGGAGCCAGTGTCTGACCCCTCACCGCTCGCCCCCTGCCCCCAGGAACTCTGTGCGTCTGGTGATCAGAAAGGTGCAGTTTGCCCCAGAGAAACCCGGCCCCCAGCCTTCAGCTGAAACCACGCGCCACTTCCTCATGTCTGACCGGTCCCTGCACCTTGAGGCTTCACTGGACAAGGAGGTGGGGTGGGGACGCACGTGCTGCAATGCAGGCCCTGGGGGGAGGGCTGGAACCACAGGGCAGGATGGTGTTTTCAAAGGAGGCCACCTTAGCTGAGGGTGGGCTTGGGTACAGGCTGGGAGGAGGCCCAGCCCTGTGTGTGTATGGCGGGGGTGAGGAGGGGGTCATGCTAATAATAAGGATCAGTGAAAACACCCAATTAACCTGATCCCCTCCCCTCAAAAGCTGTACTACCATGGAGAGCCCCTCAATGTCAATGTCCACGTCACCAATAACTCCACCAAGACTGTCAAGAAGATCAAAGTCTCTGGTAGGAGGTGGGGGTTGGAAGGGGGCCTTACGGTGGGGGCGGGGTGGGGGGGGGTATAGTTTCTGCCAATGTGGCCTCAAGCATCAGCTCAGCCCCAGGACTGAGCCCAGTTTGGGAGACCCACGGGGCTCAAAGACTTCTGGCTGTCTGTCCCGGGCTGAGATGGAGGGGCAGTGCGGGTCCTCAGAGGGGCCGGGGCCCTTGCCTGGGTCTGGAGCTAAGTAGGGGGTTGTCTGTACCCCATGCCCAGCGGCTTGGCACCTGGCCCCTCCCCCCCACAGTGAGACAGTACGCCGACATCTGCCTCTTCAGCACCGCCCAGTACAAGTGCCCCGTGGCTCAGGTGGAACAAGAGTGAGTAGCAGAACAGCCCTGGGAAGGGTGCCCTGGGAAGGTGGGGGCGTGGGTAGTTCTTCCCAAACGGTCTCTACTTACAAGGGCATTCCCTCCAGTCTGAGGGTGGCTCTGAGCTGCCCGTTTTCTTGAGCAGGTTGGCCCAAAACCTACTCCCTGTGACCCGTGCCCGCAGAGAGGAGGGGCTGGTGATGGGGGAGAAGCCGCTGGGGGTGGGAGCTGCCCCCTTGCCCGGCCTGCCCCCTCAGAGTCTCCCTCTCTCGCGCCCACCCCGCAGTGACCAGGTGTCGCCCAGCTCCACCTTCTGTAAGGTGTACACCATAACCCCCCTGCTCAGCAACAACCGGGAGAAGCGCGGCCTCGCCCTGGACGGGAAGCTCAAGCACGAGGACACCAACCTGGCCTCCAGCACCATGTGAGGGGGAGGCGGGGCGGCTGCAGCGCAGGGGAACGGACACCTGTTCTGTCCCCGGGCCAGGGCTCTGTCACTGAACAGACCCCAGACACCTCTCCCGTTCTCAGAGGGAGGCAGACAAATCACATACAGGACAGAATGTGTAGTGCGTTTAGTGACAGGTGTTAAGGAGAAAAAGCAAGGCCGACCTGGGAGATATAAAGGGGGAGGGTGGTGGGAGGGATGGGGAGACCTGACCCAGAGGTGGATTCTGGGTGAAGGTGCCAAGGGAGTAGGTGATGTGGATGTGCAGGGCAGGAGCGCTCCAGGCAGAGGGTACCACAGGCACAAAGACCCTGAGGTGGCCCCCCGGGTGTCTGAGGCAGGCCCTCTAGGGCAACAGCTTCATAAAGTAGGGGCTGGATTTCCCCCCTACCCGCCCCTCTGTACACGACCACATACAGCAAGCCTGGAGGCCAGCCTGGGAGCCAGAAGTGCGGTCAGAGGGCTGATGGAGAGCAAGACGGTGCAGGGTGGCTGGGTTGCAAGGACTTGGGCTTTTACTGAGAGAGGGATGAGAAGGACCACAGCAGGGTACTTTACGTGACATGAGCATGCTGGTATCTGTAGTCCTGCCTCCTCACGGGGGCCCCAGGGTGGGCAGTGGGCTCTGGTCCAACCCCTTCCCCCGATTGCAGCGTAAAGGAGGGTGCCAACAAGGAGGTGCTGGGGATCCTGGTGTCCTACAGGGTCAAGGTGAAGCTGGTGGTGTCTCGAGGCGGGTGAGTGCTGGGCTGGGGGGGTCCTGGGGCGGGGGGAGGCGGCGCAAAGGTTTCCTCTGGCTCTGCGCTATCATCTCTTCTTGCCACCTCTCCCCCAACCCCAGGGACGTCTCAGTGGAGCTGCCTTTTGTTCTCATGCACCCCAAGCCCCATGATCACATCACCCTTCCCAGGCCCCAGTCAGGTGAGCCTGCCACCCACCCAAGCCCCCAAAGGGAGGGTCTGAAGCAAGGCCAGCGGAGAGGAAAGCTGGTCCTTTTAGCACCCACCTACCCCCTGACTCTCCTCCCCTCAGCTGCTCCTGAAACAGATGCCCCTGTGGACACCAACCTCATTGAATTCGATACCAAGTAAGAGACTCATGCCCCACCCCTTTGAGCTTTGACTCTCTGGACAGATTCCTGTAACATTCAGATCTACCCCGTTTTTTTCCCTTTGGGAGGCGGGATGGTTGAAGCATCCAACTGAGAGGCTCATGAGCTGCCAACTACCACCCCTTCTCTGTCCCTTCTGCAAACATCTCCAGTCCCAAGGCTGCTCCGGTGCCTCTATCTCTGGGAGGGGAGGGGACTGGGAGGTGGAGGAGGAGGAGGCCTGGGGCCCCCACCTCACCCCCTCCTCTCTACCACCAAGCTATGCCACAGACGACGACATTGTGTTTGAGGACTTTGCCCGGCTGCGGCTCAAGGGGCTGAAGGACGAGGACTACGACGACCAGTTCTGCTAGGAAGGGGGGCTGGAAGAAGGAAGTGGATGGTGGGGGGACAGGTGGGGGCAGGACCAAGACCCCCACTGTCACTGAGAGGGATCCCAGCCCCTCTTCCCTTCCCCTCCACCCAGCAGCTTCCTTGACCAAACCCTCCCTCTCCCACCCTCCCCCAACCCCCACCAGATACGCACTGGACCCAGCTCTTGTGGAACATGGGCATTAATTTTTTGACTTCGGCTGTGCTTCCCCAATCCCCCAGTGGGTGGCAAGCTGTGTTCACACCTCAGTTTTTTGGAGGGGGAGCCAAAGAGGAGTGATAGTAGGAAAAGGGGGGGGAAAGCACTCCCACATTCAACCTCACACCAACACCCCCTCCTGTCACTATCTCTGCCTCCCATTCCTTCAGGATGAGACCCTTTGGGGGGCAAGACCACTTCGTTGTTTCTGAGTGTAAAGAAGAAAATAAACCTTTTAATAGGCCTGAGTGTGTATTTTCTGTGCGGTGTTTAAGGGGCGCACAGTGTGCTCATCCATGATGGTCAGCTGTGGGTGAGGACTGAGTCCCTTCTCTGCACCCACATGGCACCTGGCCCAGAGGCTGTCAATAAACATTTACAGAATGGCTGATCTGTACCTGTGCCCCAAGGTGAACACAGAAGCTTCATTTGGTCAGTCCCGACTCAAAGGTAGTTTGATAAAGCCACAGAGCAAACTCTCTCATTTATAGAGGGAATCACAACTCACTTTCCCGCAGACTAGATGCTCGTGGGAGCTGGGCAGGGCAGGCCCGTCCCTGCTGGGGCTGACGTACACAACCACAGGGTGACCTGTTGTGACTGAGCTGTTTCCACTGCTCTGTGTGGCTGCTTCCACGGTCCGTTCCTGGGGCTCAATGGGGCCACAGCTGCAGGCGAAAGCCACACGACTGACATCTCTGTGCAGCCTGGTACTTACACTGTCACACAGAAGCCGAGGCTTCAGGCAGCCAAAGACAGTTGTGCTGCTGTGGACAAGTCCAAGAAGCTACAGCCCACTGCTGCTCCTCTGATGCTCATCGGAGACTCCCAGAGGCTCAGCCCAAGCCCCTGGCTGGGCTGGAGGGAGGAGTGATACTCCCGACATCCCTCACCCCCACCACCCACTCCCACTCCTGCAGTCCAACCTTCCTTTTTCTCTTAAGGCTCATTCATTTGTGCCATGAACCACCTTGATTTAAACCCCCATCATGTGCTAAGCGTAGTACAGGGATGGCAGTGGTCAAAACAAACTCGAAATCATTACAGTATCTGCTCCGAAGGAGAAACGCAGCAGCTAGGGAGCTCTGACTGAGGCGAGGGCTGGAGACTGATTTCCCTGGAGGTGGTGGTGACCTTGGAACAGAGCCCTGGAAGATGAGGAGGAGGCCAGTATCCCAGGCAACAGGAACACCATGTGTGAGGGCAGCGGGAACAGAGCACATTTCAGAGGCTGAAAGAGGCCAGAGGGACTGGGACAGAGACATTCGGGGGCAAAGCAGTTCCAGATGAGGCCAGTGAGGCAATGGGGCCCCTCCTACCAGCCTTTAGTGGCTCAGTGGTAAAGAATCCACCTGCCAATGCAGGAGATGCGGGTTCAATCCCTGGGTTGGGACGATCCCCCTGGAGGAGGAAATGGCAAGCCATTCCAGTACTCTTGCCTGGAAAATTCCGTGGATAGAGGAGCCTGGCGGGCTGCAGCTCATGGGGTCACAGTCACAGAGTCAGACAACGACAAAGCATACACGCACGCACACGGCTCATGAAACCTAATTAAACCATGATTTACCCACAGGCTTTAAGTGCCCCCAGAATGCCAGTGACCTTGCTTACCTCTCCATAGTAGCAGTCTATTTGCACACCCTGGTCGTCTTCACGCAGAGGAACTGCCATCATCCCTCTGACCCCTGGGAACCTGCTCCTTGACCCCGGAGCTCTTGGCCTGTGGACCTCACAACTTTTCAGGTGACTCTGAATCCTCTGGGGTGCACGATAAAGACACGGAGTCCTAAGCTTCCACCTTCCCCGATTCTGATTCAGTTGGTCCCAAGAAGAATCCATGAATCAGGATTGTGAATTAGAACACAGTTTGAGAAACAACGCCTTTTTTCTTTTAGCTTAAAAACATTTTTAATGCTTTTATGAAAGTGAAACATGCACATAGTTTAAAAAAAAAAAAATCCGCAGGAAAGCAAAGTCTCCCTCCTGCCCTCGACCCCCAGCCTCCCATTTCTCATTCCCAGAGGCAGCCAGTATCACCAGTTCCTTGATTATTCTTCCAAAGACATTCTTCAGACACAGTCATACCCGTATAACCTACATTTCTCCCTTATTTTAAATACAGGTAACAGCAAACAGTTAGAACAGGACATGGAACAACAGACTGGTTCCAAATAGGAAAAGGAGTACATCAAGGCTGTATATTGTCACCCTGCTTATTTAACTTATATGCAGAGTACATCATGAGAAACGCTGGGCTGGAAGAAGCACAAGCTGGAATCAAGATTGCTGGGAGAAATATAAATAACCTCAGATATTCAGATGATACCACCTTGATGGCAGAAAGTGAAGAAGAACTAAAGAGTCTCTTGATGAAAGTGAAAGAGGAGAGTGAAAAAGTTGGCTTAAAGCTCAACATTCAGAAAACCAAGATCATGGCATCTGGTCCCATCACTTCATGGCAAATAGACGGGGAAACAGTGGAGACAGTGTCAGACTTTATTTATTTGGGCTCCAAAATCACTGCAGATGGTGACTGCAGCCATGAAATTAAAAGACGCTTACTGCTTGGAAGAAAAGGTATGACCAACCTAGACAGCATATTAAAAAGCAGAGACATTACTTTGCCAACAAAGGTCCATCTAGTCAAGGCAATGGTTTCTCCAGTAGTCATATATGGATGTGAGAGTTGGACTATAAAGAAAGCTGAGCACAGAAGAATTGATGCTTTTGAACTGTGGTGCTGGAGAAGACTCTTGAGAGTTCCTTGGACTGCAAGGAGATCCAACCAACCCATCCTAAAGGAGATCAGTCCTGGGTGTTCATTGGAAGGACTGATGTTGAAGCTGAAACTCCAAAACTTTGGCCACCTGATGTGAAGAACTGACTCATTTGAAAAGATCCTGATGCTGGGAAAGATTAAGGGCAGGAGGAGAAAGGGACGACAGAGGTTGAGATGGTTGGATGGCATCACCGACTCAATGGACATGGGTTTGGGTGAACTCCGGGAGTTGGTGATGGACAGGGAGGCCTGGCGTGCTGTGGTTCATGGGGTCGCAAGGAGTCAAACATGACTGAGCACCTGAACTGAACTGAACTGAACAGCATACTATGCACTCTTCTACACCTGGCTTTTTTTCCTTAGTCATGCGGCTAGAAGAGCATTCCTTTAGCAATCCATATACATCTATCTCATTCTTTATTTTCATTTATTTATACATTTGGTTGCATCAAGCCTTAGTTGCGGCACATGGGCTCTCGGTTGCAATACATGGGGTTTAGTTACCCTGTAGCATGTGGGATCTTAGTTCCCACACATCTTAGTTCCCTGACCAGGGATCAAATTTGGGCCCCCTGCACTGGAAGGCAGATTCTTAACCACTGGGCCACCGTGGAAGTCCCTAGATCTCCCTCATTTCTTTAAAGAGTCGCCTGGCTTCCACTGCCTAGATGTCATTTACTTTTCAGTTGTCTATCAATGAACATGAAGGACGTCCACTCTTGCTAATTCAAACACTGTTACAATAATTATCCTTGAAGGTATGTCTTTTTTCACATGCAAAGTGCATATGTAAAACAAACTAATAAAAGTAGAATTGGTGGGGGAATTCCCTGGGTGTGCAGTGGTTAAGACTCCTCACGCTTTCACTGCCTAGGGTCCGCTTTCAATCCCTGGTGGGGGAACTAAGATCCCACAAGCCGCAAAACACGACCAAAAGAAAAAGTAGAATTGGTGGGTCAAAGAGGGTGAGCATCAATACTATATAAAAAACAGATAACCGACAAGGACCTAATGTATAGCACAGGGAATATACATTGTAATAACCTAATATAATGGAAAATAATCTGAAAAAGTATATATAGGCTTTGTAGGTGACGCAGTGGTCAAAAATCTACCTGCCAATGCAGGAGACATAGGTTCAGTCGCCGGGTTGGGAAGATCCCCTGGAGAAGGAAACAGCAATCTGCTCCAGCACTGCTGGAAAATCCCACAGACAGAGGAGCCTAGCGTGTTATAGTCCATGGGGTTGCAAAAAAGTCAGACATGACTTAGCAACTAAACAACAAGGATATAGGAACTTCTCTTGCGGTGCAGGATGTAGCCCCAAGAAACTATACATATAAAAAAGTATATATATTTTTAGAGTATATATATATACATATATATATATATATATAATTGAATCACTTTTCTGTACACCTGAAACTAACACAACATTATAAATCAACTACACTCCTATAAAATTTTTTTTTTTTAATGAGAGAAAAAAGGGTGAGCATCTTTTCAATCTCTGGGTCAAGAAGCTCCCCTGGAGAAGGAAATGGCCACCAACTCCAGTATTCATGCCTGGAGAATCCCATGGACAGAGGAGCCTGGTGGGCTACAGTCCCTGGGGTCGCAAGGAGTCAGGCACAACTTCACCAACTCAACAACAACAACAAAATTGTTGACTACGTATTACAATTTAAAAACTCATGAATTTTAAATTGTAATATGTAGTCAAGTACAATCAACTTTTTTTTTAATAGCTTCTTGGTTTCTTGTCACAAAACTCTTGCCCCTTTGGCTTTCTCACAATTTAACACTTCCTTTTCTTTCCAGATGAAACTTCAAGATCATCATATCAACCACCATCTCAGCAGCTTCAAATGTTCCTCCTTTCACAAAACCTACTCTCAAACCCCACCCTTGGCTCTGCCTAACCAATACCTCACCCTTCTCTGCTCCAACACGGGGTGGCTGAGGCACTGCCAGAGAAAAATTGCACAACCACAGTTACTTGTTCATTCATCACATTTTTTTGGCCATGCTGTGTAGCATGTGGGATCTTAGTTCTTCTCACCAGAGCCCCCTGTGCTGGAAGTCCAGAGTCTTAACCACTGGACCGGGGACTTAACCACAAGTCCTTCAACAAATATTTTTAACACATCCTAGGTGCCAACACTGGGCTAAGCGATGGGTATGGATCTGGGCCACTACAAACTTACAGCTTCTAACCTCAGCTGGGCCCTCAATACCTGTTAACTCCCAGTCCCCCTCCCCTCCATGTCCCTGGTCACCTCCTTTCTCCTTCTCCCACCCTACTCACTAATTTTCCAAACCTTTCTCACATTCAGAGTGATTTCTCCTCCACTTTTCACAGAGATTAGGCTCTAAAGGATAAATGAATCCCATCTCCTACCGACAAGCACTGACACTGTTTCTCCTACACCACATACCTCCTCCTGGGCCAGGCTAATCCCTCCATCTGTGCTCAGAACACTCCCCTCCCAGCTCCTCTGAGACCCTGATTCAGCAAGATGCCCCCAGCTCTTCAACCTCTGCCTCTCTCTCTACTGATTTTTCCTCCATGGTAAGTAGACTTGCACAGGTCTCTTTCATTAAAGGAAGAAAGGGAGAGAAGAAGGGAGGAAGGAAAGAAGGGAGAGAGAAAGAAAACCAAAGAAAAAAACATTCCTCCACACTTGGGACTCTTTCACAGTAAATTATTTCTCGAGTTTTTCCTCTCTCACTTTTCACATTCATTTAATTTTTATTTTCAAAGCTGTATACCCACACAGTGGAAGGAGTCAGATACAACTACAAGGCCTATCACAATAAAAAGTAAGCCCCTTCCCTCTCTCCAATTTCCTTCTCCTCACAGGCAACCACTCTCACCTCATTTAGATGTTTCTTTTGGTATTTACTCCGTATCTCCAAACAACATGTTTATTTTGCTACTTCTTCATGCTTCCTGCCATGTAAGGTGAAGTCTGAGCCCCTTTCACCATCCCCGCTGCTCCAGCATGGGATACTCTCTCAAGAGCATTCTGTCAACATTCAGGATTTATTGCAAATGTTATCTGGAGCTGCACTAGGTGGTATATTGTGATTACCCTTCTCTATTGCACAACTGTTTTCCCTGAACAACTGTCATTTTTAAAAGTTGCTTATTCTCTGAATTTATCATTAATTCTGCACTATATTCTCCTCCAAAAAATCTATGTATCCTCTCAATTCATTAAAAAAAAAAAAAAAACAGATATGATCTCCTCTATCTCCTTGAAAAAAAAAAAAATCTCTCCAAGAGCCGTCTAACTTGGGTCTAACTCTAGTCACCTCCTGAGAAGCATACTTGGGAGACAAACTTGAGACCCTGTACATTCAAAATGTCCTTATTCTGTCTTTGTTATTCATAGTTGAGCTGTTGTGACAGCCTAGATATTCCCCAAAATCTAATCTATTCTCCCATGGTGCTAGAAAAATATTGATAGTCAACCACTTAAGTAAGGAGTGGATTTCTCCAAACCCTGGAGCTGATGTGAGACCACATGACTGAGTTTTCTTCAAAGGAATGTGAGTAAAAATTACATGGGCCACTCCCTAGCCAGACCTCGGAGACAGGTGTGCCTCCTCCATACTTTTTCTTCTGCTTTCCTGCCAGCTGCGATCCATGGATGGCAGCAATCCAGTTACGACACTGCAGACAGCAATGCCCCAGAGCAGTGTCTCTCCATGGTTACTGTGCACAGAGAGCATCTGGGGATCTTCAAGCACAGATACTGATACAGTGGGTCTTGGTGGGGCCTGAGAGTCTGCTTTTCTAACAAGCATCTAGGTAATGTCAATCCTATGGCCTGAAAAAACAGATTTTTTAATTAATATGTTTATTTGACTATGCCGTATCTTAGTTGCAGCATGTGGGCTCTTTAGTTGTGGCATATGAACTCTCAGTTGAGGCATGTGGGATCTAGTTCCCTGACCAGGGATCGAACCCTGGCCCCCTAAATTGGGAGTAAGGACTACTTAGCCACTGGACCACCAGGGAAGTTCCATGAAGACCATACTTTTGAGCATAAGAGCCTAAAGGATGGCAGAGCTGCACTGCTAGCCTTGGTCTCTGATTTGTGGAAAATACTGAACTACTCACAATGAACTGTTTTCTGAGAAAAAATTAAGTTCTGTTTGGCTGAGCCACTGCGTTTTTAGCCTCCCCGAAGCACAGCCTCAGTAGAGAACTGCAGGCTGGAAACCACCTTCCCCCAAAATGTTGAAGGCACTGCTCCACTGGTACAGAGTGTTACTATTCAGAGGCTCAGTGCCATTCTGATTGCTGATCTGTTTTTTCTCTGGAAGCTTTTGCAAGACTTCCTTTTCTGAGACTAGTGATCTGACATTTTATGATGTGCCTTGATGCTAGCCACTTAACGAGCCCTTTTCATCTGGAAACACACGTCTGTTCCTCCCTTTTACCTTGTTCTCTTACAGAATTTAAGCCCCTGGACTGATTCTTTAATTTTCTCACTTGCTCTTCAACCTTTTGCTCAATGTATTCCTTCCCTCATGGTTTTATTTTAAACTGTGTTTTCTTCCATTCAATCCTCTATTATAATGTCTGCGTGCTAAGTTGCTTCAGTCATGTCCGACTCTTTGTGACCCTACGGACTGTAGCCCGCCAGGCTCGTCTGTCCATGGGATTCTCCAGGCAAGAATACTGGACTGGGTTGCCATGCCCTCCTCCAGGAGATGGAACCTGAGTTTCTTAAATCTCCAGAATTGGCAGGCAGATTCTTTACCACATGTGGGAAGCCCCAGTCTCTTACCTAATAGCATCAAAGTTTTTTTCCATGTTTTTTTCCTTAAGTTTTACTCTTTGTTGTCTAAGGTGTTTGTTTATTTGTTTTCCAGTATATTTTGGTCTCTGCCTTTCAGGTTAGAAAGTTTCACCAAACGTCTGGAAATCCTT
This sequence comes from Cervus canadensis, assembly GCF_019320065.1. Lineage (NCBI taxonomy): Eukaryota > Metazoa > Chordata > Mammalia > Artiodactyla > Cervidae > Cervus > Cervus canadensis. Next base: position 33,856,321 of record NC_057386.1, read on the forward strand.
TGTTTTAGATCTTTCATCTTTCTTAAAAAAAAAAAAACTACATATTCTTGTTTTAATATTTATCTGGCTGCGTCGGGCCTTACTGAGTTGGGCATATGGGATATTTCGTCATGGTGCATGGGCATTTCACTGCAGCACAGAGCCCCACAGCTCATGGGCTCAGGAGTTGCAGCACACAGGCTTAGTTGCCCCATGGCACGTGGGCTCTTAGTTCCCCATCAGGGATTGAACCCATGTCCTCAGCACCAGAAGGGTGATTCTTCACCACTGGACCACCAGGGAAGTCCCTGTCTGCTCATCTTTCAGGGGGACATGCTAAGAAGATGACTAGAAGATCTGAGGATACAGTTGGGACTTACCAACTATGGGTTTCATTGTCGGGTGATCCGGCTAACTGCTCTGTTGGAGAACCCCTGACGTTAATAACCTTAGGTCTTTTCTCTGAATAGTCAAATTCCCCAGGTAAGAGTCTTCTAGTCTCTGACCTGGAAGGTATAAGCCTCGTTGTCAGAGTTCTAGAAACCACCACTCAGTAAATAACTCACTCAATCTCTGTCTTCAATACAATCACACCCAGGTGCTCTCCATGAGAAAGACTCTGTTTTCCATCACTAACAAAGAAACCTCCAGCAATCTGATGAGTTGGGGGTGAGTAGTTACTGAGACACATGAAGTAAAGGAGGAGATGGGGGTGGGGGGGTCTAAATACTTCAAATAATCCTCCTAATTTTAGTACTACCTACATTCCAGCTAAAATGGACTGGAATGGGTGAAATTTTAACTCAGACCATTATATCTACTACTGTAGGCAAGAATCCCTTAGAAGAAATAGAGTAGCCATCATAGTCAACAAAAGAGTCCGAAATGCAGTACTTGGATGCAATCTCAAAAACGACAGAATGATCTCTGTTTGTTTCCAAGGCAAACCATTCAATATCACAGTAAACGAAGTCTATGCCCCGACCAATAATGCTGAAGAAGCTGAACAGTTCTACGAAGACCTACAAGACCTTCTAGAACTAACACCCAAAAAGATGTCTTTTCATTACAGGGGACTGGAATGCAAAAGTAGGAAGTCAAGAGAGACCTGGAGTAAAGGGCAAATTTGGCCTTAGAGTACAGAATGAAACAGGGCAGAGGCTAACAGACTTTTGCCAAGAGAACACACTGGTCATAGCAAACACCCTCTTCCAACAACACAAGAGAAAACTCTACACATGGACATTACCAGATGGTCAATGCCAAAATCAGATTGATTATATTCTTTGCAGCCAAAGATGGAGAAGCTCTATACAGTTAGCAGAAACAAGACCGGGAGCTGACTGTGGCTCAGATCATGAACTCCTTATTGACAAATTCAGACTTAAATTGAAGAAAGTAGGGAAAACCACTAGACCATTCAGGTATGACCTAAATCCCTTATGGCTATACAGTGGAAGTGATGAGTAGATTCAAGGGATTAGATCTGATAGAGTGCCTGAAGAACTATGGATGGAGGTTTGTGACATTGTGCAAGAAGCAAGAATCAAGACCATCCCCAAGAAAAAATAATGCAAAAAGGCAAAATGGTTGTCTGAGGAGGCCTTACAAACACCTATGACAAGAAGAGAGGAGAAAGGCAAAGGAGAAAAGGAAAAATATACCCATTTGAATGCAGAGTTCCAAAGAATAGCAAGGAGAGATAAGAAAGCCTTCCTCAGTGATCAAGGCAAAGAAATACAATAGAATGGGGAAAACTAGAGATCTCTTCAAGAGAATAAGAGATGCCAAGGGAACATTTCATGCAAAGATGGGCACAATAAAGGACAGAAACAGTATGGACCTAACAGAAGCAGAAGATATTAAGAACAGGTGGCAAGAATACACAGAAGAACGATACAAAAAAAATCTTCATGACCCAGATAACCACGACGGTGTCATCACTCACCTAGAGCCGGACATCCTAGAATTCGAAGTCAAGTAGGCTTTAGGAAGCATCACTATGAATAAAGCTAGTGGAGGTGATGGAATTCCAGTTGAGCTATTTCAAATCCTAAAAGATGATGCTGTGAAAGTGCTGCACTCAATATGCCAACAAATTTGGAAAACTCAACAGTGGCTACAGGACTGGAAAAGGTCAGTTTTCATTCCAATCCCAAAGAAAGGCGATGCCAAAGAATGCTCAAACTACCACACAATTGTACTCATCTCACATGCTGGCAAAGTAATGTTCAAAATTCTCCAAGCCAGGCTCCCACAATATGTGAACCGTGAACTTCCAGATGTCCAAGCTGGATTTAGAAAAGGCAGAGGAACCAGAGATCCAATTGCCAACATCCATTGGATCACCAAAAAAGCAAGAGAGTTCCAGAAAAACATCTATTTCTGCTTTATTGACTATGCCAAAGCCAAAGTTTATTGTGGATCACAACGAACTGTGGAAAATTCTTAAAGAGATGGGAATATCAGACCACCTTATCTGCCTCCTGAAAAATCTGTATGCAGGTCAAGAAACAGGAGTTAGAACTGGTCATGGAACAACAAACTGGTTCCAAATTGGGAAAGGAGTACGTCAAGGCTGTATATTGTCACCCTGCTTATTTAATTTATATGCAGAGTACATCATGAGAAATGCTGGACTGGGTGAAACACAAGCTGGAATCAAGATTGCTGGGAGAAATATAAATAACCTCAGATATGCAGATGACACCACCCTTATGGCAGAAAGCAAAGAAGAACTAAAGAGCTTCTTGATAAAAGTGAAAGAGGAGAGTGAAAAAGTTGGCTTAAAACTCAACATTCAAAAAAAAAAAACCAAAAACAACTCAACATTCAGAAAACTAAGATAATGGCATCTGGTCCCATCACTCCATGGCAAATAGATGCGGAAACAGTGGATATAGTTGCAGACTTTATTTTGGGGGGCTCCAAAACCACTGCAGATGATGACTGCAGCCATAAAATTAAAAGACACTTGCTCCTTGGAAGAAAAGGTATGACCAAACTAGACAGCTTATTAAAAAGCAGAGACATTACTTTGCCAACAAAGGTCTGTCTAGTCAAAGCTATGGTTTTTCCAGTAATCATGTATGGATGTGAGAGTTGGACTATAAAGAAAGCTGAGTGCAGAACTGATGCTTTTAAACTGTGGTGTCAGAGAAGACTCTTGAGAGTTCCTTGGACAGCAAGGAGTCCAATCAGTCCATCCTAAAGGAAATCAATACTGAATATTCATTGGAAGGACTGATGCTGAAGCTGAAACTCCAATACTTTGGCCACCTGATGTGAAGAACTGACTCATTGGAAAAGACCCTGACTCTGGGAAAGATTGAAGGCAGAAGAAGAAGGGGATGACAGACGATGAGATGGATGGATGGATGGATGGCATCACTGACTAAATGGACATGAGTCTGAGAAAACTCCGGGAGTTGGTGATGGACAGAGAGGCCTGGCACGCTGCAGTCGATGGGGTAGAAGAATTCGACAGGACTGAGCCACTGAACTGACTGACAGCCCAGCTGCACTGTAATGCCATTGATTTAGGGGTAAATCAAGTTGCTTCTAAGCTTTGTTCACTGCTGGTTTAGTTAACCATATGACTTTCTGTTTTTCCAGTTTCTATTGAAAGTTTTGCTATTATTAATAACTCCTCTCTTTCCTTGACTCCTTTCTTAAATCCCCTTATTGTATAGGATTGAGAAAAAGAGTGAAGTTAAATGCTAGATCCCTCAAATTTAACTAAAAGCCTCCACTCGCTTGCTAACCCTGGGCAAACCGGCTTCATTCTCAACCTTCCCTAAACTGTCAAGATTGATCTTTCCTGAAAGGAAAGATCTTTCCTTTATTATGCCTTCAAAATAAAGTTCAAATTCCTTAGCTTGCAAGCCATTTTCTGGTCTGGCTCCCCACTCCGATCTCCCCAGTCACACCTAGCCACCAACCAGGCTGCGTTCACTCCAGTCAAACTTACTGGACTTCCAATGTGTCGGCCCCTCACAGCACTACGCGCTCGCTGTGCCTTTCCCTTCTCCACTCCAACCTCTCAGCCACCTGGCTAAGCCCCAAATGCATTTCAAGCAACATTTCCTCCTAGAATCCTTTCTCTGTTCCTAGAAATACACCCTGGGCGTATCCCTAATAAAGCACCTATCCACTCTCACGTGAGAGTCCACCTCACTCACCTTTGTATCCCCAGAGCCAACCACATAATAAGCAATCAGAGAGGGAAACGGCTGACAGGAGCAAGCGCCTCAGAATATATTGACAGTCCGTGTTTTAGCGGAGCTCCGGGTCAGAGGAAAGCGCTACGGCGAAATGTCACACTCACCAAGTCGTTTTCCCCGGGCCCCGATAGGTGGCGGAGTGGGATAGGCAGACAGAGGGTCCATGGCTGTCCAGTCTGTAATACCCCAGAGGTCCTACCATCACCACCTAGCACCCGCAGACGCTCCAGAAATTCTTGTAGAAGAAATTAAACAGACCACAACAGTGTTGTGAAGGTAGACAGGTCTGAATGGCCTTAGGCTGGAGATTTTCCGATACTCCGTCTTACCACAGGTGGTCACGCGGTGGGGTCGCGCAGCAGGGCATGCGCAGGAGACCCTGGTAGTTGTAGTTCACCAGGTGAAACGAGAAGGGGAAGACCACGCTGAGCATCCTGGGAACTGTAGTGTTGGCTTAAGGTGCACCCTCTGCGCAGGCGCAAACCGACAGTCACTTCCGGGCGCTTTTCCATAGTATTTCTCAAAAGAAAACCCCAGGGTAACGATGGCTACCTACAGCCTGGCGAACGAGCGACTACGCGCCCTGGAAGACATCGAAAGAGAAATTGGAGCCATTCTTCAGAACGCAGGTTCGGGATAAGACGACGAGAGGGGTAACGAGCGCGAGAGCAAGCGTGACCGCTTGCACATGGGCGGACCAAATGGGGTTGGAAGGGATCCTAACTGGGTGTAGGGGTGGATGGGGCTGGCCCTGGGGCGGGGCTATACTGGCAGTCTCCGGATAGCCCCGCCTGCTCTCCACTCTGGCAGGTACCGTGATCTTGGAACTGTCCAAGGAAAAAACCAACGAGAGGCTCTTAGACCGACAGGCAGCGGCCTTCACCGCGTCGGTGCAGCACGTGGAGGCGGAGCTGTCGGCTCAGATCCGCTATCTCACTCAGGTGTGTTTGGTGGGACGTGCTACGCTCCCACCCCAGCTCTCTGCCTTAGCCTTATTCTTCAAGAGTACCGGGCAGAGCTTTGGTCCCCGGAGCCAAGCAAGACCAGCCCTACCCAGCAGGCCCGTCGATCCTGGCAGCATCCCTCTCTTCCAGGACAGGTTTCTTGTGTCACTGAGTTGCATCACATGAGCCAGTGGATGGAAAAGTCCTGGGAGAGGGCATCTAAACAATACGAAAGCTATAGGATTTGCCCTTAGACATTTGACCTGACCTCAAGTGTATAGCGCCCCAGATGGCTACTTCATGAGAAAAGGAACAGGACTGAAAGGGTTCTGAGGTTATTACAACAGGAAGCACCATGTACTAAACTTGTACAGTGTGCTAGACATTCTGCATTATCTAATCCTGTAACAACTCTGAAAAGTGAAACTGTTAGTCTCTCAGTTGTGTCCGACTCTTTGTGACCCTGTGGACTGTAGCCCGCCAGGCTCCTCTGTCCATGGAATTTCCCAGGCAAGAATACTGGAGTGGGTAACCATTCCATTCTCCAGGGGATCTTCCCGACCCCGGGTTGGGATTGAAGCCGGGTCTCCTGCATTGCAGGCAGACTCTTTACCGTGTGAGCCATCAGGGAAGCCCATCACAACTCTAGGAAGTAGTTACAGTCATCCCCACATTACAGAGGAGGTTAATAGAAGTACAGTGATGTGCCCTAGGTAATCCAGCTAATCATCTGGCATAGCAAATTCAAACTCAGGGAAGAAATGAGGCAAAAGACCTGATGACTTGTTGGGGAGATGGCTGAGGGAAGGGGTGCTTCACTGATCAGTCTGAATGTCCTGTAGGTGGCCACAGGGCAGCCCCACGAGGGCTCCAGCTACTCTTCGAGGAAGGACTGTCAAATGGCCCTGAAGCGGGTGGACTATGCTCGCCTGAAACTCAGTGAGGTGGCCCGAACCTGTGAGCAGATGCTGGAGAACTAGGCCAAGCCGGTGAACAGCTTGGAGGGAGAGCTCCACATACACCCCAGGACAGAACCTGGAGAGCGTGGGCTGCCCTGTACCTGCCGTACTGGTCGGAGGCCGTGAGGACGAGGGTGCAGAAGGTGGGAAGGAAGACACTTAAGAGACCAAGCCCATGCACAGCTGTGCCCTGGCTGCTCCAGCACGTTGCTCCTGCCATGCGCTTCACTGAGTACGGACAAGCTCAGACAGGCGATGGAGACTCAGACACCCAACCCACTTCCTCATGTCCCTGCCCCAGGCTTCCCGCAGACTTGGACCAAGGAAGACACATTTTTGGTTCACTGAAAAAGACAAAACTAAGGGTTTTGCTAATAAAAATAATAACACTAAAACAAGGAGCTCAGACTCTCATTGGGGTGTATATGGTGATGTAAGGGGTAGAGGAAGTAAAACCAGGCTGCATGGCAGCTGCTGAGGAGGGAGGGTAGAAAAGCCCAGGCCTTTACTGTGGGGTCAGGGCAGGAAGCAGGAGAGGGTGGAAGCTAGGGAGGAACACTGGGGTGGTGTGAAGTGACAAGAGCAAGATATACGGGTCATGGGACATGGAGGCTGGTGGGGGTTGGGAGGAGATGTTGAGGGGTAAGATGCCAGGTGGCCATCAGCAGAGAAGCTGAAGCCAAGAATCAGGCATGATTAGGGGGCAAGGGAATAAGACCCATGTCTGCAGAAAGAAGAGCCAAAAATTATAAAAATAAGTTTTAGTAGTTAAAAAATATGGAATGTATACAAGACATAAAATAAACAGCAATTTTATATCATGGTATAGAAGAAATCCAAAAGAACAGAGGAAAGGTCTAAGGGAGGTCAGTGGCTGGTTAGTTGTGAATTAAACACTGACCAATAAGTAAAGAGTGTCTGCCATGTGCCAGTAATTGTTCTAGTATATTAATTGATGCTGAATAAATCATAATCTACCCTCAGAAGATTCCATTCTGTGCACTGGTTCGTCTGCTGCAGGTGTATAAGTATGATGAAGCTGCAGGATCTGGAAAAGATAAAGAAATTAACAGATGAGCTCTGAGATCAAGGGAAGTTGGGCAGGGTATCAGGGTCAAGGGGTGACAGCTTAAACTGGGGAATCAGAGTCCAAAACGTTAGCTATAGACCAGGTATACAGCAGGTGCTCAACAGTAAAGATCTGTGAATTGAATGAATGGCTCCCACCTTCGTCCACAGCTTCATCTCCCACTAGTCTGCTCTAGCTGCCATCTTGATGTTGCTCCAAGCACTGCCTGGCTTCGAGGGCTGGTCCCCGGGCCTGTGATGGCGTCCCTCCCTCCCTACTCTGTAGTCGGGCTGACTCTTCACTCATCGCCTGTGGTCCATGGTGCAGGCATCGTCTGTATCTGTCTCTGGGTCTGCCTGAGAGCTACTGCTGGCAGAATCCCTACCAGGGAGGCTCTGTGTCCCTGGAGGAGGGGTTCAGAAGCCCAGTTTACCTGGGGGATGCTTCAGGGACTGCTTCCTCCTCCGCTTGCACACCACGTAGAGTAGGACTCCAGTGAGGAAGAAAATGATGGTCAAGAGGGACAGCACAGGCACCAAGGCTGATGTCCCACCTGCAGGACCCACTTTTTCTTTCAGCTGCTTCTGGTTCTCCCTGGCCTCAGGGTCTGCCCCCAGACTGTGGCCCGAAGTGTAAGTGGTAGTTTCGTGGGTGGGGATGAGCTTGCTGTCCAAGGACACTGCTCCTTCCAGAGGGGTGGGTTGCTGGGTACGCTGCAGGGTGGATGGCAGGTACGTCCTGGAAGTGGTGACTGTGTCTGAAGGTGCCGCTTCTGTGGGCTCAGGAAGCTGGGTGCTGCGAAGAGGTGCATCCCCGTGGCGGGCCACCACCCTAGCTTGAGCATGTCCACATTCTGAAGAAGCAAGAAGTGAGAAATTAGGGCTACAAGGGGACAAGGTGAAGAACTAGATAAGAGGGCAGGGTAGCGGGTCAAGGAGAACATCAAGGGAACAGCAGAAGGCCAGGAAAGGAGGGTAGAGGGAAAATATGGGGAGATGGAAGTGAGCAACTACAACATGGAACCCCTGCGGCAATCATGCCCTGGAAAGTCAGGAGACCCCGGTTAGAACCCAGACTCTGCTACAAAGTATCTGTGACCTTGCCCCTTGTCTCCTAACCTCTCTGGGCTTCATTTCTTTTAGCTGTAACTTAGGGATAATTTTAGTAACAAAGGCCAGAGTAGCCAGGAAGAGTAAATGAAATCAGATAGGTGCTGGGACCTGGAAGAACACTTGGTGTTTTAATGATTGTGTAATTATTTTAGGAGTAAAATACAACCAGCATATCAAATTTGTGACTTCACAGGTGCTCCTGTTTAGGACAAGTTGCCATTAAGTTTTTCAAAAGTGGCTGTATACACTTATTTATTCATTTCATTGTTTTAAAATTTTACCTCAAAGGAACAATAAAATACAGAACTCAACCCTTAATAATATACATGGTGAAATGTCTGGGAATAAAGTATAATCAAGCCTGCACTTACTTGGAAGTGCACCAAAAAGATATTAGGCAGATCGATGAGGGATAGAGGGATGCATAGACAGATGGGTGGGCAATAAAGCAAATATAGTTAAAATGCCTTAAACTCAATATTATAAAATATAAAATAAATTTGCTTTATTATGGACATATATAAAATACATCAAATATAAAAATAAGTCATAGAATTAGGTGGTGGTTATATGGATGTTCACTGGACAAATCTTTCAATTTTTGTACATGTCTTCAAATTTCCATAATAAAATTGTTCTTATTGTTTAGTCATCAAGTCATGTCTGACTCTTTTGCAGCTCCATGGACTGTAGCCCATAAGGCTCCTCTGTCCATGGGATTTCCCAGTCAAGAGTGCCATCTCCTTCTCCAGGGGATCTTTCCAACCCAAGGATAGAACCCACTATCTCCTGCAATGGCAGGTAGATTCTTTAACTCTGAGCCACTGGGGAAGCCTCCACCATAAAATACTGGAACATAAAAATAGTGCCTTGATTTCAAGAACAACATTAAGTAAATGCACAGTGATAGGATGCATTGGCAAAAATCATGAAAGTGATGGTGAAGCGTTTATGGTAAACAGGAACTTAAATCAAAGTATACTGAAGAGGAAAGGGTTGAGGCAAAGAAGGGTGTAAGGTGGACCCACGGAGCCCTGAGGACAGGAGAAAGCTCTCACCTCCACTATCAAAGCAGCGCATCAGTTCCTGAACCCAGCGGTCAGTGCTGCCTCCACATACATTTTTGTAGGGTAGCTGGAACCTGAGGAACGACCTGGTCTCAGATGTGTCCCCACTCGCTGCCCCACCCCCGCTATTCTCAGCTCTTTCCTGGTTCCAGAAGTGAGGTCACTCCCGAGCTTCAGCAGTTTCTGCTGGCACTGGGAAATTCCAGGTAGGTGGGACAGGGGAAAAGGGAAACTGAAGGTGCAACGAATAAGGGCGAACGTGACCTGGAGGAGTGGGGCGGGGGCTAGACGCCCTCCCAGGAGATCGAGTTTGACCAGAGGATCCTGAAGGGCGGGGGCGGGGAGGGGGGATGTACCGGCGCAGCCCTCGCATGGGTGGGTGGTGAGATTACCTGACGTAGGAAATACAGCGCTGATATGCCTTCAGGTATTTTCGGAGATTTCCCATGAGTTGCTCGTTTCGGGGGGAATGGGAAGAGACTCTAAGATCGCAGAGACAACGTCCAACCTTGCTGCCTTCGTTGCCATTGCCTGAGCGGGACCGAAGTGGTTCGCACAGGCCCCCGGTTCAAGGGACGCATGCAGCTGCTACTAAGACTTCAACCCACAGCCTCGCTACAGCGTCTCCCCTAAACCCCAGGATCTGAGCCCCGACCCCGGCTCAACCCACGCTTCACTCTCCCCAAATATGTCCGTAATCACACCTGGACCCAGGTGTTCCCCAGCCCATCTCCAACCCCAGGCAGCTGGCCCTCCCCGAGCCCCGGCTGCCTTGGGGACCCTGGCTCCCCACTTACTCAACTCAACCCCGCGGCGCTAGTGCCTCCCTCCCATTTCCTTCCCCGGATTCGGGGATCCGGGCCCTTGACGAACCTGGAGAAGTGAGACAAGTTACAAATAGTAGGACCAAGAGGAACCGGGATGCCCGGCCCAGCAGCATCTCTGCCCGCCGCGGTCTGTCTGACTCCCCGACGTTCTCCGGAGCCGGACGACCAGCCGGTTTCTCAGTGGCTTTCGCTTCCTTCTCCCGCTTCGCCTGTGATTCCGCGGGACACGGCGGTCGTCGGCGCCGGGGCCCGGCCGGCCGAGGCAGGTCGCGAGGGGGCAGCGCGTCCCTCCCGGCGTCCTCACCGTCTCAAACCGACAGTGGGGTCAGTACCGTCGCAACCGCGTGATCGGCGGCCTGGGGGCGGCGGGGAAACCCCGGGAGGTGGAGTTCCTCCGCCAGCACCCCCGCACCCAGCCCAGAGCCTCGTCGAAGGGGTAGCCAGGAATGATGGAAGAAGGCGAGAGAAAGCGAAAGGAAGTCCAGGGTGCACGGCTAGGCGCGGCTGGACGGCAGCACTGCCCCGCCCGCCGCAGGTCCGTCCCTGTGACCTGCTCCTTAGAGAGGCTTTCACGTTTTGACCCGGGTCCTCTCACGTGGCCCGAGTGACTGGCAGCACCAGTCCGCGCGCCGCGCGGCGCAGACACTGACCCGGGCGCCTCCGCGCGGCGCAAGACTTTGGGGCGTGGCCACCCGAGCAGCCGCCCGTGGGCTCGGGCAGCCTGACGTCACACCGCACCCCGAGGTATTTACCTTCGAAAAGTGGTGGCGGCTGCAGGTACCGGAGCAGTGGAGCGGCCGGGGCGGGGGCTAGGTGTACTGGGGTTCATCGCCAACCCTAACCCGGTCCAAGGCGAAGGGATGCCCTGCCTCTGATGCTCCTCCCACACCCCACAGACGAGTCCAAAACTCTTCCCCATAGGATTAACTCTCTCCCACTTCGATCCTCAATTCAATTCAGCCCCTACCTTTGAGGGTTTGAACCTCAGATTTGGAGCCCCAAATACTGTCTCCCTCCTGACTACTCACTTATAACCCTAATCACCCACTTTCAAGTCTGGCCCCGTTCTCATCCTGAACTTGCATCCTCAGCCCTGAAAACTCTTTTCTGGCTCCCAACATCCATCCATAGATACCACCCTAAGGGACCCCTCCAACCCACACCATCCCGGGTGCCTCTCCCTCACCATACATCCCTTCCTCTGCTCAGTCTGACCCAGGCCCTGTGTCCCTGAAGACATGGAGTTTGTGTCTGGATACCGGGATGAATTCCTTGATTTTGCTGCCCTCCTCTTTGGCTGGTTCCGCAAGTTCGTGGCAGAGCGCGGGGCTGTAGGGACCAGCCCTGAGGGTCGCTGGCGGCAGCTGGAGGCTCAGATCAGAAGGTTGCCCCAGGACCCGGCCCTCTGGGTGCTCCACGTCCTGCCCAACCGCAGTGTGGGCATCAGCCTGGGGCAAGGGGCAGAGCCAGGCCCTGGACCAGGCCTGGGAGCTGCCCGGCTGCTGGGAGATGAGCCCCCACTCCACCTGCGAGACCTAAGTCCCTATGTCAGCTTTGTCAGTCTGGAGGAAGGGGAGGAAGGAGAGGAGGAGGAGGAGGAAGAGGAAGAAGAAGAGAATGGAGAGGAGGAGGGTGCAGGCACCAAAAAGGTAGAAACAGAGGAGAATGGGGAGCTGGCCCCTAGCAGCAGGGAGTCTCCGCAGGAAGCCACCCCTCCAGGGGAGCCAGAGGAGGCCAAGCAGGAGGCTGGAGGTGGCGAGGATGGCCAAGAGGACAGGGCAGAAGACGAACCGGGGCCTGAGAGGAGGAAGGGACGGAGAAGTGGTAAGAACCCAGGATGACCCTGCCGTGCCCCCTGCCCAGCAGACCCCCCTTCTGAAGCTCTCCTCTGCCCCCTCAGAACACAGTTAGGAGTCACACATGAGTGGTCCTCAGGCCACTCTGGCCTGAAAAGATGTTTTCATTGATCCACATTTTTTTTTTAAGTCTCACCAACTTTAAACATTAAAAGAAAAAAAAATTCCAGAAGTCGGGAGTTAACACCTCAAGAAAAATGTGAAGTTCCCACAGCACACCCCCACATTTCTGCCCGGTGGCAAATGCTCTTCTGTGGAGCCGCTGTCCTCTTCCAATGAGGCCTGCCCTCCTACCTAGTCCCCTCTCCTACCCCAGGAGTATCTGATTTGGTACCCTGCCCCTGACAATCTTCCCCCTCCACCCCTGGCTTTTCCTGTCTTCTGCAGATGCTGCCCCCTTGCACCTTTCCTGCCTCCTACTGGTGACGGATGAACATGGCACCATCCTGGGCATTGACCTGCTGATGGAAGGAGCCCAGGGGAGCACAGGCAGGGGCTCAGGGGCTGAGAACCTGGCTCCTCGAGCCTATGCTCTCCTCTGCCACAGCATGGTCTGCCCCATGGGCTCCGGAGACCCCCGAAAGCCCCGACAGCTTACTGTGGGAGATGCCCAGCTGCATGGGTACAGAAAGCTGGTAGAGGGTGGGGAAGCCTGGGGGCCTGGGCTCCTGAGCCCCACCCCCAACCTGATGCCATCTCCACCCTCATTCAGGGAGCTGGAGAATCTAGTCCCAAGGCTGGGAGTGAAGTTAGCCAAGACCCCGATGCGGACGTGGGGTCCCCGGCCAGGCTTCACCTTTGCCTCCCTCCGGGCTCGAACCTGCCATGTTTGTCATAGGCACAGCTTTGAAGTGAAACTGACACCCTGGTGAGCAACCTGCAAAGACAGAGTGAGGGGGAGGAAGGGCAGGCAAACAGAGAGAGAATGAGGAACAGAGAAACAAGAAGATGAAAAAATACCACGCCGTGATAGGCAGAGAGTACAAACAGACTGAGTGACATATGGGCAGTTGCAGGACAGATGGACAGCAGACAGGGGACCTACATACACTAACACGGAGTACCCCACCACCTCCTATAACCCCAGCCCCCAGTGCGGTGCTGTCTTGTACTGTGGAGAGGCTTGTCTCCGTGCGGACTGGAAGCGATGCCCAGATGACGTAAGCCACCGATTTTGGTGCCCAAGGCTTGCAGCCTTCATGGAGAGGGCTGGAGAACTGGCAACCCTGCCTTTTACCTACACCGCAGGTATTATAAGGAGGTCAGAATGGATGGGGGAAGCGGACCCAGGTCTTTGGAACAGGGTCCTGGGCTTGAAGGTTAAGTGCCTGTTATTTCAGTCTTGATCCCTGGAGTAACAGCTGAGAGCTGGGTATTTGGGGCTGGGAGCTAGACCCCTGGGGCTGGAGATAGCCTCTCTGGAGCTGAGGACTGAGTGCCCAGGTCCCTGAGAGAACTTAGGGGATTCAGGTAGAGATACAAATACTTGCTTCTCAGCTTCACAAGCTGGCAACCTGAAACAAATCACTTTACTTCTTAGAGTTTTTCCTCACCGGTAAAATAGGCAGATTAGCAAATGGTAAAACCTGGAATTGTTATATGGCTTCTGTGGACTATGCTGTCCACTCAGAAATGTTAGTTTTCTGCCTGACTCGGGCCCAGGGTCCTGGGGAGAGGCTGCGGTGAGCCCAAGTCCGGAATCCTGGCCACCGGGCCCTCAACCCCTCCCCTCATCCTTCTCCAGAGGTGACCAGTGAAACCTTTAACAAGGAGGCTTTCCTGGCCTCCCGCGGCCTCACTCGTGGCTACTGGACCCAGCTCAGCATGCTGATTCCAGGCCCTGGTGCCCCCAGGCACCCAAGGGGCAGCACACCCTCCCTCAGCCTTCTTCTCCATGGTGCGTGGGGCCGCTCTCCAGGCATGAGTCCCTCAGACTAGAGGGCAGGAGGGGAGACCAAAAAGTTGTCCAGATCCTAGATAACCCCTCCACATACACACCAGATCCCCCCCGCCCCCAGCACCAGGGCACTGCCTGCCCCTTCCCAACCCTCAGAAAAGTCACCCCTGCCCACCCTCTCCAGAAGCCCCATCCCTAGGCAGTTCCCCAGCCCCCTGCTGCAGCTCCAGGTCCTCTCAGGGAACACAGCTCCTTTGGAAGAAGGAAGCAGCCAGGTGGGGATCTCCCTGACACCAGGCTCATCATCTTTCATCCTCACAGGAGATCCTTACCAGCCTTTCCAGGGGGATGGGCCCGCCCTGATGCCTCCAGTGCCCCCGGATTCACCCAGGGGCCTCTTTGGTGAGCCGGAGGGGCCCTGAGGGAGCTAGCGGGGTTGGGGTGTGATCTGGAGGGCCAGAGGTCTTGGGTGGCTGAGAAAGGAGGCTGTTAGGCTGGAGGGGGCCTGAAGTCAGGTTCCCAGTAGCCTACTCTCCCCAGGCTCGTGGCAGGATTACTACACGTGGCGGGGCCTCAGCTTGGACTCCCCCATGGCCGTGCTCCTCACCTACCCGCTGACTGTGTACTACGTCATCACCCACCTGGTGCCCCAGTCCTGTAAGGAGAGCCAAGGCAGGGGGGAGGACTGCGTGGAGCAGAGGGGCCAGGTGGCCGGTAGGGGACAGGAGGGAGGGGAGGAGGAGGCCATATTTTTAAGTGTCTAGCTTATCACCAGTCCCTGAGCTCAACATCCAGAACAAACAGTCGCTGAAAATCCACGTGGTGGAGGCTGGGAAGGAGTTTGACCTTGTCATGGTGTTTTGGGTAAGCCCCTCCAGGCCTGAAGAGTGGGCGTGTGGGTGTGGAGGTGGACACGGGGTGGAACCCAGATTCGTCCTCTTTGCCCTTCAGGAACTCTTGGTCTTGCTCCCCCATATGGCCCTGGAGCTGCAGTTTGTGGGTGATGGCCTGCCCCCCGAAAGTGACCAGCAGCACTTTACCCTCCAGAGGGTGAGGGTTGAGTCCCCCTCCCCCTGCCCCTCACCCCAGTCTCCAGACTTGGTCCCTCTGCTGTCATCCTGGTTGGGCTGTGCCCTTCTGATCCCTGCCTTCTCTCCCCTGTCTTACCTGACACATTTTCCAGCACCATCACTTCCACTGGCCTCTCTCCCACTTCTGACTCTCCAGGATGGCCCTGAAGTATCTGTCCGCCCTTGTTCCGGCGTATCAGCACGGCTCAGCTCTGGGACTAAAGAGAAAGGGGTCCGCAGAGACCTGCAGATCAAGGTGTCTGCAAGGCCCTACCACCTGCTCCAGGGGCCCAAGCCTGACTTGGTCATCGGTAAGAGCCGGGGGTGGGAGCGTGGAGAAGGTGCGAGGAGGCCATGGAAGCTAGCTTCTCTCTGCTCTCCTTCCCTCCGCAGGATTTAACTCTGGCTTTGGACTAAAGGACACTTGGCTGAGCTCGCTGCCCCGGTTACAGGTGGGGGATGGGGCAAACGAGACCTTCTCTCACCTGCCGCCTGGTCCCTTATTTTCTAAAAGTGTCTTCTTCCCCATCATCTGCTCTGTAGATGTAGGGTGCACCCACGGGTCCTCCTGGACCCTGTGTCTGCCTCGTGCCTCTCCCCATCGGAGTCCTCTGGGTCCCCGGGAGGTATATGGGGGTGGGAGCTTTTCTGTGAGTGTCTGAGGCCCCGCTCCCACCCCAGTCCCTCCGAGTGCCGGCCTTCTTCACCGAGAGCAGCGAGTATGGCTGTGTGATGGACGATCAGACCATGGCGGTGGCCACAGGAGGGGGGACCAGCCCTCCACAGCCCAACCCTTTCCGCTCCCCCTTTCGCCTCAGAGCGGCAGACAATTGCATGCCCTGGTAAGGCCTTCGTACTCTCTGTCTGCTCATCCTGAAAAGCCCACCTCAACCCTCGTCTCTATGGTCCTGGGGCCCTCCTGGCCCAGCCCTACCCCCTGCTTCCTCCGCCCTCACTCCTCACGACCCCCACTGGAGGGTCTCGACAACGCCCACACACCCCTCTTTAGAACCAGCTCACAAAATCTCTCCAACCCCTGGTCCTCTACCCACCAAAATATAGCCCTGATTACACACACCCTGGCTGGCCCGCGGAGCCCTAAGCCTAGCCCCAACCCCCGGGAACGCAGAATTTAGAAGCCCGGACCCTTGGGGGTATCCCAGCCTCTTGGCCCCGCCCCTGATGGAGCCACGCCCCCTCAGGTACTGCAACGCTTTCATCTTCCACTTGGTCTACAAGCCCTCGCAGGGAAGCGGGGCCCGCCCGGCGCCCGGGCCGGTGACTCCGGCCCCAACTCCTACCGCCCCTCCCGCCCCCGCCCGTAGGCGCCGAGGAGAAAAGAAACCTGGGCGGGGGTCCCGCCGGCGCAGGTGAGGGCCGAGAGATAGCAGTCCACCCTCTTGCCCCGACACGCCTCAGAAAGGAACACGAAACAGGGGAGGCCGAGGGCGAGGCCGGTTGGCGGAACACGAAAAGCTGAATAAAATTACTTGTTTGAAATCACTGAGTCAAAGGCTCATCCTTGGGTCCTTAAATGGAGAGAGGAGAAAAAGGATTTAAGGACGACATTTTCCTCCAGCTTTCTTCAGTTCCTCGACCGCTATCCCCTCTCTCTTTGCTTGGAATTCTAACCTTCCTGGGTAATCCCGTGCGTGCGTGCTAAATCGCTTCAATCGTGTCCCACTCTTTGCGACCCCATGGATTGTAGCCCGCTAGGCTCCTCTATCCATGGAATTCTCCAGGCAAAGATATTGGAGTGGGTTGCCATTTCCTCCTTCAGGGGATCTTCCCGACCCCAAACTTCTTCTAATGTGTGTTGATAAGACACTTCCCGGCCCCAGGAACAATCAGGGACCGGATCCAAGTCAAGATAAGACCAAGAAACAGAAAGTGACTTCTCTGGGGGGAGTGGTGGGGGAGGGGGCGCGGGGGCAGGGGAGGCATACAACCTCCTTGGGGCCGCACAGCCTTGGTTTAGACTCAGTGAAAGCCCCAGGCCACCCACCAGTCCAGCTAACCTCATGGCCATCCTTGACTCCACCTTCTCTCATCTTTCATGTCCCATAAGAACCAACTCCAGCTGAATGAGACTGCTGGTCACTCAACGTCCAGCAGTTTATGTCCAGTCCCACTGAAAAACGCCCCCTGTATCTCCTATTCCTTCCAAAACAGACATTCAAAACATTATTCTCTGCTTAAATCCCTTCAGTGACCTTCTTCTACTTTTTAAAATCCCCATAAGCATAAGCTGGGCCTAAAGATGCTTGTCACAAAGTATAGAAAAGGAAAAAATAGTGGAGAAACCTGGCAGACACCCCCTGAATCAACTGACAAAGATATATGAGAAATAAGAAGTCATGCTGACATCATGCTCCCTGACCTGATGCAATGACAAGGCCACACTCCCATCCCCTCTGTAGTATTTTCCCCCACATCCATAACTTTAGACTAATCACAAGAACACATCAGGGGAAAAAAAAAAAAAAATCCTGGGACAGTCTGCAAAACACCTGACCACTATTTTCAAAAGTATAAGTCACAAAAAGCAAAGAAAAACCAAGAAAGACTAACAGATTGGTAGAGACTAAGGAGACATGACAATTAAATAGGTTATAGTGTCCTGGATTGGATCTTGAATGGAAAAAAAAAAAAGAATGGGAAAACTGGAGAAATGTAAATAGTCTGCTATTTAGCTAGTGGTATTATATCAATGTTAACTTCTTAGTTTTGATAAATATATCATGGTCATAGAAGAAGTAACATTAAAGGAAGATGGATGAGGAGTATTTGGGAACACTCTAGTGTCTTTGCCAAAATCACTGCAAATGGTGACTACAGCCATGAAATTAAAAGACGCTTGTTCCTTGGAAGAAAAGCTATGACCAACCTAGACAGAATATTAAAAAGCAGAGACATTACTTTACCAACAAAGGTCCATTTAGTCAAAGCTATGGTTTTTCCTGTAGTCATGTATGGATGTGATAGTTGGACTATAAACAAAGCTGAGCACAGAAGAATTGATGCTTTTGAACTGTGGTGTTGGAGAAGACTCGAGAGTCCCTTAGACTGCAAGGAGATCCAACCAGTCAATCCTAAAGGAAATCAGTCCTGAATATTCATTGGAAGGACTGATGCTGAAGCTGAAACTTCAATAGTTTGGCCACCTGATGCAAAAAACCTACTCATTGGAAAAGACCCTGACACTGGGAAAGATTGAAGGCAGGAGGAGAAGGGGATGACAGAAGATGAGATGATTGGATGGCATCACTAACGCAATGGATGTGAGTTTGAGTAGGCTCAAAGTAGGGAGTTGGTGATGGACAGGGAAGCCTGGCGTGCTGCAGTCCATGGGGTCACAAAGAGTCAGACACGACTGAGTGACTGAACTACTGAGTGTCTTTGCAATCTACCTATAAATCTAAAATTATTTCAAAATAAAATGTTTAGAAGATCAGATGCTTTAGTATGGCTTATAAAGTACCTCTCTTTCCCTTATCCTCTTTTTTTCTAAATATTTTATTATCTAAGTTTCCAAATGCACAAAAACCCTGGAAGACTCGGCAGAATGAATCTCTATGTACCCATCACCCAGCTTCGACAATCACCAGCATTTTTCAGTTTTATTATTATTCCTTGTGATGATGTGATAATATAACAAATATATATTTGGTCTGCATCCTCCATTCTTGGCAGGAGAGCCTCTATGACCTGAGTGATAGAGGTGAGAGGAGCCTCTTTTGTTATTTGCAATAAGCCCCTTACAACCAGTTTATTCTAATAAGGTGACTCTGGATGAGTATTTAGCTTCAGGATGGAGGTTAGATACCAGAGCAACCAATCATGTGAGTTATATCCTTTGTAGTAAATCAGTAATAATTAGTATTATTACTAATTCTGAGTTCTGTGAGCAAAAATTACAAATGGAAATGGAATTTAGAGTTGGAGTCAACCCCAGAAAGTTGTTTCCCTAGAGGCATGTGTGTGTGTGTTAGTCACATAGCCTGTCCAACTCTTTGTGACCCCATGGACTGGGGTTGCCAGGCTCTTCTGTCCATGGAATTCTCCAGGCAAGAACATTGTAGTGGGTTGCCATTTCCTTCTCCAGAGGCTCTTCCTGACCCAGGAATCGAAGCCGGGTCTCCTGCACTGCAGGTGGATTCTTTACTATTTGAGCCATCAGGGAAGAGCATAAGGAAGCGCAAACCAATAAGAAAAAAAATGTGAAGTATGCATCCCTTGGTGATTATTTGTAATAGCTATAATGAAACTCAAAAAAGAGTTCTGGTTTGGACTTTGATGCTAGACTAAGTTCAGATTTGGGTCAGCCTGAATTTTGGCCACTAACCTTAAAGCTATCCACTAAGTAAAAAATTAGGCTGGGACAACAGAAAGTACCTCTAAGTCTCCTGGTCACCAAGAAAGTAGTTAGCATGCATGCTCATGCATGCTGATTCTTTGCAACCCCATGGGCTGTAGCCTCTGTCCGTGGGGTTTTCCAGGCAAGAATATTGGAGTGGGTTGCCACTTCCTCCTCCAGGGGATCTTCCCAACCCAGGGATCGAACCCCAAATCTCCTGCATTGGCAGGTGAATTCTTTGCCACTGAGCCACCTGAGAAGTTAGCATGGGTGGGGAGGGCAAAAACCAAGAAACTCCTGAAACCAGGAATATAGTCGTGAAGGAGTTAGCTGCTTCATTTTTCAGACTGGTATCATCAGCTTCCTGAAGGACCTTTACTAAAATGGATTGTGAGAGTGACTAATTTAAGGGCAACATCATTGGTGGTAAATGCTGCAATGCAGAAGAGTATGTTTGGGTTGATACAGGACCCACAAGTCCCTGTTAAACAATCACAGATGGCTCTACACCATCCAGACACAGGAGGTTATTCCTGAGGAATAATCCTGAAGCTATCCAGGGGACCACTGAGTCACCTCATTAGCATAAACTCAGGTATAGTTAAAAGGGGTCTGTAATGAGTAACAGAAGACATTCCTCTCTATCACTCAGGAAAATTTCAAGGGGTTCATACAATTTTGAGCCAGAAATGTGGGACAAAGGCCAAATATATATTTCTTTCTTTTTGGCTGTGATGGGTCTTTGTTGGGAAACTCAGGCTCAGTAGTTAACACAAGCAGATTTAGTTGCCCAGAGGCTTGTGGGATCATAGTTCCCCGACCAGGGATAGAATTTGAGTCCCCTGCATTGGAAAGTGGATCCTTAACCACTGGACCACCAAGGAAGTCCCCCAAACATATATTGTTTATATCAAAATATCACACACTCCCAGCTTTTTCCCAGAGTGTTGTAAAACACACCCGCAGACATCAGTTGTCTCACATGTATCCACAATGAATAAGGCCTTTAAAAAAGTGTAACCACCATGCCATTATCATACCCAGTAAAATTAACAATTATTCTTTAACATTTCATCATCATATCCAGTTCATATTCACATTTCTTCAATTGTCTCCAAGATGCCTTTTACAGTTGGTTTGTTACAATCAAGAAATAAATAAGAGTGGCTTAGCAGTAAAGAATCCACCTGCCAATGCAGGAGGCATGGATTCAATCCTTGGTCCAGGAAGACCCCACATACCATGGAGCAACAAATCCCTCACACCACAACTATTGAGCCTGTGCTCTAGAGCTGGGGAACCTCAACTATTTAGCCCATATACTGCAACTACTGAAGCCCATGCTCTAGCGTCCTCTAGCCACAGCAAGAGAAGCCACCACAATGAGAAACCCGAGCTCTGCAATGAAGACCCAACACATCCATAAATAAATAAATAAAAATTTTAAAACAAAGAAATAAAGAAGATCCACAGGTAGCTTGTGGTTGTGATGTCTCTTAAGTTTGGGTATTTTGTTTTGGTTTTTTTTCCTATAACAAGCCTCCTTCCCTTTTTTTATGTTCACGCTGAGTCAATGAGTAACTAAATCATTTGTCCTGTAGAATGTTCCTCATTCTGGATCGGGCCAATTACTTCCTCTGGGAGGTTTTATTTTATTTTATTTTTAATCTGTGCCTCATATTCTCTAGTTCCCAAAAACTGGCAGTTAGATCTAGATAAAAATGCTCTTTTAATGTGGTCCCTGCCAACTCCCAAAGGCTGATTTCATTTCACTTCCTGCCCCTATCTCTACCCTGGAGCCAGAAGCTCTAAATGAAGACATTCCTCAGTGTGGAACTTCCCCATTTTCTCACACAACAAATTCCTTTACACTTAAAGGTCACTTCCTTAGAAGGGTAGCCTTCCTTGACCCCAGATGAGGGTAGACCCCCCTCCATAGTACCTTGTGTGTCTCCTAATGCCATAAAAGGGCAGCCTAGGTCCCTGATGGATTGAGGGGAAATAGAACTTTTCATCACTCCCTTTGCCAGAAAAATAATCTCTCGTTAAGTTCCTGTGCTCTCCTACATAGAATTACCAAAGCATATTGCTATCTACAAGTGGTAGCATTACTAAGGGTTTGTTTACTATTTTGTTTTGCTGTCCTGCTCATTTTTCTTGCATGAACACACAGTACTTCCATAATAAAAATGTTTAGATTACAAACTGCCTACTTTGATAACTGACTTACTAAATATTGATTGAATGCACACACGGTTTTGTGTTAGAGATGCAAAGGGGAAAAAACACAAAAGAATGGTCCTTGCTTCCATGAAATTTACAAGGATCTCTTACCCCCATCACTCTACTCTTTTATTTTCTTTGAGCACGTGTCACAGTTACTTTATCATGTCATTCATTTATGTTTATTACCCCTCCTCCTCCAATCCACACTAAAAACTAAATTCCATGAAAAGGGAAACCTTGCCAGTCTGATTGTAACTATGCTCTTGCACAGTGCCTGAGACGTAATAGCCACTTAGCGTTTACTAAAAGGTGCTTTTTTTCTTGGCTGGGCTGGGGCACAGATCTTTTCAGTTGCAGCATGTGGAATCTAGTTCCCTAACCAGGGATAGAACCTGGGCTCCCTGCCTTGGAAGTGAGGAGTCTTAGCCACTGGACCACCGGAAAGTTCTTCCAGAGGAATTTTAGAAAGCTGTTCCTGCTATACTGGAGGGAAAGTGGACTATGAAAGAGTAAGACTTGAGACAGATGAGCTAGGAGTTTTTGGTAATAATATAGGTAAGAGTCGGCGGCACCTTGATGCTGGAGACAGACAGGTAAATCCTGGGGCTAATGAGGAGGTAGAAATAACAGGTGGTGAGCAATCATACTGGAACAAGGTGGGGGGCAGAGAAGGAGCTGTAGGTTCCCAGTCGGGGCAACTAGATGGAAGGAGGTGCTGTGTGCAGGCAATGGGGACACAGGAAGAGGAAGGGTGGAGCTAGAGAAGTTGGAAGGAGTGAGAGACAAAGGTAATGAATTCATGTTAAGTTTGAAATGCTCGTGGAACCTCATGGTAGAGATGCTGGTAGGCAGTTAACATGTGAGAGAGGGAATTCACACAAAGAGGAGAGAGGATGAGGGCTCGAGGGAGAAGAAGTGGCCTTAAAAACAGAACCTTGGGGACTTTCCAGGTGGTCCAGGAGTTAAGACACCACATTCCTAAGGCAAGGGGGCCCGGGTTTGATCCCTGGTCAGGCAATAAGTTCCCACATGCCACAACTAAGACCCAATGCAATTAAATAAATTAATATTAATTAAGTAATACATAAGGGTTTTCCCAGGTTGCACAGTGATAAAGAATCCACCTGCCAGTGCAGAAGACACAAGAGATGCAATAGAAGTGGGCTTGATCCCTGGGTCAGGAAGATCCCCTGAAGAAGGGAATGACAATCCACTTCAGTATTCTTGCCTAGAGAATCCCATGGACAGAGGAACCTGGCAGGCTACAGTCCATGGGGTCGCCAAGAGTAGGAAATGACTTAGCACACACACACATACACACATATATAGGTGGGTGGTAGGAGGTGGGTGGTAAGTGTTTTATATATATATAACATATATATATATATATATATTATATATATATATATTTATGGGCTTCCCTGGTAGCTCAGCTGGTAAAGAATCTGTCTGCAATTAAGGAGACCCTGCTTCGATTCCTGGGTCTGGAAGTTTCCCTGGAAACAGGATAGGCTACCCACTCCAGTATTCTTGGGCTTCCCTGGTGGCTCAGATGGTAAAGAATCTGTTTGCAATGCAGGAGACCTGGGTTCAATCCCTGGGTTGGGAAGATCCCCTGGAGAAGGGCATGGCAACCCACTCCAGTATTCTTGCCTGGAGAATCCCCATGGACAGAGAAGCCGGGCGAGCTACAGTCCATGGGATCGCAAAGAGTTGGACACGACTGAGCGACTAAGTACAATATATATATATAAAAAAAAGAATCAGTAGAATACAATATATATTCTACATATAATTTTATATATATATAAAATAGAATCCTGGTGGAGGGAAGGATGGTCAGAGGAAGAGGAGCCTGCCCAGAGAGGAAGAAGTGCTGAGGGCGATGGAAAACCAGGAGGGTTCAGAAACAAAGAAACAGTAGTCAGCTGTGCCAGACACTGCTGAGGCCAGGTCAGGTCAAGGTGAAGAAATGCCCTGTGTACGTCACAGCAAAGACATGAGAGTATTCAACAGGCCAGTGGTGGCAACCTTGAGAAGGTAGATAGTGAGATGGACGTGAACTGGAAGCAACAATCGGGCAACTTAGAAGATACAGAAAACACGGAAAAGAAAATTCAAATTACCCTCAACCTCAACACCCAGAGATGACCACCGTCGCCATTTCAGTGTGTTCACAGTCCCTTTCATCAGAATGTATGTTATTTGGCTGTGCCGGGTCTTCATTGCTGCATGTACAATCTTTTAGTTGTGGCATACAGGATCTAGCTCCCTGACCAGGGATTGAACCTAGGCCCCCTGCCTTGGGAGCTCAGAGTCTTAGCCACTGGGCCAGAACACACACATTTTCACAAACTTTAATCATATCGAACATCACGTTAACTAGCTTGCTCTTTTAAGAAAACAATACATTATGAATTACTTCTCACATCCTTGTTGTTGTTCAATCTCTAGGTCATGTCCAACTCTGTGACCCCATGGATTGCTGCATGCCAGGCTTCCCTGTCCTTCACTATCTCCCAGAGTCTGCTCAAACTCATGTCCATTGAGTCGGTGATGCCATCTCATATCATCCTCTGTTGCCCCTTTCTCCTCCTGCCCTCAATCTTTCCCAGCATCAGGGTCTTTTTCAATGAGTCAGCTCTTTGCATCAAGTGGCCAAAGCATTGGAGCTTCAGCTTTAGCATCAGTCCTTCCAATAAATATTTAGGGTTGATTTCCTTTAGGATTGACTGGTTGGATCTCCTTGCAGTCCAAGGGACTCTCAAGAGTCTTCTCCAGCACCACAATTTGAAAGCATCAATTCTTTGGCGCTCAGCGTTCTTTATAGTCCAACTCTCACTTCCGTACATGACATGTCATTAGACAGTCTATTTTCATAGATGGCTGTACATTAATTTACTTTATGAATGTGACACAGTCTAGTGGGACATTTAGGCAGTTCTTAATTTTTTTCTCTATTATAAATGAAGGAGGAAGTAGGAAGTGTCCCAGAGGGGAATAAAACCAAACACAAGACTGTCTCAGTCTCCCTGGAGGTTGGGGAAGTTGATATGCTTGAGACACTTCACCTAGAGTTTCTGGCCAAAGAAGGAGGAAGGCAGTTTGCAGGGGGTAGACGCACAGGATTAAGAAGACAACACGGGCCTGTGTAGGGTGCTAGTCCCAAGCTTAGCTTCGTGGACTCAGACCTGAGGCACAGAAGACAGGAACCACAGCAGAAGCCAAAGAGCTGCTGCAAAGCCACAGAGAGGACAGAACAGCGTCTAAAGCCCAGGAAACCACGTCACACACTTTCCCTGGCAACGTGCCAGAAGTCCACACTTGCCAAGATACTCACTGACTTATCCCCACACAACTCTGTTCATCCCCTCTTGGGTTCAGTCTCTTACCTCCTCCCTTTCCAGCCCCAGATTCTCTCACTGGACCCTCTGCGATTTAAGGTCAACAAGAACCTCCAAAGCATCCACCTCTTCTCTTCACATTCTTTTTTTTATTTTTTTAATCTAATGCACAGATCTTTAATGAGTATTGGTATAGAGGTTACTGGAGATTAATGCCAAGTTTTCCACTGGAAATACTCTTATCATTACTCTTATTGTTTTCCACAAAGAGAACTGTTGCTTAATAGAAGCTGCAAAATCCAATACAAACACAAAGATTTATCCTATATCATATTACAGGTTGATATCAAATTTAAGTTTAAAATGCTCATATTCATATGGTAAAACACTTATAATTCAAAAGGCAAAAATCTCAAAGCTGGATGGAACCCTAATCCCTTTGCCTTCTTGCTCTCAGATGCTTGGTTATCCTCTGAAGCCCCCTTTTGAAGAGGTATTTTTCCTCCCACATTCCACACATTCTGGGGTGAGGCTGTTGTCTTCCTTATCTGTTTTTGCTTCCAAAAAATTTCTCCTCCCTTCAAAACCCCAGCCTCTCAGAAGCACATGCCAGCAGCCTAGACCAGCCATCACCCTGCCTTGTGGCAATCATCTTGCAACAACTACCAGTTTCATCAAGGGCTTATGCATTAGGCTTATATTTACTTCTCTATCATTAATCATGTCTTCATTTGTGTAACTGAGACATCCTCTGAGGTAATCCATCCAACAGCCCAACATCTCAGTTTCTTGTCTTCTTCTCTGCCACCCGACTTCAGCCACACACTGAGGTAACTGCACCTCTTCCAACCTTCGGATTCCCAGCACTCCATTCTATCCATCCTTCCAGTCCGCTCTCTGATATCCTCAGTTCAACAATCCTTCAACCTTTGGTTTCTCTCGTCCATTGTCCAGTCCACATTTTCACTATCACCCTCTTCATATCTTCACACCCCACTTCACCCAGTTTAAGTTCAACTGTCCATCACTATAATGATTCCTTTGTGTACACTCTTCTTTAAATTCTTTTTTTTAATCTTATTTATTTGGCTCCACCAGGTCTTAGTTGCAGCATTTGTTGTTGTTCAGTTGCTAAGCTGTGTCTGACTCTTCTCGACTCCTTGGGCTGCAGCACACCAGGCTCCTCTGTCCTTCAGTATCTCCCGGAGTGCTCAAATTCATGTCCATTGAGTTGGCGATGCTATCTAACCATCTCATCCTCTGCTGCCCTCTTCTCCTTTTGCATTTGATTTTCCCCAGCATCAAGGTCTTTCTAGTTCTCTGACCAGGGATTGAACCCAGGCCCCCTGCATTGGGAGCTCGGAGTCTTAACCACTGGACCACCAAGGAAGTCCCCTTTGTGTACACACTCTTAATTCTCTTGTCCTTCTCCCACCATCTTCTACATAAAACTGCAAGAAGGATCAAACCAAACTCTACCAACAGTGAGACTTTCCCTGAGCTACTGAGTAAGGCTGAGGATAAACGACTGTGTTGACAAATCTCACTTTGAATCTGTAATGATGAATCACAAGCAGGTTCTTAGCACGCCTGGCAATCCTATGGCTCAATACTGTACTTTCTTCTGCTCTCTGAAATTTCCCTTCTTGCCTCGAGTGACGACACTGCACCCTCCAACCTCCATTAGTGATATGAAACTTTGTTTTTCAGAGGAAAGAGAAACAATCAGAAAATAACTTCCTCATCGTCCCACCAGTGCTTCTTATGATAACAATTTCTTACAATTTCCTTTTTTCTATTTTGGTCCTCCATGTTAAATTCATTCCTCAAATGTCTGGTCATCCTTTCTTCTCCATTCACATCCCAAACCATTTCAATGAAAGTACACTTGCTGAGATAAGGCCAAGCCCAGTGGTCATTACTCAGCCTCTTAGCAGCATTTAAGAGTTGTTAAATGCACTCGCTCTTTGAATCCCTGTGTTGGCCTCTGGGATAGCACTGTCTCCTGGTTTTCCTCCCTCCTTACTAGAGGATCCTTTTGCTGGCTCCTCCTCCAGCCTGCTTCCCTATTTTTTCCTTTTTCTGATTACACTCCTTCTCCCATCCCTTCACCTATCTTTTCTGTGCTTCTTTGTGTTTATGAATGGCCCCTCCCACCCCATCACTAAGTCTTAGGGCTCATCAATGCCCACAGCCCTCAGTAGATTCCAATGGCTCTACGTTCAAAATATATCCCAGGGGACTTTCCTGGTGGTCCAGTGGTTAAGACTCTGGGCTCCCAATGCCCCAAGTTTGATCCCTGGCCAGGGAATAGATCCCCCATGACGCAACTAAAGATCCTACATGCTGCAACTAAGCCCTGGTGTAGCCAAATAAGACACAAAAACAAAACTCTACCCCAAATCTGATCACTCGTCACCCTCCTCTGTCTTTACCACACAGTTCAGGCCACCACTATCCCTCACCTGCACCACTGCAATAACCTCCTCACCTGTCTCCCCTCTTCCAGTCTTACCCTCCTTCAATCCATTCTCCTCATAACAAAAGGTAACACGTCAACCCCTGCTCCAGGCTGCCCCATGGCTGCCCCATGACTCTGATGACGGACTTCAAATCCACCTCTTCAGCTCCTTCCTCATTCACAGAGTTCCATCCACTCTGCCATTCTTCGCTGCGCCCATAGCAGGCTAAGCCCGTCTCCCCAGGGACGTTGCACTTGCTGTTGCCTTGATTGGAACATTCTTCCTCCCAAAGCCCACTTCCTTTCTGAAGGTCACAGCCTCTGAGAGACCTCCCCCGACCTCCCTAACGAAAATAGCTCTAAACACTTGTCAATCTACCTCCTTATCATGTTATCGTTTTCTTCATAACAAGTATTGCTCTCTAAAGCTGTATAAGTATTGTTGACCTGTTTATTTTCTGCCTCTCATCACTGAATCCTCAGCATATTGAACAATGTCTGGTACACAGTAAGTGCTCAATCAACCTTTGTTCAATGAAAGAAAGAAAAGGGAGGGGGGAGGGAAAGAAGAGAGGGAAGAAAGAGGGGAAGGATAGGCAGGGAAACAAAAAGCCTGAGAAAACAAGTTTTGATGAAAGCCAGCTTACATCATTGGCTCCTCCCCTCTGCATATTCCATCAATCATACTGACGGTAGCACAGCAATTACAAACACAAGAGTCTGCCAGGCCTGAGGACAAGTCCCAGGTTGACCAGTGTCAGTTTTGGTTTTAGGCAAGTTACTTAATCTCTCTGAGCCATATACACCACTTTGGCAAATTTTTATGGGTGACTACATCACAGCAGGGACATTATGCCACATCTGTTGTAAGGATTATATAAAATAACATATGAAAAGTCTCTGGCATCAATTGTAAGTGCTAACCATAAGTACTCAGAAATCTGGAGTCATTTCCACCAGTTCTTCCAGTTTTGCCATGATACATTCTCATTACCTGTTTATAACCTTCAGTGTTTGCAATTTGGAGTTGCTGCTTTGGGTTTTTATTATTACTATTGCTTGGCCACGCCATGCAGCATGAGATCTTAGTTCCCTGGCCAGGGACTGAACCTGTGCCCTGTCCAGTGGAACTGTGAAGCCTTAGCCATTGGACCACCAGGAAGTCCCTAAACTATTTTCGGGGTTTTTAAAAGGTTGGGTTTTCTTACTTAAATGTAAATTTCTGGTTTGCTGCATTGTGGTTAGAAGAGGTGGCCAGTACAATTTCAGTTTTAAAGTTATCTGGTATTTCCTTCAGAGCCTTATATTTTATCAATATTTATAGATGTTTCATTAACATGGAAAAAAGGTGTGTTCTCCATTTATGAGATACAAAGTTCAATAAATATCATTTGAAAGCAAGCTCCAGGATGGAGACTTTATTGCTGCATTCCTGGTATCCAGCAAAGGGCACGGCGCACGTCATACACATTCAATAAATATTTGCTGAATGAGTGGCTAATTAATCAATCACCTTTTATCATTTAGATTCTCAATACCTTTGTACCTTTGGGTAATTTTTCTTACTTCATCTGCTACTGACTGCTGAGTTATGCCACAGTTTCTCACTACTATTATATTTTATAGTCCTTATAGCTACATATAGCTATATATGTGTGTGTGTGTGTGTGTGTGTATGTTTGGTTTCCCAGGGTATCTATGTATTTTGACTTTATATATTTCAGTACAATATGATTTTGTGCCTAAAGCTTTATCATTGTTATATAATCATTGTAAATATACCCTATATCAGTATAAAATGAACACTTAACAAGACATTATCTATACTATATGCTTTAATTTTACTATGTATTTATTATTTTGAATAATCAAAACATAATAATAAAATTCAAAATACCCAATAGGACCCTTCCCTGGTGGTCCACTGGCTAAGACTCCACACTCCCTAGGCAGGGGGTCTGGGTTCGATCCCTGGTCAGGGAACTATATCCTGCATGCCTCAGCTAAGACCCAGTGCAGCCAAATAAATAAATAATTGTTTCAAAAAGATGCAAATGTACATTTTCATAAAGGTGAAAAGCAATTTTCCTTTCCCTCTGTCTTCCATGTCCTGTTTCTCTCCTCTGAGGTAACTACTATTAACAGAATTTTATTGATTAGCTTAACTTGAAAACATTAATTTTTTTCATAGAGGAGTTTAAAATATTTTCATGAATTGTTCTGATCCACATATTTGGTATAATCAGTCATCCTACTGTATGCTTTCTCTTTCTTATGCCTCTTGATACTTTATCTCCGGCTATATGGATTAAATTTCTTTGTTTTTATCTTCTCTGGAGCTTCTGAAAACATATTGCTGTTTAGTCACTAAGTTATGTTCAACTCTTCTGCGACCCCATGGACTGTAGCCTGCCAGGCTCCTTCTTTCCATGGGATTTTCCAGGCAAGAATACTGGAGTGGGTTGCCATTTCCTTCTCCAGGGGATCTTCCAAACAAGGGATTGAACCCACGTCTCCTGCATTGGTAGGCGAGTTCTTTACCACTGAGCCACCAGAAAGCCCAACTGGCAAGTTACTCTCTCATAACTCCCATTTGCTCAGTTGTCAACCAAACGTGCAAAAATCTTTTCACAAGCCATGAGGGAGGGAAAGGGGCCTTGTGTTTCAGTATTTGTGACACACAGGGTGCCCTGAAGTCTTGCTACCATACTGTGATCCTTGGAACAGGAGCCTCAGCATCACCCAGCTGCTTGTAAGAAATGTAGACCCTCCATCAAAAAATCTACAAACAATAAATGCTAGAGAGGGTGAGAAGAAAAGGAAGCCCTCCTACACTGACGGTGGGAATGTAAATTAGTGAACAGTATGAGGAATGGAGAACAGTATGAAGTTCCTCAAAAAACTAAAAATAGAACCACCATATGATCCAGCAATCCCACGCCTGAACATGTATTAGACAGAAATACGGTTCAAAAAATGCATGCACCCCAATGTTCCCTATAGCACTGTTAACAGTGGCCAGTCCACAGAAGCAACCTAAACGTCCATCAACAGAGGAATGGATAAAGAAGATGTGGTGTATATATACAATAGACTATTACTCAGCCATAGAAAGGAGTGAAATAATGCCATTTGCAGAGACATGGATAGACTTAGAGACTGTTACACAGAGGGAAGAAAGTCAGAAAGAGAAAAATATATAATATCTCTTATATGTGGCATCTACAAAGATGGTATAGATGAACTCACTTGAAAAGCAGAAACAGAGACACAGATGTAGAGAACAAAGTTCTGGATACCAAGGTGGGGGGCGTGGAATGAATTAGGAGATCGGGATTGACATATATACACTAAGTATGAAACAGATAACTAATGAGCACCTACTGTAAGCACAGGGAACTCTACTCAGTGCTCTTTGGTGACCTACATGGGAAGGAAATCCAAAAAAGAGGGGCCGTATGTATACTTAGAGCTGATTCATTTTGCTGTACAGTGGAGACTAACGCAACAGTGTAAAGCAACCACATGCTGTGCTAAGTCATGTCAGATTCTTTGTGACCCCATGGACTGTAGCTTGCCAGGCTCCTCTGTCTATGGGATTCTCCAGGCAAGAACACTGGGGTGTGTTGCCATTTCCTTCTGCAGGGGCTCTTCCGGACCCAGGGGTCAAACCCTGGGTTTGATCAAAGCCAGGATAGATCAAACCCAGGAGTTCTGTTAAGGCTCCTTCATTGGCCGGTGGATTCTTTACCACTAGCGCCTACTCCAATAAAAATTAATTTAAAAAAAAAAAGCAGACTCTCAGGGCTCCCTCAGCCCTGATGAGTCGGAATCTGCATTTTAACAAGATCCCCTGGAGGTCTGTATAAAGTTAAGCTGAGAGCCAGGGAGGAGCCCCTCTTGCCAAGGTCTCAGTGTGGTTCTGGCTCTGGAACCACAGGACCTAGAGTAGCCACCCGCCCAAGTTGCTCCCCATCACATCACATTGCTGATTTCCGTCATAAAATTCAGCATAGTCTTCGGACTTCCCTGGTGGCCCAGTGGTTAAGAATATGCCTTAAAATGCAGGAGAAGCAGGTTCAATCCCTGATCGGGGAACTAAGATCCCACATGCTGCAGAGCAACTAAGCCCTTGAGCCACAACGAGAGTCTGTGTGCTGCAATGAAAGATCCCACAAAGAGGGCTTCCCTGGTGGCTCGGTGGTAAAGAATCTGTCTGCCAATGCAGGAGATCAATCCCTGGTTCAGGAAGATCCCATATGCCTCAGAGCAACTAAGCCCGGGCACCACCCCTATTGAGTCTGTGCTCAAGAGCCCAGCAAACACAACTACTGAGCCCATACGCCGCAACTACTGAAGCCTGAGCCCTACAGCCCATGCTCCCCAACAAGAGAAGCCACCGCCATGAGAAGCCTGGGTACCTCAACTAGAGATTAGCCCCCGCTCGCTACAACTAGAGCAAAGCCTGCACAGCAAGGAAGACCCAGCATGGCCAAAAATAAATAAATAAAATTCTTTTATCCCACATGCCACAACTAAGACCAGATAAATACTTTTTTTTTTTAAAATTTGGAATACTCTCTAACTTTTAGTTTACTGCCTGTCTCCCAGAGTATAATATAAGCTACAGGGAGGGACCTTGTCTGGCAAGTTTAGTGCTGGATCCACTGGGTCTGGATCCGCTTCCTGGTACATGATAGAACAATGCTTCCCTAGTACTTGAAATGTCAGTTGTATGCTAATTAAAAGTTCTTCCCAAAAAATCATGTTGATGCATACATGAAAAGAAAACTGCAAGTAAAGTAAGTTGGTTAAAATATTCCCCCAATTTCTTCAAAATCCGACTCTTCTGATATGTTTCCTGACTGAGTCATAGATGATTTTTTACACACAAAACTGACCTCTGTGCCGTCAAGGGCACTGGTGATGCAGCATTTCTCAAGAGTGCTCCCCTACTGTCACCAAGATTTTCTCCCAAAGTGCTGGTGCTTTCTTCTTAAAAAGTTGTTATTTATTTTATTTATTTTTGGCTGTACTGGGTCTCTGTTGCTGTGTGCAGACTTTCTCTAGTTGCAAGTTTCTGACTGCGGTGGCTTCTCTTGTGGTGGAGCACAGGCTTATTTGCCCTGTGGCATATAGGATCTCCCCAGACCAGGGATAAAACTGGGGTCCCCTGCATTGGCAGGTGGATTCTAATCCACTGGATCTCCAGGGAAGTCCTGGTGCTTTCTTGTTTTACCACATGGTATCCATAGAATCAACACCTTTACTGGGTCCAATTTGTGTTCCACTACTTTGTTTCCATGACTTTCTAAATATATCATTAGCTTTTTTGTCTCCCTTTTAAAACACAATGCAATCTTTTTTGAGACTTCAAAATTGAAATATAGTTGACATATAACATTGTATTAGTATATTGTATTAATTGTATTCTACTAATGCATTTTAAGTTTACAACATAATGATTTGCTATACATGTGTGTAGGGCTTCCCTGGTGGCTCAGCTGGTAAAGAATCTGGCTGCAATGCAGAAGACCTGGGTTGGATCCCTGGCTTGTGAAGATTCCCCTGGAGAAGGCAACAGCAACCCACTCCAGTATAAAGGGCTTCCCTGGTAGCTCAGACAGTAAAGAAACTGCCTGCAACGCAGGTAACTCGGGTTCAATCCCTGTGTCAGGAAGATCGCCTGAAGGAGGAAATAGCCCCACTCTAGCATTCTTGCCTGGAGAATTCTACGGACAGAGGAGCCTGGAGGGCTACAATCCATGGGGTTGCAAAGAGTTGGACACAACTGAGTGATTCCATATATATACATATGTATATACTACATATGTATATACTACAAAATGATTACTACTGTAAGTTTAGTTAACATCCCTCACCTCACATAGTTATAATCTCTTTTCTCATTGTGAGAATTTATAAGATTTATATTCTTACCCATCTTGAGAACAGATTTGTGGTTTCCAAGAGGGAGGGGGAGCAGGGGAGGGAAGGACTGGGAGTTTGGGATTAGCACAGGCAAACTATTATATATAGGGGGGATAAACAATAAAGTCCTACTATGTAGCCACCTGAACCAATAAATGCTTTTTGTTTCAGTAGAGTTGAATTTCTGTGACCTGATATATTTCTTTAAAATGGACTCTGACCATGGCAGGCAATACATGATTGACATCTATACTGTTGTTAATATAATTTTTAGAATTCACTCTATATATTTTCTCTTTAAAAGGATTTTTGAAACTTATATTTAGTGTTCTAACTAGGTTTATAAAAATTATTTACAGTTATGCCAAGATTTCCCCATTTTGGAGTTTTCATTTCACTTCATGTCTTGGTAAGTTAAAATATCTTTTTTATAAAAAAAAAAAAAGGAGAAGAAGGAGTCACAATGGTATTTCCAAACCCAAACATTCTCAGAAATTCTGTTGCCCCTCGCATGCAAAAAGAAACTTGGATACATATAAAATAATTGACTCACAGCTTGTGACATAAATGTAGACATTGTTCCTTTGTCTCTGGGCATTGAGTGTCACAGAGAAGTCTCAGGCTTGATTGCTTTCTGTTCCTTTTTAGGAAGACTTTTCTTTTTTTTTTTTTTTATTTGGGGTATAGGCTTCCCTTATGACTCAGCAGGTAAAGAGTTCCCCTGAGGGTTTAATCCCTGGGGCGTGGAGATCCCCTGGAGGATGGAAATGGCAACCCATTTCGGTATTCTTGCCTGGAGAATCCCATGGACAGAGCATCACGGCAGGCTACACAGTCCACGGGCCCACAAAGAGTTGGACACGACTAAGTGACTAAGTACACAGGATAGTTGCTTTATGACGTTGGGTTAGTTTCTCTGTACAACAAAATGAGTCTGCTATACGGATACAGCTATATTCAAGAATCAGCTATATTGGAGATCCCCAGTGGCTCTCAGTGGTAAAGAATCTGCCTGCCCATGCAGGAGATGCCGGTTCGATCCCTGGGTCAGGAAGATCCCCTGGAGGAGGGCATCACGACCCACTCCAGTATTCTTGCCTGGAGAATCCCCACGGACAGAGGAGCCTGGTACAGTGTGTGTGATCAGAGTCAGACAGGGCTAAAGCAACGGAGCGCAGCACAGCGAGATATTTGCAGTGAAGTCAGTCAGTCTAGGAAGCCTTTTAACTTTGCTGAGATGTATCCTTTAATTCAGATATTTAGTCAGGATGGATCTGGGTTC
This sequence comes from Cervus canadensis, assembly GCF_019320065.1. Lineage (NCBI taxonomy): Eukaryota > Metazoa > Chordata > Mammalia > Artiodactyla > Cervidae > Cervus > Cervus canadensis. Next base: position 33,890,925 of record NC_057386.1, read on the forward strand.
AGTTCACTTAAAAAAAATTATATATTTATTTATTTACTTTGAGCTGTGCTGGGTCTTTGGTCCTGCAAGGGCTTTTCTCTAGTTGTGGCAATCCAGGGCTACTTTCCAGTTGCAGTCCACAGACATCTCATTGCAGTGGCTTCTCTTGTTGCGGAGCATGGGCTCTAGGGGATTCAGGCTTCAGCAGTTGCAGTTCCTGGGCTCTAGAGCATAAGCTCAGTAGTTGCGGTGCACGGACTTAGCTACTCTGCAGCATGTGTGATCTTCCCAGACCAGGGATCAAACCCGAGTCTCCTGGCATTGTCGGGCAGATTATTACTGAGCCACCAGGGAAACCCCTGTTCATTTTTAACACTTCACCTGGGATACAGTATGCCCTCCAGCCCGATAATTCAAATGGTGCCACACCCTGGAGAAACCTCCCAGCACAGATTTGTCACCTGTGACGTCACTCCCACCAGTTCTGTTCTTATCTTTGGGAGCAGCTGGTTTCCTGACTTTCCATTTCTGTTCTCCCACTCATGTTCCCTTACACTGTTTTTGTTGCTGGTACTCTTTCCTAATCTTCCGGTCCTTTTCTTGTGCATTTTGCTCAAGTTTATTCTTTGTATTGGAGAAGGAAATGGCAACCCACTCCAGTATTCTTGCCTGGAAAATCCCACGGACTGAGGTAGGCTACAGTCCATGGGGTCGCAAAGAGTTGGACACGACTGAGCGACTTCACTCCACTTCATTTCATTCTTAGCATCCCTCACCAGCTCTGTTCCACCTTCAGTCCTGTTCTTGAGTGCTTCACGCATGGACTTTGGTTCTCTGTGCATTTTGAGTTTTCAGGCAATTCTCCTTCTCTCCCAAAAGAGAACCACTGCTGCCTTTTCATCTCAGACTTTCATTTCTTAAAGTACTCTGCTCCTACTTCTAGTGAAAACCTTCCTGAAAATTCCTTTCAAATCCTACAGTAAATATTTCTCAAGAATCCTGTTTCTTTCTTCCAGTCTTCAGGAAAATATGCCCCTTCTTTTGTTTTGATGAAATTTTTCAGAATCTCTATAATGTTTTTAAAATTATTTCGTGCACACAAAATTGCATAAAATGTAATATAAATAAATACCTGTAAACCACACAACTTTTCTTTTTTTTTTCTCTTTACTTATCCTGAAAAGCAGAATCATGTTTCAGACTCAGGACTGATGAACTTCTAGACAAATGTGGAGCTTGCTCTTGTCCCTGTTCCCAGTCCACTGGGACAATGGCTACATCACAGCTTCTCTGGTGGTTCAACGTCACTTCCAGTGATTCAGCAGAAACACTGGTCATCTGCCTCTACTTCCCAGTGCTGTGCTTCTTCCTCCTGTACTGTTTCTGAACAACTATTCTCTACACGATTCTCTTCCCATGGTTTCTTTAAAATATATATATATGTATATATATATATATATATTTATTTGTTTGTTTGGATATGCTGCAGCAGGCAGGATCTTGTTCCCTGATCAGGGATTGAACGCAGAGTCCCTGCATTGAGAGACCAGAGTCTTAGCCACTGGACCACCCAGGAAGTCCCTCTCTTCCTATGGTTTCTGTTTATTTATGGATGCAGCTGCTTCGTGGCTTCTGCTCCCTCCCTGCTTTCATGCTTTTCTCAGTTCTTTTCTACTTCTCTTAGTTCAGGGTCACTCCTCTGTCTGATGACTCTCAGGTTGTCTGTAGTCAACTTTCCCAAGAATGAAGATCCAATTTGTTGATCAGTCATCATCCAGTGAGGGTACCTCTCTCTGCTGGGCAGAGTTCTTACCTTCAGCAATCATACAGGTCTCTGGTTTCATGTCTGTTTTTGGGTCACCTACTTTTTCTTGGGCCAATCAGCTGTGGCCTAGATGACAGGATCTGTGTCAGTCAGCTATTGCTGTGTTACAAAAAAATCCCACAAAGTCTTAGTGGCCTACAAATATAAGCATTTATTTCACTCATTCATGTATGGATGCATTGGAGGTCAGCTGACGTAGGCTGGGATCTGTTCAGGGCTTTTTCTTTGTATCTTACACCCTCCTTTGACCAGTGGAGGTTCTCCTAAAGGAAGGACCTGCCTCCTAACTCTGGCATGTCCTCCTAAAGCCCGTATCTGGGTCTCACGCATCCAGTGGTGAATCCCTGTACTGTCCAGCACAAAGCCCAATCCACAGCTAGGGCTTAATGCATTCATCTCTGTGTCAAAAAAGACTCTTTAGGGAATTCCAGTGGTTAGGACTCCAAACTTTCACTGCCGAGGGCCCAGGTTCAATCCTTGGTCAGGAAACTAAGATCTAGCAAGTTGCACAACATCCCCCCGCCCCCAAGATCTACAGAGTCAATGTAATCTCTATCAAATTACCAATGGCACTTTTCACAGAACTAGAACAAACAAATCTTAACATTTCTATGTAGAGACAAAAGATCCTGAATAGCCAAAGTAATCTTGAGAAAGAAAAATGAAGGAGGAAGAAGCAGGCTCCCTGACTTCAGACTTTACAACAAAGCTACAGTCATCAAAACACTATGGCACTGATACAAAAATGGGAATATAGATCAATGGAACAGGATAGAAAGCCTAGTAATAAACCCGTACATCTATGGTCAATTAATTTATGACTGAGCAGGAAAGACTGTACAATGGAGGAAAGACAGTCTCATCAGTAAATGGTGCTTAGAAAACTGGACAGCTTCATGTAAAAAAAAAAAAATGAAATTAGAACACTCATTAGCACCATACACAAAAATAAACTCAAAATGGATTAAAGACCTAAATATAAGATGGGATACCGTAAAACTCTTAAGAGGAAAACACAGGCAGAACACTCTGAAATAAATTACAGCAATAACTTTTCCAAACCATCTCCTAGAGTAATGGAAATAAAACCAAAAATTAACAAATGGGCACCAGTGTGAACAGGGCGCTGCAAGCGGTGCGGAGCGTGTGGACCGCGGTCGGCACCCAGCGCGCCCTGCTCGCCGCGGCCCTGGGCACCGCGGGCGGGTGCCGTCCGGGCGCTGCGCACCGGCCCTGCTCTGCTGTCGGTGCGGAAATTCACAGCGAAACACGAGTGGGTAACAACAGAAAACGGTGTTGGAACAGTGGGAATCAGCAATTTTGCACAGGAAGATGGGAGATGTTGTTACCGTAGTCTGCCTGAAGTTGGGACAAAGTTGAACAAACGAGGAGTTTGGTGCTTTGGAAAGTGTGAAAGCTGCTCGAGAACTCTATTCCCCTCTATCAGGGGAAGTAATTGAAATTAATACAGCTCTAGCAGAAAATCCAGGACTTGTCAACAAGTCTTGTTATGAAGATGGTTGGCTGATCAAGATGACATTCAGTAGCCCTTCAGAACTAGATGAACTAATGAGTGAAGAAGCATATGAGAAGTACATAAAATATATTGAGGAATGAAAATGGAACCCCTAAATAAACTACTTTGAAACAACTTAATCGAGCATAGTTGTCTTAAATTAGTGGTGGATAGATATTTAAAAAGCAACTTTTAGCAAAAGAAACTACTTGTAACAATGTTTCCTGAAGAAAATACCCCTTAACTTTCTAATGCCTTCAGATAAATACTGTGTATCTTTTCCACAGCATCCTGTAATTTTTAGGCTAGGCTCCAGATATAATATTTGGAATTCCTGAAATTATCTCTGGTAAAACTAATTACAAAAACTATGTAATTCAAGGATAACATGGTTATCTTATACCTTATATGACATTATAACTTGCTTACAGCTATCCTTGGATTTGGGTCAAAATGATCTTCCCACTAGAAATAACTGCCAGTGGAGAAAAGTTTGTTAGTTGTGTAGTGTCCAGTGACGAATATTACTGTCATAATTTTGCAATATACTGTGTTTGCTGGAGCTATTTTTATACAGTGAAGCAATAGCCTTGCAGGAGAATAAACAATTTAATAATAAAATATTCAACTTCTTTAAAAAAATTAACATATGGGACCTAATTAAACTCAAAAGCTTTTGCACAGCACAGGAAACCATAAACAAAACAAAAAGACAACCCACAGAATGGGGCAAAAAAAATTGCAAACATTGCGACCAATAAGAGTCTAATTTCCAAAATTTACGAACAGCTCATGTGGCTCAATATCAAAAAACAAACAACCCAATCAAAAAATGGGCAGAAGACCTGAACATTCATTTCCCCAAAAAGACATACAGATAGCCCAGAGGCACAGGAAAAGATGCTCAGCATCATCAATTATTAGAGAAATGCAAATCAAAACTACAGTGAGGTATCACTTCACACCAGTAAGAATGGCCATCATCAAAAAATCTACAAATAGGACTTCCCTGGCAGTCCAGTGGTTAAGACTCTGTACCTCCACTGCAAGGGGTATGGGCTTGATCCCTGGAATGAGAACTAAAATCCCACAAGTCTAGAGAAGGAAATGGCAATCCACTCCAGTACTCTTGCCTGGAGAATCCCTTGGACAGAAGAGCCTGGCCAGCCACAGTCCGTGGGGCCGAAGAGTCAGACATGACTGAGCAACTGACACACACACAAAATTGAGCAGATACTTGATGGCACAAGTGTATACTTTATCTACTCTCCCATTTCCCGCAGGAAGCAGGATGGGGCAGGCAGGATCTGGGAGGCAGGATGGCTGGGCCCCCCATTCCCTCCATCGCTCCTAGAAGTCTTGGACCCTCAGTGCCTGCAACAGCTGGCCTTGGGCAAATGAAAGACTAAGTTGTTTACTGGCAAAAAAAATCCCACAAGTTGAGGGACGAGGTAGGGGAGGAGACTTGGTCTATCCATCTCTTCACTGTTCTTTCCTCTGGATTTTCTTCTCTCCAGCAGGCAGGTGACAATATGCCACCAGCGACTGCAGCAGCACAACCACATCTCGGGTTCTTTGACCTCAGAGCTCCAAAAACAAGAACCAGAAATAGATTCCCATGGGACTGGCCTAGATCAAGGGGCCATCACTGAATCAAACAACAGAGACCAGAGGGATGGAGGCTTTAAAAAATGAGACTTCAGTGGAGAGCCCACCTGAGACACAGAGGTGATGGCTTCGACAGGAGGAGGGTTTGATAAACAGACACTGACAAGAAGACTCTATACATGGACATCACCAGATGGTCAATACCAAAATCAGATTGATTATATTCTTTGCAGTCAAAGATAGAGAAGCTCTATACAGTCAGCAAAAACAAGACTGGGAGTGGACTGTGGCTCAGATCATGAACTCTTTATTGCAAAATTCAGACTTAAATTGAAGAAAGTAGGGAAAACCACTAGACCATTCAGTTCAGTTCAGTTCAGTTGCTCAGTCATGTCTGACTCTTTGCAACCCCATCCACTGCAGCACGCCAGACCTCCCTGTCCATCACCTACTCCTGGAGTTTACCCAAACTCTGTCCATTGAGTCCGTGATATCATCCAACCATCTCATCTTTTGTTGTCCCCTTCTCCTCCTGCCCTCAATCTTTCCCAGCATCAGGGTATTTGCCAGTAAGTCAGTTCTTCACATCAGCTGGCCAAAGTATTGGAGTTTCAGCTTCAACATCAGTCCTTCCAACGAACATTCAGGATTGATTTCCTTTAGGATGGACTGGTTGGATCTCCTTGCAGTCCAAGGGACCCTCAAGAGTCTTCTCCAACACCACAGTTCAAAAGCATCAGTTCTTTGGCACTCAGCTTTCTTTACAATCCAACTCTCACATCCATACATGACTACTGGAAAAACCATAGCCTTGACTAGATGGACCTTTGTGGGCAAAGTAATGTCTCTGCTTTTTAATATGCTATCTAGGTTGGTCATAACCTTCCCTCCAAGGAGTAAGCATCTTTTTATTTCATGGCTGCAGTCACCATCTGCAGTGATTTTGGAGTCCAGAAAATAAATCTCTCACTGTTTCCACTGTTTCTCCATTTATTTCCCATGAAGTGTTGGGAGCAGATGCCATGATCTTTGTATTCTGAATGAAAAAGCTTTAAGTCAACTTTTTCACTCTTCTCTTTCACTTCTATCAAGAGGCTCTTTAGTTCTTTTTCACTTTCTGTCATAACGGTGGTGTCATCCGCATATCTGAGGTTATGGATATTTCTCCCAGCAATCTTGATTCCAGCTTGTGCTTCATCCAGCCCAGCATTTCTCATGATGTACTCTGCATATAAGTTAAATAAGCAGGGTGACAATATACAGCCTTGACGTACTCCTTTTCCTATTTGGAACCAGTCTGTTGTTCCATGTCCAGTTCTAACTGTTTTCCTGACCTGCATGCAGATTTCTCAAGAGGCAGGTCAGGTAGTCTGGTGTTCCCATCTCTTTCAGAATTTTACACAGTTTATTGTGACTCACAATAAACTTTGGCTTTGGCATAGTCAATAAAGCAGAAATAGATGTTTTTCTGGAACTCTTGCTTTTTTGATGATCCAGCAGATGTTGGCAATTTGATCTCTGGTTCCTCTGCCTTTTCTAAAACCAGCTTGAACATCTGGAAGTTCACGGTTCACGTACTGTTGAAGTCTGGCTTGGAGAGTTTTGAGCATTACTTTCCTAGTATGTGAGATAAGTGCAATTGTGCGGTAGTTTGAGCATTCTTTGGCACTAGACAATGCCAAAGAATGCCAAAGGCCATTCAGGTATGACCTAAATCAAATCCCTCACAATTATACTGTGGAAGTGACAAATAGATTCAAGGAATTAGATCTGACAGAGTCCCTGAAGAACTATGGACAAAGGTTTGTGACATTTTACAGGAGGCAGTGTTCAAGACCATCCCCAAGAAAAAGAAAAGGCAAAATAGTTGTCTGAGGAGGGCTTACAAATAGCTGAGAAAAGAAGAGAAGTTAAAGGCAAAGGAGAAAAGGAAAGGTATACTCATTTGAATGCAGAGTTCCAATGATTAGCTAGGAGAGATAAGAAAGCCTTCAAGTGATCAAGGCAAAGAAACAGGAAAACAATAGAATGTTTTGTTTGGGAAAGACTAGAGATCTCTTCAAGAAAATTAGAGATACCAAGGAAACATTTCTTGCAAAGAGGGGCGCAATAAAGGATAGAAACAGTATGGACCTAACAGAAGCAGAAGATATTAAGAGGTGGCAGGAATACACAGAAGAACTATACAAAAAAGATCTTCATGACCCAGATAATCATGATGGTGTCATCACTCATCTAGAGCCAGACATCCTGGAATGTGAAGTCAAGTGGGCCTTACGAAGCATCACTACAAATAAAGCTAGTGGAGGTGATGGAATTCCAGTTGAGCTATTTCAAATCCTAAAAGATGATGCTGTGAAAGTGCTGCATTCAAAATGCCAGCAAATTTGGAAAACTCAGCAGTGGCCACAGGACTGCAAAAGGTCAGTTTTCATTCCAATCCCAAAGAAAGGCAATGCCAAAGAAAGTTCAAACTACACAATTGCACTCATGTCACATGCTAGCAAAGTAATGCTCAAAATTCTCCAAGCCAGGCTTCAACAGTACATGAACCGTGAACTTCCAGATGTTCAAGCTGGATTTAGAAAAGGCAGAGGAATCAGAGATCAAGTTGCCAACATCCACTGGATCATCAAAAAAGCAAGAGAGTTCCAGAAAAATATCTACTTCTGCTTTATTTACTATGCCAAATCTTTTGACTGTGTGGATCACAATGAACTGTGCAAAATTCTTCAAGAGATGGGAATACCAGACCATCTTATCTGCCTCCTAAGAAATACACTTGCAGATCAAGAAACAAGAGTTAGAACTGGTCATGGAACAACAAACTGGTTCCAAATCGGGAAAGGAGTATGTCAAGGCTGTATATTGTCATCCTGCTTATTTAACTTACATGCAGAGTACATCATGAGAAATCCTGGGCTGGATGAGCACAAGCTAGAATCAAGATTGCCATGAGAAATATCAATAACCTTGGATATGCAAATGACACCACCCTTATGGCAGAAAGCAAAGAAGAACTAAACATCCTCTTGATGAAAGTGAAAGAAGAGAGTGAAAATGTTGGCTTAAAACTCAACATTCAGAAAACAAAGATCATGGCATCTGGTCCCATCACTTCATGGCAAATAGATGGGGAAACAGTGGAAACAGTGAGAGATTTTATTTTGGGGGGCTCCAAAATCACTGCAGATGGTGACTGCAGTCATGAAATTAAAAGACACTTGCTCCTTGGAAGAAAAGCTATGACCAACCTAGACAGCATATTAAAAAGCAGAGACATTACTTTGCCAACAAAGGTCCATCTAGTCAAGGCTATGGTTTTTCCAGTAGTTATGTATGAATGTGAGAGTTGGACTATAATGAAAGCTGAGTGCCAAAGAATTGATGCTTTTGTACTGTGGTATTGGAGCAGACTCTTGAGAGTCCCTTGGATTGCAAGGAGATCAAGCCAGTCAATCCTAAAGGAATCAGTCCTGAATGTTCATTGGAAGGACTGATGCTGAAGCTGAAGCTGATACTTTGGCCACCTGATGTGAAGAACTGACTTACTGGAAAAGACCCTGATGCTGGGAAAGATTGAAGGCAGGAGGAGAAGGGGACGACAAAAGATGAGATGGCTGGATGGCATCACTGACTCAATGGACATGAGTCTGAGCAAGCTCCAGGAGTTGGTGATGGACAGGGAAGCCTGGCGTGCTGCAGTCCATGGGGTCACAGAGTCAGACACGACTGAGGGACTGAAGTGAACTGACAAGAAGAAACAAAAAAATCACCACCACCTTCTTGGTTTCTTTCCAGGAGGAAGCTTCTCTGTGGGGCTAAGAAGCAATGAGGCCACCACACATTGGCTTAGTGTGTTCTTTGTTACAAAATGCCTCTCACTCTCACCTTGACCCCTTTTTTTCTGACTGCACACATGGCATGCAGATCATAGTTCCCCAACCAGGGATCGAACCCAGGCCCCTGGCAGTGAGAGTGCAGAGTCCTAACCACCAGACCACCAGGGAATTCCATATTTAATCCTCACCACCAGCCCAATAGCCCAGGAGCATCACTATGCCCTTTATACAGACAAGGCAACTGAGATTTAGAGACATCAAGGGGCTTGGGTAAGTCACAAAGCAGGTAAGGAACTGACAGAGGGTCTGTGGCAAGGTGTTTGCAGAAGAAGAGGAAGAACATACTGACTTCATGCAACTTCCTCTGTGGGTCAGCCTCCCCCAGCTCGTCCACCACATCCTCCCCTTGGCCTGCGTCTCTGCAGCAGCCCCATGTCTCCTGCCCCTGTCCTTTATCATCAGCTGCTGCCAGCTTTGCCACACCTCCTCCCCGACCTTTGCTCCTGGCTTGTTTTTTCCTCTGGCCCCGGGAACCTTGGGTTCACTTTCACTCACCGCCTGTCCTTGCCGAGAGCCTCACCATGTGCACCGGAAAGTGTGCCCGCTTCGTGGGGCTGTCTCTCATCCCCCTCTCCCTGATCTGCATCGTGGCCAACGCCCTCCTGCTGGTGCCCAACGGGCAGACCACCTGGACCAAGGACCACCTCAGCTTGCAAGTCTGGCTCATGGCTGGCTTTGTTGGTGGGGGCCTGATGGTGAGAGGGCTGGCCGGGGCACACAGGCCATGGGAGGGGGCACCACTCTCTGGGGTCCTGACCAGGAGCGGGAGGGAGGAGAGGAAAGGATGGCGGTGGCTTGATGGGGACCGGGAGCCCGCCCAGCCTGCCCCCAAATGCTAAGCACTGCGTAGGGTTGCTGCTCAACCCCAGGGTCCTGAGTTGAATGTCTGAGGGGAACGAGAATGAAGGAGCCTCACTGCTCTCAACTGTTCCCTCCTGGGTAGGGAGTATGTCCTTCCAGCCCCTTCCTGTCCCCACTGCTGAGCAGATGCTGGGAACATCTCATGATAAGGGTTGAGACAGAAGGAACAGCTGGTTCCCTGGGAGGTTATCGGGTTAAGATAATAATGGGCTCAGTGTGTGTGTGGGGGGGTGGGGCGGTTTACAGTGATAGTATAGTGTCTGGAGCCAAGTAGTGATGTCGCAGATCAGTCATTCTACCTATCAGCTCAGTGTCAGCTCCTCCACCTCCCTGTCCAACATTTCTGGATGCCCACCACGCGCTGGGCACTAATGATAAACTCAGAACCTAGGTCAGTGTGGTGGAGAAGGGGTCCCCGTTGCTTGCTGGAGACGAGGACCTGTCAGGAGAAGTGGGGGAAGGGGAGACACAGACTTCTTAACCCCTATTTGCCAACCCCTCCCTGTGTAAGGGAACTTTTTTGTTTGTGCTCTGCATGGCATGCGGGGTCTTAGTTCCTCGACCAGGGATTGAACCCGTGCTCCCTGTAGTGGAAGCACAGAGTCTTAACCACTGGACCACCAGGGAAGCTCCAAGGGGACCTTTTCGGACTGTCAAGTGAGTTTAACATCTTTATGGCCTGAAGGCAAAAGATTTATCCCCCACACTGTTCCTCACGTCTCAGGAGGGCTGACTGATGAAATTCTCTAGGGGAATGCTTTATCTTTGTCTCTTTCGCTGACCACAGCTCCGTTCGCTAAATGGGGAACACCTCTTCTCTTTTATACAACAATCCCCTCTTACCAGGGCTTCCCTGTTGGCACAGATGATAAAGAATCCGCCCGAAATGAGGGAGACCTGGGTTTGGAATATCCCCTGGAGAAGAGCCTGGCAACCCACTCCAGTATTCTTGCCTGGAGAATTCCCATGGACAGAGGAGCATGAGGGGCTACAGTCCGTAGGTCACAAAGAGTCGGACGTGACTGAGCGACTAAGCACCCCTCTCACCCTCTGCCCTGGGGCCTTTTCTCCTACTCTCCCTCTCGCATGGATTTATGGCAGTTGGACTCCACTCCATACCTCTGATCTCAACCCTCTCCAAGACATCACACTCCTCCCAGCCCTACTCACTCACTCCCTGTCACATCACACCCCTTTGCCAGCCCAAACCAACACCACCTCCCCACAATCTCACCAGCCTGCTTCTGGGAAGCAGGTGAGATCAGCGGTGGGCAGAGGCCAGAGCATCTACACCCCCGAAAAAGCACAGTGAGGAATCTGAATTTTATTATAAGTGCACAGTAAACTACTGAAGGACTTTTTAGCTTTTTAAAAGTCATACAGATAACTTCCCAGATTTTTAATATACAGTTCAGTGAATTTTTATAGAGGGGACACACTTATTTTCTGGGCACTTAGATCAAGATCTGGGTCATTACAAGAATCCCAGACAGGCCTTCCACCAGGCCCTACTCCACACTGCCAAGGGCCCCACTATCCTGACTTCTACCCCAGAGGTTAGATTTGTCTGTTTAGCACTTTATATAAATGGAATCCTACATCCTGGACACTTTTGTTCTGACTTCTTCAGATTAAAATTACATATGTTTGTGAGTTTCATCCATATTAGTACACAATGCTGTAGTTTATTCTTTCTTATGCATTTCATTGTGTAAATATTACCACAGTTTATTTAAACATTCTACTGTTGACAGATATTTGGATAGTTCCAAACTTGGATTTATTCCAAATAATGTTCTCTAAACATTCCTGCAAATGTCTTTAGGTGAATGTATGTTTGCATGTCTATTGGATAGACGACCTACAGAATAAAACTGCTGAGTCTTAAGGTATGCAAATATTCAGTGCTAATAGATATCACCAAAGAGTTGTCTGAAGTACTTATAACAATTGTATTCCCATCAGTAAAGTATGAGAGTTCTAATTGCTCCATATCCTGTTGGATATGGCTGGCTGCTGGGTGGACAGTGGACAGTAGGAGGTCAGCAGTGGCTGCAGGAAGACCAACTGAGGTCACTACAGTTGTCCAGGAGAGATAACAGTGGCTTGGACGAGTCCAGTGGCCATGCAGATGGAGAAAAGTAAACAGACCCAAGCTATAAACTCAGTGCTCCCTCCTGCTTCTTCAGTTACCTCTTTTCATTGAGACAAAGAGAGAGCAGAGAGTGAGACAGAGGAGCTCAGAGAACAAAAGGAAACAAATACTTTGGCTAAAAAAGCAAAAATTAGGGACTTCCTTGGTGGTCCAGTGACTAAGACTCTGTGCTCTCAAAGCATGGGGCCCAGGTTCAATCCCCAGTCAGGGAGCTAAATCCCATATGCCACAACTAAAGAGTTCACATGCTGCAGCTAAAGATCCTGCATGCTGCAAGTAAGACCTGGCATGCATGCTAAGTCACTCAGTCTTGTCCGACTCTTCATAACCCTATGGACTGTAGCCCACCAGGCTCCTCTGTCCATAGGGTTCTCCAGGCAAGAATACTGGAGTGGCTTGCCAGGCCCTCCTCCAGGGGATCTTCCAGATTCAGGGGTTAAACCCATGTCTCTTACAGTCTCCTGCATTGACAGGCAGGTTCTTTACCACCTGGGAAGCCCAAGACTTGGTGCAGCCAAGTAAATAAATACACAAACTTTAAAAAAAATCACAAACAAGGAAGTTATTTGAAGTTGGTAAATCCAAAAGATAAATCCAGGTGTCTCTGGGTTCAAGAGCCTCCAAGTAAGTGATATAACTGGACAGGCTAAGCAAGGGGGCTAGCTCTGGCCCCAGACCTGCCATGAGACAAGGAAGAGGGAAGAGGGTCTAGAGGAAAGTTCACCCAACTCTGCAGGCGTTTCTGTAAAGTTGCTGCGAATGATGTAATGGAACTAAAGCTCTCAGCCTCTCCCTTGGAGAAGACCCAAATGTTGCCTTATTGGTGTGAGATGATCAAGGAAAACAGGGAGGCAAAGATCCAGACACCTGCAGAATTATAGAGATGGGAGATAAGCAAAGAACCTGGTTGGGTGCAACAAAGCTAAGGCTGAAGCCAAAGAGAGGGCGCCTCAGACACCTTCATAGAGTTCAGTTTTGTCAGGCGACTCTTTGAGGAGACTCTCAGGGATTGGATCAGGGAAAAGATCAATTGAAAGCTAAGTTTAATCTGGTGGTAGCAGGACTTCCCTGGTGGTCCAGTGGCTAAGACTCCACTCCCAATGCAGGGGAAGCGGGTTTGATCCCTGCTGGGATCAAGCTGAAACTAAAGATTCTGCATGTGGCAGCAAAGATCAAAGATCCGTTTGCTGAAACTAAGACCCATTACAGTCAAAAAAAAAAAAAAAAAGAACCTGGTAATAGCAATGTAGGATTGAGTATGGGCACAGGGCAAGAGATATGGAAACTCGATAGGGAGAACAAGCACATCCTTCTTGTGGGAGGTGACTGGGGACGGACTGGGTGGAATAAAGGACTGACAGATTCAAGAGCCACTGAAGGACTTGAGGTCTGGCTCGGTATGGAGGATTCAAGTTTCAGGACTGGGTGACCTGGAGGATATTTCCACTGATGGAGACAAGAAAGCCAAAGGGAGATGAATTTTGGGGGGAATAAACTGTGAAGTCAGTATGAGGTTGGATGAACTTGAGTTAAAACCAAGACATACAAATGAACAGACCCTTCAGGCAATCAGATCTGAATTTGAAGGTATTGATTTAGGAGACAACTATTGTTAGAAGAAGCAGCTGACACTCTGGGAGGGGGTGGGCTCTCTGAGGAAGAACACAGGAGAAAGACAGGGTTGTATCTTGAGAATTCTCACCCTTCCCATCAGAGTCTTCACGTACATACTCCTCCACCCTCCATCATAATCCCAGTTCACCAGACACTCCAACACCACTATTCCTTCCTGCTGCCAAGAGACTTCATACTTATTGACCATTTATTCTGAGTTAGTCTTCACATTAAGTCAACCTGTTATTTCATTAAATCCTGACAACAGCCATGGGAGGCACGCAGACCCATTTTACAAAGGACAAAACTGAGACCCAGAGAGATGAATCAATTCATGGAGTGTGAAATGAGCACAAGTTTGGCATTAAACCCAGGCTTCCTGATCCCCATTCACTTGGGCACCTACTATATACCGAGATTTATGGGGGATATAAGGATACTGGGGCCCTACCCTCCTGGAGGCTACAATCTGGACAGAGATAAGTAGGCACATAAATACAGATAAACTTAAAGCAGAGCCCAACAGTGTTGCAGGAGAAGTAGAGATAAGGTCTCCCTATAGTTCAAAGGCATCACAGGAAGCTTCCAGGAGGAGGTAAGCAATCATGCCAAGTTGGGGACTTGCGGGCCTTGCCATTACATCAACTGTCCTCCAATAGGTACTTTGTCCGGGAATTTCCGCCGTCCGGGCCGGGGGCAAAGGCTGTTGCGGTGCAGGCTGCTGTGGAAATCGCTGCAGGGTAAGATCCAAATTAAGATGGGGCTCAAGGGACTTTCTTGGTGGTCTAGTGGTTAAGACTCTGTGCTCCTAACACAGGGGGCCCTGGTTTGATCCCTGGTGGGGGGGAATAGGATCCCACATGCCATAGGACGCAACTTTAAAAAACTAGTAAATTTTTAAAATAATAATAATAAAGACAGGATTCAGCTTAGGTCTTTGAACCGGTCTTTGAAGAACCACATCTAAAGCCATGGTCCCTCTACTGAATTCCCATTTTCATGAGCACATCTCACCCCTCCCTCGCACCGACAAATATTAGGCTTCAGTGGGCCTGACCAGAGGGGACTACAACCCCCTGGAAACTCCATGGCCACCGCCTCTTAGGATTAAGCGGAACTCCAGGCCCGGGGTTTGACGGGAAGTGTATTTTTAACGACACTGGAACAGATGGGGGGCGGGGGCGGGGCCAGGCGCGGTTTGCCCACGAGTAGGTAGGGGACGGTCCAACACACCTCTGCTCGCACTGTGCATGTAGATGCTGCGCTCAGTCTTCTGCTCAGCCATCGGGTTGCTTGGCGCCATCTACTGCCTCTCGGTCTCGGGAACCGGGCTCCGAATTGGACCACAGTGCTTAATGAACGGCTCCTGGGATTACCACTTCCAAGACACCGCGTAAGGCTCAGCCTGTATTCGCGGCCCTGCCCCATTCTCTGTCTCTGCCCACCTGCCTTTCCCACGTGGACCAGGGAACCTAGGCCGGACTCGGCTTCGAGACAGCTTCCTCCACGTGGGCCAGACGAGCTCTGTGCATATCCCCCTCGGCGCCTGCGCGGGGCGGGACGCCGGGGCGGCGGGGGCGCGCTCCGCGCGACCTCCGGCTCTCGCGTGACCCTGCCCCACCCGCAGAGGCTCTTACCTGCTCAACCGCACGCAATGGAACTTGTGCGTGGAGCCGCCCGATGTGGTCCTCTGGAACGTGACGCTCTTCTCGCTGCTGGTGGCCGCATCGTGCCTGGAGATCTTGCTCTGTGGGGTGCAGCTGGTGAACGCGTCCATTGGTGTCCTCTGTGGCGATTGCAGGAAGAAGCAGGTGGGACGGTGTGGGATGGGGCTGGCAAGGAAACCTATTTGCTCCCTGGCTGTGTCCGGTCCTCACTTTGTCTTTTCCGCAGGGCTCCTCTCAGTGAGGCTCCATCCACCTGGTCCGTCGCTCCTGGATACCCACCTGGCCTGCCCCCACCCTGGAATAAACTATTTAGAGTATTTATAGTTCTCTTCTGCGTCTCAGACTGTGCCCTTACACAAGGAGTGTCGGAAGGCCTCCAGGTACACCGTTGTTTGGGGCTCTTACACCTTGCTTACTATTTTCTTAATAAATAGTTACTGAGCTGTTGGTGCGCTGAAAGTACTGTATAAACAAGACAGGCAAGTTCCGTGCTCTTAAAGAATTTAACATTCCAGGGGTTAGAAGATGGGCAACTTTTAAAAGAGGCAGTAGATTATTACAGTTGGTTGTAAGCACTTTTTAAAAACACGGAGGTAATGGGGATAGGTATTGACTGACGCATGACCTTTTTCAAAAGACAAAGTCCAAGAAAGAAAAATTGGACCTGAAATCTAGTGGATGGGCTAATCATCTGGACTGTTGGGAGAGTCCAGGCAGAGAGGGCAGCAAGGACAAGGACACTTAATAGGACTCAATATACAGAAAAGCCACAGTTTGAGTTTTGTAGGGGGAAGAAAAGGAAACATATGGAAAAGACAGGCTTCCCAGGTGGCTCAGTGGTAAAGAATCTGCCTGCCAAAGCAGATGTGGGGTCTATCCCTGGATTGGAAAGATCTCCTGGGGGAGGAAATGGCCACCCACTCCAGTATTCTTGCCTGAGAAATCCCCTGGACAGAGGAGCCTGGCGGGCTACAGCCCATGGGGTCATAGAGTCGGACTCCACTGAGTGACTGAGCCGGGATGCATGGAAAAGACATGTTAGTCTCCTAAGTTCTAGAAAGTCAAACCTTAAGACAATATAGCAAAAAAAAAAAAAAAGACAATATAGCATTGTCACTTAATTTGGGGTCAGTGGTGGTTCAGAAAGGAAATAACCTGGGCTCTTAATGGGATGACATGTTTGCAGAGGCTGTCAGAAAAGCAAGGACTTCCTCAATCTGTAAGCAAAATCTGTTTAAGTGCATTTGTTTCTTTTTTTCCCCCTGAACTATGGATCGGTAACTTTCAGTAGCTTGCCCTAGACTTCTGAGTGTGCTTAGTCGCTCATTCGTGTCTGGCTCTTTGCGACCCTATGGACTGTAGCCCACCAGGCTCCTCTGTCCATGGGAATTCTCCAGGTAAGAATACTGGAGTGGGTTGCCAGGCCCTCCTCCAGGGGATCTTCCCAACCCAGGGATGGAACCCAGGTCTCCCGCATTGCAGGCGGATTCTTTACTGTCAGAGCCAGACTTCTGAGACCAACCCCTAATTCGGCCTGGCCCAATGCCAGCTTAAGAGGAACACGGGGCCACGCAGTTTCCCATCCCCCATCCCTAAAACAAGCCAGACCAAAGCCAAGACAGAGAAGTTTTAATAGCAGAGGTGGGATGAGGCTTGGGGCTGGGAGAGGACAGCGATGGTATCAATTGAGGCAGCAGAGAAAGCGCGCGTCGTTGATGGCGGTGTCGTCGCGGAGGCCTTGAGGTTGCTGGATCTTGGTCTGCAAGCCGCATATGCCTTTAGGACAAGGCTCACTCCAGTCTCCGAAGTCTCCCCAGGTCAGGCCCGGCCCCTGAAGCTCCGTGCCGTCAGAGCAGAGGAAGCGCACGTTGTTCGCAGCTGTGTTGTCCCCGAAGGTCAAGGGTGCCTCCACGCGAAGCGAGAAAGCCACCAGGAAGCCGCCGACGGGACACCACAGCGGCTCACTCCACCGTCCCCAACTGCGGGGGAAGCGAAGACGCATTGGCTCCGCGGCGCCCCCTACCCACCTCCAGCCCGACCCAGGCCTCAGGGGCTTCCCCGCCAGGTGCTCAGTCACCTGACCTCCACCGAGATGCGAGGGGGGTGGGGTGGGAGGGGGCGGTCTCCCACCCGCTTCCCAGGTCTAAACCTCCTGGAGGAACCTGCTCGTCGGAGTGGGAGGGGATGTGTGTAACCAAGGGTAAGGGGCATACCCCGACCCTAGGGGATCCTCGGCCCCTACCCCCCACCTTCCAGACTGGGACTCCACCACATGCGCGTTGAGATCCGCTTGCCCACGCGTGCAGTGCAGCCGGATCCCGTTCAGGGCCGTGTCGTCGCCAGGAATGCCTTGCGGAGGCTCCACCTGGGCGACGGACGACAAATCAGAAGACTGCCACCCTCGGCTCTGGGGTCCCCTCCGAGACCCAGGCATGAGTCCCTACCTTGAGCGAGAACCCACTGGCGAAGAATCCGTCAGCACACATCTCGAGCCAGGCCCAGTCGCCCCAGGGGCCCCCGTTGGTCACCTCGATGACTGACATGTAGCCATCTGCTCCTGCGTACCCCAAGCAAGTGGCCCGCAGTAGCAGCAGCAGCAGAGGCAGCTTGGCTCCTGCTCCTAGCTCCATCCCGCAGCCTTCGAGAGCCCAGGCTCCTTAGCAGGCTTAAAAGCAGTCTTTGCTTTTAAGAGGGCTCGGATTGCGGAAGGGCCACCCGGATTAAGTGAAATTCAAAACTAATCCGATCCAGTCTGGAAGCCTACAGATTTGACTCTCAGCCCAGCTCCAGAGGAGGAGGGGCAGCAAGAATCCACGAGTTTGAAAAACCACCCACTTAACACAACGTTAACAAACTTTAAACCAAGAATCATGGTTCGCGTTTTGCAGGCATATTTTATTTAATCCACAAAACAATTTTAGGCGGTGGAAATTACCCTTCCTATTCTGCAGATGAAGGAACTGGGGCTGCAAAATGGCAATTTGCCTAAGGTCACAGGCAGCAAACTGGGGAACGTTCCAGCATTGGGAAATGAGGAACCCAAGGCTAGGGATGGAAGTGATGGCTCCAGAATCCCAGGGGACAGGGACCCCAGGGACCTCCAGGATGTGAGAGAGCATCAGAGTGAGACAGGATAAGAAAGAATCCATGGACTATGGGAGCTAGGAAGCATCGTGTGAGTGGTTGGAGTCCTGCCTCCTTGAGAATCTGGGACACCTCTCTCCCTCAAAAGAAACTGTACACAGAGACAGGGAAGAAGTCTAATAAGTTTAGGGATAGGTGACTGAGGACCGAGATGCTATTTATTCCATTTCTTCCTCTATCCTTTCCCTCAATGTTTTCCCCCTATGACCACAAGGGGGACTCCTAATTTGAAAAAACAAACCAAAAAAAAAAAAAAAAAAGACAAAACTGCTCAGGTTTGTTGTGGGGAGTAGTGAAAAATGAAAGAAAGTGAAGTCACTCAGTCGTGTCTGACTCTTCGGGACCCCATAGACTGTCGCCTACCAGGCTCCTCGATCCATGGGATTTTCCAGGCAAAAGTACTGGAGTGGGTTGCCATTTCCTTCTCCAGGGGATCTTCCTGGAGATCAGGTCTCCTGCACTGCAGGCAGATGCATTACAGTCTAAGCCACCAGTGGGGAGTAGTACCAACCCTCATTGGCCTGCCCCTCACGCACATTCCTGTGCTTTATTCAATACATACTTATTTAGAAACAATGTGTTGTATCTCAGGTAATATTCTAAATTCTGTAAATAGAGTGAAGTAAAGCGAAGTTGCTCAGTCGTGTCCAACTCTTTGCCACCCCATGGACTGTAGCCTACCAGGCTCCTCCCATGGGATTTTCCAGGCAAGAGCACTGGAGTGGGTTGCCATTTTCTTCTTCAGAGGATCTTCCCCACCCAGGGATCGAATCCCGGTCTCCCGCATTGTAGGCAGACGCTTTACTGACTGAGTCACCAGGGAAGTGTAGCAAACATGAAAAGTCTCCTGTCTTCATCAGAGCTCACATCCCAGTTGGAGAGACAGATGATAAATTCTTCAATGCACCTGGAGCTCTGTAGAGGCACATTTCTATTCCTGGGGCCTAGTACAGGGTCTGGCATATGGAGGTATTTATAAAGGTTGGTTTGACTGAGGAATCATTTTGGAGGTTTAAAGAATTAAATGTAAAAGGAGACAGCCTAAAGTATATAATTGAGACATCAAGCTTCCAGTTCAAGACAAGGTCTCCTGAGGATAGAATGGGGCTTCCCAGGTGGTGCTAGTGGTAAAGAACCTGCCTGCCAATGCAGAAGACATAAGAGATGCAGGTTCGATCTGGGGGTTGGGAAGATCCCCTGGAGGAGGGCCTGGCAACCCACTCCAGTATTCTTGCCTGGAGAATCCCCATGGACAGAGGAGCCTGGTGGGCTACAGTCCATCATGTCACAAAGAGCCAGACAAGACTGAAGTGACTTAGCACACATGCACAAGGATAGGATAATTTAGAAGTGGGTGTTTCCTGGGTCTCAGATTCCCCATGCTTGAACTTAAAAAGTAAGATTTATGGAGCAACTGTGGTAAGCTTTTCCATTTACAGTGTTTGCACATATGATATCATTTAATCCTCACATGAGGTCTTGCAAAAGAACCTATTATTATCCTCAATTTACAGTGGAGGAACTCAAGGCCAGAGTCAGCTTAAGGCCCACCATTGTTCCGTGGGGGACCTGCTTCTGACCTCAGCCTCTCTTCACAGTACCCAGGCTGCCTCTTACTACCATCCAGCCTTCAGGGAAGGAAAATCTAAGAGACGTGTCACTGCTACCGAATCCCCTAAATTCTCTTCATTCCAGTCCCTCACCCCTCTGATGCTGCCCTCTGGGGCAAAGGGCACAGGAGAAGGGGCCTTGGTAGGTTAATTATTAACTCTTTGCACCTCAGGCACCGCGGCTTCTCTCCCCTCCCGGAGGCGGAGGGACAAAGCCCGGCTAGCAGCTGGCAAGGGGGCGGTGGTCCCTGCCGCAGCCATGGGGGTCGCACTGCCGCGGCAGATACCGCGGCGCTGGCTGCACAGCGCAATTCCTCTTGGTGTCTTCGCGCTACTGCTTGTTTATCTCTGGGCTCGGAACCTTCGTGAGTAGCCCGTTCTCTCACCTGCTCTGGGAGGAACCGGGGAATCCAGGCCCTGGGGAACTAAGGCCTCACCTCAAGCCCTCACCGCTCTGTCCCGCCTCCCCCTCTCAGGCTGCGGATCTGGGACGCAGTCCTGCATTGCGGACGGGCCGCCGCCTTTCCAGGTACGCTACCGGCAGGGCTGGAACTGGGAGCTCCTGACAGGGTCCTGAGCAGGGGGAAGCGGACCAGTCTGAGGATCTGATGCAGGGCAGGCCCTCCTCCTACTCTCCCCTCTCCCGTCGGAAGCTGAGAGTCCAGCCAGAGGAACACCAGCTAGATCTAAGGAATAATTTCTTCAGAGCTCAACTGGGCTGCCTGGCGAGGCCAGCGAGCTAGGGGTTCTGCTCCCATCTCGATGCCCTCAAATCTAACCTGCAGGTCCAGCAACAGTCGGGACCCCTGGAGGGCCCGGAATGGGAAGAGCCTCAGTGTCTGGGCCCCCAGGGGATGCTGGGCCGTATGATGAGGCTGTTCCGCGCCAGTCTGAACCCGGAAGGGGACGTGGAATTGTCACGGTACCTGGCAGGATGGAGGGAGTTAGTCAGGTGAGTGATCTTTCTCCTCCCATCCAGTCCCCGCCTCTTGGTGGCTCCATCGCCCTCTCTCAAACCTTCCTTCCCTTCCCACCATCACACACACACACAGGTTCCTAACTCCCCTCGGCTCCATCTTCGCCTTCGCCACAAGGGAGGCCTCCGCCAAAGTGACAGCCCTCGAAGCCTTGGTGCACGGCCCAGAGGCCGCGCACTACACGTCCCTGGGGACGATGGTGGCGTGGGAGCGGCCCGAGATCGCCCCACCGCCCTCAGCCAAGGCTTCGGGCTCGGTAACGATGCTCTTGCTGCACCGTGCGCTACGCTGGTCCCAGCTCTGCCTCCACCGGGTGGCGATCGGGATGCTCGGAGGCCCGGACGCCGGCATTCAGTGCAGCGACGCTTATGGTACGGCTCTGGCCCCGCATCACTCCTGGCTCGTCCGTCAGGCAGCCCACCTCGCATTCCTCGCTTTCCCGGGTCGCGGCCGCTTACTCGAGGTGATGTGTCCCGGAGCCAGAGAGACGGAGGCGAGGGCCGCGTTGGCCCGGGCCGCGGGCACCCTGGAGGACGTCTACAACCGTACCCAGGGATTATTGGCCGAGCGCGGCTTGCTCGAGCTGGCCTGATGCCTGCTGGCGAAAGGAAAGACTCACACCGGGAAGGCGTCGGTACAGCTGGCGTTGAGCCCTAGACTGGCCTCTCGGGGCCAGGGGCGTGGTCACCACATAACCCGCCTCCGTGGTGACGTCACCAACCCGGCGTGGGTAGGGTTTTAGCTTCCGCTATCTGCAATCTCCCGGAGGAGGGAGAACAGTGGGGAATAAAAACAGTGGGGCTATTCTCTGATGGCCGTCGATTTAGGGCGTTTTGTGCGATGATGGCAGGCGCTTAAGGGAAATAGGAAAAATAGATGCGGGAAGATGAAGATGTGTTATTCCTATTCCCCGCCGCCGAGAGACTCGCTACCCCTGACCTGTCTCAGTCATTCCTACAGCTTCACTTGTCCACTACATGCCACGTCTCCAGTCCAGACCTGTCCCCTGAGCTCCAGCCCCCGTAAAGCCAACTCTTTCCCGGACATCTCCATAGACACCGCAAATGCAACACATCCTACACGGATCCAGTCACCTCCTCCCAGAACCGCACCTCTTCTTATGTTTCCTATCTCAATAAATGACACCCTTTCCCGTCAGCTACCCAAGGCTAAAACCTGTGCGTCTTGACTCACGTCAAGCAGGCGCCAGCTCAATAATGTTCGTTTGTGGACTCCAGTGAACAAAGTTATACACTGATAACTCCCAAATTATAACTCCAACCCACTTTCCCCTGGATTCCAGAATACTGTGTATACTCGTCCTTATTCCACATCTCCATGTGGATTTCAACTAGACATAGCAAACTTAACAAGTCCAAAACGGAGCTTCCGATATCCTCTCCTCCTAAAATGCTCCATAGTCCTCACTACCTCAGTAAATGACAATTCCATTCTGCTGCATCCTTAAGCTAAAAAACCTTGTGGTCATCCAGACTCTGGTTTGTTTCATCATACCCACCTCAATCCGTCAAATTCTATTTCTTACTATCTTCACTGCTAGGACTTCCCTTGTGGCTCAGATGGTAAAGCATCTGCCTACAACGTGGGAGACCCAGGTTTGATCCCTGGGTCAGGAAGATCCTTTGGAGAAGGAAATGGCAACCCACTCCAGTACTCTTGCCTGGAAAATCCCATGGACAGAGGAGTGTAGTAGGCTACAGTCCATGGGGTGGCAAAGAGTCGGACACGACTGAGCGACTTCACTTCACTTCATCTCCACTGCTACCCACCTATCAAGTCACTTTTATCTATCACTTGGATTGTTGCAATAGCCTTCTGTTTCTCTCTCCCATACTTTGCTTCCCTATGGCATATTTTCAATAGAGAAGCCACAGTGATCTTTAAAATGTAGAGCATATCATGTCACTTCCCTGCTCAACATTTTCCAATGGTTTCCTATTGCACTTAGATTAAAACTTTTAAAAACTAAGCAGAAGATTTTCTGGATCATATATTCAGTTGAGAAGGATGAAAACTTCCTCAAAAGTCCTCTGTGATCTGATTGCACTAGCCAAACTGACCACCTCAGTATCTATTGACTGTGTCAGGCAGGGGTTTCCCTGGTGGCTCAGTGGTAAAGAATCTGCCTACCAATGTAGGATTTTCGGGTTCAATCCCTGGGCTGGTAAGATCCTCTGGAGAAGGAAATGGCAACCCATTACAGTAGTCTTGCCTGGGAAATCCCATGGACAGAGGAGCCTGGAGTGCTGTAGTCCTTGGGGGTTGCAAAAGTCAAACACAACTTAGCGACTAAACAACAACAACAATATGTCAGGCAAGATCCTGCCTCAGGACCATTGTACTTGCTCTTCTCTCTGTCCAGAATGCTTTTCCCCAATATATACAAATGACTTCCCTCCTTTCTTTTGGTCTTTATTTACATGTCTCCTGAGTGAAACCTGCCTTGATTATTCTTTCTAAAATTTCAACACACACACACACTTCCTATCTCCCTTCCTTGCTTTGTTTTTCTTCTTAGTATAATTCACTATCTAACATACTATATATTGTACTTTTTTTTGTCTACCCCCCATAGAAAGTTTCATGGGGCTAGGAATTTGTCTACTTTGTTCCCGGATATACTTTCAGTGCCTCAAATGTTGTCTGGCATCTAGCAGACATTCAACAGCTCTTTGATGAATGAATGTATGAGGAAGCACTAAAAATAGTTCAGTTGATTGCAGTCAAGAGTGTCAAAAAGAAAAAAAAAAAAGAGTGTCAAAAAGAAAAGAGGGGATAGCACAACAATGTAAGTGTACTTAATGCTATTGAATTGTGCACCAAAAATGGTTAAAATGCTAAATTTTATATTATTTATATTTTACAACAAAAAATATTAAAAGAGATGTGATTCCAGTCAGGTGGGCAGGAGCAAGTTCACAAAGGCCCTTATAAACTATTATAGAGATGGGAGACTGTATCTTGAGAGTTAATTTTAAGGGAGGGTGTGTCAGGGTCATATTTTCAATTCAAATCCCAGCTCCAGCTGAAGTATGTAGAAATAGTATGGCAAGTTCATAGGAGGATCACTCCACACAATAACAGTCAAATATATATTCTTCTTAAGCACACATGCAACCCCAGAGTAGACCATAGACTAGGCCACAAGAGTCTCAAAATATTTTTAAAGGTTGAAGACACAAAATCTTCTCCAACTAAGCTGAAATGAAATTAGAAATCAATAGTAAAAGGAAATTCAAAAAATTCACAAATATGTGGAAAGTAAAAAAGCACACTTTTAACCAAACACTAGGGCACAGAAGAAATCACCAGGAAAATACTTTTTCTCCCCCACTCCAAGAAAAATACTTTTGAGACTAGGGAAAGTGAAAACAAAGCACACCAAAACTTCGGATGTAGCATAAAAAGTGCTCAGAAGAAAATGTGTAGGTATATATACCTATATTAAAAATGAAGGGGGGAAAAATGAAGGGGACTTCCCTGGTGGTCCAGTGGCTAAGAGTCTATGCTTGGGGCGTGGGGGGCTGGGGGTGGGGAGGGGGGCTGGTTTCCATCCCTAATCAGGGAACAAGATCCTGTATGCCACAACTAAGACCCAGTGCAGCCAAATTACAAGTAAATAGCACAGGGAGTATCCTTAATATCTTGTAATAGTCTATGATGGGGGGGGGGGGAATATATATATATATTTAACTTAATTACTTTGCTATACACCTGAAACTAAAACAATATTGTAAATCAACTATACTTCAATTTTTTAAAAAGTTTGATGTTGGGAGTCCCCTAGTGGCTTAGTGGTTAGCATTTGGGGCTTTCACTGCTGTGAACTCTAGTCAGGGAACTGAGATCCTGCAAATCACGAGGTGCAGCCAATACATAAATAAGTTTAAAATCCTATTTTTAAAAGTTTTGATGTTTTGCTCATGAAAAAGACAAAACGAAACAAAAGCCCTCTTAAATTAATAACTCAACAGTTTAAGAAAAAAAGATAATCCAACTTTAAAACGGACAAAGCACTTTCCAAAAAGATATGTAAATAGTCATTCAGCACATGAAAATGTGCTCAATGTTACACAAGCTATCACTTCACACCTTCTAAGAGAGCTAAAGTTAAACATGCTCAGTAACGATTAGGAAGTGGAGAAATCGGAATCCTCCTTCACGGCTAATGGGAATGTAAAACGAGGCAGCTGCTGTGCAAAAGCTGTAAGTTCCTTAAAATGCTAAACAAAAAGTTACTACATGACTCAGCAATTTCATTCCTACTATATACTCCTAGGTATATAACTAAGAGAAATGAAAACATAGTGCCGTCACTCTAAACCGGAGATGCACAAGTCTATCATGAAGGTTCTTTGATCCGCAATTCCGATCAGATTTATCAGTCCAGCCCGAACCGAGAGGAAAGTAGTCTTTCCACACGGTTTGCGGGTTTTTCTGTTGAGCTTTTTTTGGTTCGTGTGCCAGCCACGCTGCCATCAAGCGCTCCCTGTCGCAAAAGAACTTTCCCCATGCATTTCTTTTCCCTTCTGCCGTCAGCCAGAAGTCCTCAGAGCACGACTTAGGAGAGTGACAGAGCGCTTTACGACAGTTGCTTTGCGGCAATACCGGAGGAGGAAGATGGCGGCCACCTTAGTAGCAGCTGGGGGAACCAGGCCGGCACCAGCTTGGGGGCCTGAGGCTATTGCCCCCGACTGGGAGAACCGGGAAGTTTCCACAGGGGTAAGGAAGAACTCGGGATTCAGGAGATATGCGCAAGGCTTGAAGAGATAGAAGGATAACGCTGGAGTGGGTTGGGAGAACTGAAGGGGCGGGAGGAGAGAGGTGGTCTGTGCGATGCGCTCAGGCAGGGGGAAAGGTATCTTAAGGATGCAGGAGTGATGCGGTGAGAGGTGGAAGGTAGGCTGAAGCGTGGGATTCTGGAATCTTGCAGGACGAAAGCTTAAGGCCAGGGTGCCTTTGGGAATTTGAGGATTGGAATTCTGATACCCAGCGGGGTTATTGAGACTCCCCTCCCCCCGCCCATGAGATTTGATGATGGTTTGGTAGCGCACGACTGAACTCGTACTTTGGGGACTGGATAGACGGATCCTTGAGGTTTGTGTGTGCTGGAGAATATGGAGAGGCCGACTCACCCCTTTATCCTTTTTCCCAGACCACTATCATGGCTGTGCAATTTGATGGGGGCGTGGTTCTAGGAGCCGACTCCAGAACAACCACTGGGTGAGCTCAGGACAGCTATGTGAAAGATCTTCCCATCTTTCCCTTCCTTCCTTCCTTCCTTGCCTGCCAGTCCATCCTTACCCTCCTTGGGCTGCTGTGGGAACGGAGATTTTTCACCTCCTCGGAGATCAGGATTTGTTCCATCTTTTACTGCTTTGTAGTTCTCTCAACCTTTTGGTGAAATTCTTGCAAAAGTTTGTTTTCCAGCCTGTTTCAGTTTAGATGAAGACTGATCGGGAATACTGGAATTCCTATTGAGGTAGTGGATAGTGAAAGATGGAAGTGGGAGACAGGTGGGCTCCTTCCCTCACTATTCTGCCATCCTGCAGGTCGTACATTGCCAATCGAGTGACTGACAAGCTGACCCCTATTCACGACCGTATTTTCTGCTGCCGCTCAGGCTCAGCAGCTGATACCCAAGCAGTAGCTGATGCAGTCACTTATCAGCTTGGTTTCCACAGGTACTTGTGGGCAGGGGAAGAGCAAGTGTCTGAAAGGAATTGGGACCTGAGGGGCTGAATGGTCTGATACTGTCTTTCCTATGACTGTATTCATCATCTAGCATTGAGCTGAATGAGCCTCCACTGGTGCACACAGCGGCCAGCCTCTTTAAGGAGATGTGTTACCGATACCGAGAAGACCTGATGGCAGGAATCATCATTGCCGGCTGGGACCCCCAAGAAGGGGGACAGGTCAGACACCACCACCCCCAGAACACTGGAGCCATGCCTTTCGGTCTCTCCCCACCCCAGCCATTTTCTAGTTTTTTCCGGTCTCTACATCACTTACTATTAACTCTTCATAGACCACTCCCACAATGGACAGGTAAATGTATATGTACAAATGATGACATTCTTCTCTCTCCATCTGGTAGGTGTACTCGGTGCCCATGGGGGGTATGATGGTACGACAGCCCTTTGCCATTGGGGGCTCCGGGAGCTCCTATATCTATGGCTATGTGGATGCTACCTACCGGGAAGGCATGACCAAGGAAGAATGCCTGCAGTTCACTGCCAATGGTGAGAATTTGGGCTCCTGGGTCTCTGAGCTTAAATCTTCCTACCCAAGCCAGGTCAACATTCCTCTTCCCTTGCCATGATCCCAGCATCTGACTGTGATCCTAAGTTTCTTCTCTTAACCTAATTTTCTTCTTTTATCAGCTCTCGCTTTGGCAATGGAGCGGGACGGCTCCAGTGGAGGGGTGATCCGCCTGGCAGCCATTGCAGAACCAGGGGTAGAGCGGCAGGTACTTCTGGGAGACCAGATTCCTAAATTCACCATTGCCACTTTACCACCTCTCTGAATCCTGAGATCCTAAGATATAATGAGACACCCCATACATACCCCATTCAAAGTTTAATAAACAGTTCATCAGTGAGAATCTGTGTGCTTTGGGGTTCTTTCCTTGACCTCAAACATGAGCTTGTCTGGCCCATTCCTGTTTGTATAAATCACTGCCCTGAGGGAGCTGGAATGGACCCTTCTCCAGGCCATCATCCCCCACACTTTCTTTACCATATCCAGGCCCTTGTGACAGGAGTGTGGTT
Source organism: Cervus canadensis (assembly GCF_019320065.1). Classification (NCBI taxonomy): domain Eukaryota; kingdom Metazoa; phylum Chordata; class Mammalia; order Artiodactyla; family Cervidae; genus Cervus; species Cervus canadensis. The sequence goes on from NC_057386.1 coordinate 33,918,574, forward strand.
TATATGGGGGCTTTCCACAGATGTTCCACTCCCCTTGCTATTCAAGCCCAAGGTGGAACTCAAAATTCTGATGGATACTGGAGTCACCTCCCCTCAGCCTGCCCCCTGGGAGGCTACCTGCTGTGAGGCCAGAAGGATTCCACATCTCCAATCCAGGCTCATGGTCCCCTGTCTTCACACTCACCTCTGTCACCTCGTAAGAAGCAGCAGTGTGACTTCTTTGGCTTTTGGGTGGAAGGTGGACCTTGATGCAAATGGAGTTTAAGATTTATGTCGTAGTGGGAGAGAGCGGCCACTGGGAGTGCTGTGGGTCAGTGCCAGCAACCACCTTTCCTTTGGGAGGGTGATGGGAAGTCAGCTTTCAGTCCCTCAGATGGGAAACCGGGAGTGAACTCTGGCCCCTGTAAAACTGGCTGGACCCAGAGACCTCAGTGGTGCTCATTGACAGAGACCGACAGCCTTCCCTCATCTGCTTCTCCAGTCAGTGGCTAAGGGAACTGTGAAAGCCGCGTTTGGAAACCTGGTTCTAGAATGTAATCCTGCCGTGGGGAGTTCCCTAGCAGTCCCATGAGTTAGGAACTAAGATCCCACAGGTCAAGCGGCATGGCCAAAAAAACAAAAGCAAACAAAAAAACACAATCCTGCCCTGGAAGATTTCAGGGGGTACAGAGGAAGCTTCCTAAGGATATGGTGAGGTCCTGGATTAAGTGAAGAATCTCTGACCCCAAACATGTGTATCTCAAGCTTAAAATAACCACTGCAGAAGTTTTGATTTTCTGCAAAACCTGTTCTCCCGGTCTTCCCTGTCTCAAAGCATCTTTGATTCCTCTTTCCCTTATACTCCACAACCCTGCAAACTCCATCCCTCCACAGAAAGGCCTTTCCTAACTGAATTTTAAGAAACACCACCAACCCTTTTCTCACATTATCGGTTTATTTTCTTCACAGCAGTACATTTCAGTGTCTCCTATTACCATGCTGATTTATTATCTGCCTCCCCCTACCAGAAAGCAAATTCAGTGAGAAGAGAATTCTTTGTGCTTGAGTGACTGATATATTTTCAATACCTGGCAGGGAGTGGACATTTGATATTTATCAAACGAAAATGCTCCCTAACCCAATCTGCTGTCCTGCCTACCCACTGACCGCTCCAAACTGGTCTCACCACCTTCAGCTCTGAAGCTTGGTTTCAGAAAACCTACTTCCCGCTGGGCATACCTGGGCTCTGCTGGAGATCAGGTGCCTCCTGTTTCCCACTCCTGTGTCCTCCCTCCCACCCTGCTGCACTTCCCCCCTCAGCCCCATCACACAGGCTTGGTGTCATGGTCCCCATCTCCTTTCCAAAACACACCACACACACACACACAATACTCAGAAGCAACTCTCCATGTATTTAATAAGAAGGTCATGAGGGTCCTGAGGGAAGGGCCTTGGGCTCAGATGAGAAGGTGGGGAAGGAAGGTTGCCAAGGCCTGGAGGTGTAGCCCCCGGTTCCCCGCATCAGATGGTGGAGTCGTTGGCTGATGCTACATCATGCAGCTGGTGGCGGAAGGAGAGCCGGGCCTTCCTGCTGAAGTAAGCACCAGACCCTAGGGATGGTATCCCTCCCTCGGCGGCAATGGGGGCTACAGCTGGGCTGCTGTCTGGATCTGGAGGGGCAGCTGGATCCAGGCCTAAAAGGGACAGTGGAGGGGGAAGATGGGCACAGGGGATCAGGAGGAGGAAAAGAGGCCAGGGAAAATGGCTGGGGACTTGGCAAGGTGAGTGTCACCAGCATCAGATGGTGAAAGGGAGAGGGGAAGCTGGTGGCAGGGTGGGCTTCCTTGGCCCTCGAACTGTGCGCTGGCCCAAGAGGCCACGCTCAGAAGGGCGCCTGCGCTTGGTGTCATGCTCTGCTCTCGCTGTCTTGAAATTCTTAATAATTTTTTTAATAAGGGGGGGTCCCACTTCTCCACTTTATACTGGGGCCTGCAAAGTGCTTAGCCAGTCCTGTGTGGAAGCGATAGACCCACCTCCCACCCAGGAAAAGAGATCATCCTTTCCCTCCCCTGGTCTGAGCATTTGCCTTTCTCTCCAGCACAGTCTGTCTGTCTGACTGCAGCCCGCCTTTTCCTCTGTTGCCCCCATACCTGCTCCTCCATCAGTCCTTCGCTGTCTCCGGCACCCACACCATGGGAAACACCATGCCCCCTTCAGACCCATCGCAACAACGGAGAAGATGGAGATGCTGAGAATGGCCAGGAGGGCCCCAGGAGGGGTGTGGTTTCCAAGCCCCTCCACTGTAGGCAAAACTACCACTTAGCCTCAGACTGCCTGGTGATTATCGGCGCCAGGAGATGCAAGGGAGGAGGGAAGGGGTGGGGGAATCCCCCACTCAAACACCTCTCCTTTTGTGCCCCCTTAATTTGGGGGTTGTCTCTGATCTCCATGGAGAAGCAGAAGACTGAGAGGGGAGGTAGGGTAGAGACAGACACATACGTGCCAGGACAGACAGGCACAGTGAAAATTCATTACAGTAATGCCAGACAACTTTGTGGCAGGCTGGACCCTGCTGGGGATTCATTTGTATTTCACAATGAGATTAATTTCTATTTAGAATGCCCAAGATGTAAAATTTGAAAGAATAGTTTATATTTTCAGAACAAGAAAGTTTATCAGTCAGGAAAATGTTTACATTCTCATTAAACGGTCCAGTAGCTCTTGTCCCCTCTTATGAAAATAGTCCCAATTGATTAATTATCCCATGCCAGGTAGATTCTAGGGACTTTTACACATTATCTCATCTGATTGTGTCAATGATCTTTTAAAGTCAGTGTCATTCCTATGCGATTGCACAGATGAGGAATCCAAGGAACCGAAAGATTAGGGCACTTGTCCAAGGTCACACAGGCAGTCATCAGAAGACCAGGAACTTTCCCTGACCCTCTTCAGTCTGACTCCAGAGTCTACTCTTTACCACCTCACATGAGCTTCCCGAGCTTGTTCCTGGCAGGCCTTGATTCCCCCAGCAGGTGTAGGGCAGCCAGAGCCCAAGCTGGGAGCCGGGGTCCCAAGTGTGCTAACCAAAGACTCTAAATACCCTCCAAGCAACTATACTCCAATAAAAATTAGTTTTAAAAAATAAATACGGGCTTCCCTGGTGGTCCAGCAGCTAAGACTCTGTGCTCCCAATGCAGGGGGCTTGGATTTGACCCCTGGTCACAGGAACTAGATCTGGCATGCTGCAACTAAGATCCAGTGCAGCCAAATAAAAAATAAGTAAATAAAAATAAATAAATAGGGACTTTCCTGGTGGTCCACTGGCTAAGACTTCACATTCCCAATGCAGGGGGCCCAGGTTCAATCCCTGGTCAGGGAACTAGATCCCACATGCTGCAACTAAGATTTGACATGCAGCAACTTAAAAAAGAATAAAGAAAAAGATCCTGGAAGCCTCAACAAGATCTGAGATCTATGCCGCAAGTAAGACCTGGCATGGGGACTTCCCTGGTGATCCAGTGGTTAAGAATTCACCTGCCAATGAGGGGAACATGGGTTCAATTCCTGGTCCAGGAAGATTCCACATGCCGAGGAGCAACAAAGCCCCATGCTGCAACTACTGAAGCCCTCAAGCCCGTGCTCCATAACAATAGAAGCCACTGCAAAGAGAAGCCTGAGCACCGCAATCAGAGAATAGTTCCCACTTGCCACAAACAGAGAAAGCCCTCTAGCAGCAACAAAGACCCAGCACAGCCAAAGATTAAAAAAAAAAAAAGACCTGGTGCAGCCAAATATTTAAATAAATAAATAAAATGCACTCCGAGAGCTACACTGTCATTCCCTTAGGGTGTCACGATGTGGGAAAGGTCAGAAAGCACTGCTGACTCCATTGCTTGACTGAAATCTACACTTGATTTTTAATTTTATATTGGAACATCTGTTTTTAATTTATTTTATTTTATTTATTTTTTATTTTAATTAATTAATTTATTTTACAACATTGTATTGGTTTTGCCATATATTGACTTGATTCCGCCATGGGTATACATGTGTTCCCCATCCTGAACTCCCCTCCCACGTCCCTCCCCATCCCATCCCATCCTTCTGGGTCATCCCAGTGTACCAGCCCCGAGCACCCTGTATCATGCATTGAACCTGGACTGGCGATTTGTTTCACATATGACAATTTACATGTTTCAATGCTATTCTCCCATATCATCCCACCCTCGCCCTCTCCCACAGAGTATAAAAGACTGTTCAATACATCTGTGTCTCTCTTGCTGTCTCACATACAGGGTTATTGTTACCATCTTTCCAAATTCCATATATATGTGTTAGTGTACTGTATTGGTGTTTTTCTTTCTGACTTACTTCACTCTGTATAATAGGCTCCAGTTTCATCCACCTCATTAGAACTGATTCAAATGTATTCTTTTTAATGACTGAGTAATATTCCATTGTGTATATGTACCACAGCTTTCTTATCCATTCATTTGCTGATGGACATCTAGGTTGCTTCCATGTCCTGGCTATTATAAATAGTGCTGCGATGAACATTGGGGTACACGTGTCTCCTTCAGTTCTGATTTCCTCAGTGTGTATGCCCAGCAGCGGGATTGCTGGGTCATGTGGCAGTTCTATTCCAGTTTTTTAAGGAATTTCCACACTGTTCTCCATAGCAGCTGTACTAGTTTGCATTCCCACCAACAGTGTAAGAGGGTTCCCTTTTCTCCACACCCTCTCCAGCGTTTATAAACGTGTAGACTTTTGGATAGCAGCCATTCTGACTGGTGTGAAATGGTACCTCATTGTGGTTTTGATTTGCATTTCTCTAATAATGAATGATGTTGAGCATCTTTTCATGTGTTTGTTAGCCATCTGTATGTCTTCTTTGGAGAAATGTCTGTTTAGTTCTTTGGCCCACTTTTTGATTGGGTCTTTTATTTTTCTGGAATTGAGCTGCAGGAGTTGCTTGTATATTTTTGAGATTAATTCTTTGTCCGTTGCTTCATTTGCTATTATTTTCTCCCATTTTGAAGACTATCTTTTCACCTTGCTTATAGTTTCCTTTGTTGTGCAGAAGCTTTTAATTTTAATTAGGTCCCATTTGTTTATTTTTGCTTTTATTTCCAATATTCTGAGAGGTGGGTCATAGAGGATCCTGCTGGGGTTTATGGAACATCTGTTTTTTTAATTAACTTTATTGAAGTAAAAATTTACAATTTAATGCACATATCTTAGTGCGTGGTTTCATGAGTTTTGATAAGTGCGTTGTTGCTCAGTTGCTAAGTCAGGTCTGACCCTGTGACCCCATGACCTGCAGCATGCCAGGCTTCCCTGTCCTCCACTATCTCCCAGAGTTTGCTCAAACTCATGTCCATTGAGTCGGTGATGCAATCCAACTGACTCATCCTCTGTCGCCCCCTTCTCCTCCTGCTCTCAATCTTTCCCAGCATCAGGGTCTTTTCCAATGACAAGTGCGTACACCCGTGTAATCCCCACCCCAGTCAAGTTGGGGACATTTCCCTCCCCCAGTTCCCTCTGTGCCCTTTACTGTCCCTCTTTTCCCCACTCCCTGCCACAGGCAACTGCAGATCTGATTTCCGTCACTATAGATCGGCTTTGCTGTTCCAGAACTCAGTATTAGTGGAATCACACAGTACTCCTCTGTTGTGTCTGGCTTCTTTCAGCATAGTGTTTTTGAAAGTCACCCATGTTGTATGTATTAACAGTTGTGTGTATTAACAGCTGTATGTATTAACAGTTTGTGTTTCTTGTAATAACTTTATTGAGAATAATTCATACGCCATAAAATTCACCCTTTAGTCTACAACTGAATGGTTTTGTTTGTTTTTTTATTCACAGAGGTGAGCAACCATCACAGCTAATGTAACCTTGTCATCACCCTCAAAAGAAGCTCTGTGCCCATTAGCAGTCACCCCTCTGTCCCTCTCCCCAGCTACTGGTCCAGCTATGGTCTCTTTGAATTTACTTATTCTGGACATTTCATAGAAATGGACTCATAGAATATGCGGTCCCTTGTGTCTGGCTCCTTTCACTTAGCATAACATGTCAAGGTTCATCCATGTTGTAGCAGGCTATCAGTACATCATGACTTTCAGGGCTGAAGAATATTTCATGGTAGGGATATACCATATTTTGTTTATCCATCGATAACTTAATGGACATTTGGTTTGTATCTACTTTTTGGTGACGTGAATAACATTTCAATGGACATTCCTGAGCAAGCTTCTGTGAAGAAATGTTTCAATTCTTTTTGGAATATACCTAGGAGTGGAATTGCTTGCCCATACACTAGTGGTAAAGAACCAAGGCAGGAAACCTAAGAGACATGGGTTCAGTCCCTCGGTTGGGAAGATCCCCAGGAGAAGGAAATGGCAACCCACTCCAGTATTCTTGCTTGGAGAATCCCGTAGACAAAGGAGCCTGGCGGGCTGCAGTCCATGGGGTCGCAAAGAGTCGGACACGACTGAAGTGACTTAGCACAAGCACAACACAAGCACAATAACTTTTGCTTAACATTTTGAAATTGCTTTCCAAGGTGGTTACACCATTTTACACTTTATTCATTTTTATTGCTGAGTAATAGTCTATAGGCCACAAATTAATCAAAATAAAAAACCTCTGCTTTTCAAAAGGCATCATTTATTTATTTGTTTCGGCTATGCTTCGAGGCTAGGCCCTGCAGTCAGAGCCAAGTCCTAACCACTGGACAGCCAGGGAATTCCCAAAAGGCACCATTATTTTAAAAAGAGAAGCTATCTTCTGGGTGAAAATATTTGTAGTACATTTATCTGATGAAGGATTTGTATCCAAAATATTGGGTTGGTCAAAAAGTTCGTTTTCATTTTTCCTTATGAAAAACCCCAAAGAACTTCAAAATTCCGAACAAACTTTTTGACCAACTTAATATATAAAGAACTCTTACAATTTAATAAGTCAAATAACATGGTTTTCTAAACAGTCAATGAAAGAATCAAACACTTAATAAAAGATACATAAAAATGGTCAATAAGCACTTGAAGTATGGTCAGCATCATTAGTCATTAGAGAAATGCAAATAAAACTATGATGACGTATTATTTTACATTTACTAGCATGACTAATGCTAAAAAGATTGACAATATCAAATCTTGGCCATGCTACAGATCAACTGGAATTATCATACACAGATTTTGGAAATGTAAAACAGAACCACCATTTCGGAAAACAGTTTGGCAGATCCCTCTCATTTTAAAATACCCCCCCCCATTTTAAAATATTTCGCTTATTTAAAAAGTGCTTTTTAATGGTCATTTAAAAATAGCTTTTGTCACTTTCTTTACCATGTCTCCATATAAATGTGTGCAATTAGAGATCAAATAAGTTTGGCAAGTTTCTAGCTATTTACAGAAGCGAAACGAAAAGGTATTTCTACAGAAAGACTTACCCAGGAACGTTTCAGTTCAGTTCAGTTGCTCAGTTGTGTCCAACTCTTGGCGACCCCATGAACCACTGCACGCCAGGCCTTCCTGTCCATCACCAACTCCTGGAGATTACTCAAACTCATGTCCATTGAGTCAGTGATGCCATCCAACCATCTCATCCTCTGTCGTCCCCTTCTCCTTCTGCCCTCAATCTTTCCCAGCATCAGGGTCTTTTCAAAAGAGTCAGTTCTTCGCATCAGTTGGCCAAAGTACTGGAGTTTCAGCTTCAACATCAGTCCTTCCAATGAACACCCAGGACTGATCTCCAAAGAGAGTTGGATCTCTTTGCAGTCCAAGGGACTCTCAAGAGTCTTCTCCAACACCACAGTTCAAAAACATCAATTTTTCTGTGCTTAGCTTTCTTTATAGTCCAACTCTCACATCCGTACATGACCACTGGAAAAATCATAGCTTTGACTAGACGGACCTTTGTTGATAAAGTAATGTCTCTGCTTTTTAATATGCTGTCTAGGTTGGCCATAACTTTCCTTCCAAGCAGTAAGCGTCTTTTAATTTCATGGCTGCAATCACCATCTGCAGTGATTTTGGAGCCCAGAAAAATAAAGTCTGACACTGTTTCCCCATCTATTTCCCATGAAGTGATGGGACTGGATGCCATGATCTTAGTTTTCTGAATATTGAGCTTTAAGCCAATTTTTTCACTCCCCTTTTTCACTTTCATCAAAAGGCTCTTTAGTTCTTCACTTTCTGCCATAAGGGTGGTGTCATCTGCATATCTGAGATTATTGATATTTCTCCCGGCAATCTTGATTCCAGCTTGTGCTTCTTCCAGCCCAGCGTTTCTCATGATGTACTCTGCATGTAAGTTAAATAAGCAGACTGACAATATACAGCCTTGATGTACTCCTTTTCCTATCTGGAACCAGTCTGTTGTTCCATGTCCAGTTTTAACAGTTGCTTCCTGACCTGCATACAGGTTTCTCAAGAGGCAGGTCAGGTGGTCTGGTATTCCCATCTCTTTCAGAATTTTCCACAGTTTATTGTGATCCACACAGTCAAAGGCTTTGGCATAGTCAACAAAGCAGAAATAGATGTTTTTCCGGAACTCTCTTGCTTTTTCGATGATCCAGCGGATGTTGGCAATTTGATCTCTGGTTCCTCTGCCTTTTCTAAAACCAGCTTGAATATCTGGAAGTTCATGTTCACGTATTGCTGACGCCTGGCTTGGAGAATTTTAAGCATCACTTTACTAGCGTGTGAGATAAGTGCAATTGTGCGGTAGTTTGAGCACTTTGGCATTGCCTTTCTTTGGGATTGGAACGAAAACTGATCTTTTCCAGTCCCGTGGCCACTGCTGAAGTTTTCCAAATTTGCTGGCGTATTGAGTGCAGCACTTTCACAGCATCATCTTTTAGGATTTGAAATAGCTCAACTGGAATTCCATCACCTCCACTAGCTTTGTTCGTAGCGATGCTTCTTATAGGAGCTTTATTCACAATAGACAAAAGCTAGAAACAACCCAAACGGCCATCAAGAAATGTCCATCAACCCATTCTTCCATTTAGAAGAGATAAAGGAATCTGCTCTGAAAAAATTGAAATATTTTGTCTTTTAGAATCTGAAACTTTCCCTGTTTGCCCCTAGACTGCTAGTTCTAGAAGAGCAGTTCGTGTTAGTCTTGTTCATTTCTGTAGGCTCGGAGTCTGGCGAGGGGCAAGGACGCAATAAACAGTGAATGAATGAAAGAATGCAAGCTTGAGCACGTTAATGAATTTGTTGTCCCCACCCCTCCGGCCTTTCATCATTCCTTTCTTCTATAAACGCTGGCTAAGCCGGGCGATGTGGTTCGCAGCCCGCCCGGGAAATGAGCACTGCCAGGTCCCCGCCGCGGAGGCGCGTCCCGCCTGTGATCCAGGCGGGATCAGCGGCCGGAGAGGACCCGGAGAGCTGGCTCCTGAGTGGAGGAAGGTCGCTGAGCGCCCACTGGGCATAGTCCGGGCTCGCGCGGACCGACGGTGCGGGACAGACGGACAGCCAGGCTGATGGCGCCGCACGGATGCTAGAGGCCGGCGGCGCGGTGCAGCAGAGCTGAGGGCGGCCCCGCGTCCCGACTGCGCGCAGGACGCCGGGGCGGGCCGAGGGCGGCGGGGGCGGGACAGGACAGACGAGAATCCCGCGGAGGTGAGGCCGGGGGCCCGTCCCGCCCCCGAGGGCAGGCCCTGAGCGCCCGCCCCGCCCTGGCCCTCTGGGGTGTGGACTCCAGCTCCGGCTCTGCTCCGCTGCCTGCGCTCGCGAAGCCGCGCCGCCGCCCGCTCGGGCTGTCCGGGTGAGGGGGCCGGGGAGGGGGCGCCGCGGAGATCCCGGCCCCAGGAGATCTGGCGGGGACAGGAATGCGCTCGGGCTGCGGGGCCTCCTGACTCAGCCGCATGCTCAGATTTCGGGGTTTCTTTCCCGGGCGGAGAACGCTTAACTTCCTCATTCCTGCCTGGACCCCTTCTTCCAGCTGCCTTGGCCTGGCTTGGAGCCCCGGCGGCTCGGGACCCCTTGCAACCCCCCCGGGGCCCCTTCCTCTGCCCCGCTTCGGGGCCATCCGGGCCTGGCCGGTTGTTCCTTGGCATCCTGATTAAGGGACAGGAGGCGGGGCTCGGGCTTTCTGGATGAAGGATCGGAGATAGGGGATGGAGATTAGAGGCGAGTTGGCAGGGCTGTGCGGACCGATGGATTCTAATCAAAGAGAGATTAAGAGTCAGCGGGAGCCGGATGGGGGAAAGCGGGGGACCTGGGGAGACCGAGGGCCGTGGGGGTGGGATGGGGCGTAGAGTTCTGCAGAGCAGATCACCGTTCTGAGGCCTCCCCATATTCCCAGGATGGCGGCTACCCCCCAGAGCCTTTTCCCCTCTGGGGATGACCTGGACTCCAGCCAGTTACAGATGGAGCCCGATGAGGTGGACACCCTGAAGGAGGGAGAGGACCCAGGTATACAGGGAGGACGGTCTCGGGGAGAGGAGGAGGAGGACTGAGACCTCCTGGAGTCCACGTTCTTCCACTTTCTTTCCCACCAGCCGACCGGATGCACCCCTTTCTGGCCATCTACCACCTCCAGCCTCTGAAAACGCACCCCTTGGTGTTTGCCGCTGGGGTCCCCGTCATAGCTCAGGTGGTGGGCACTGAAAGATACACCAGTGGATCCAAGGTGGCTGGGCTGCCCCCAAGGGAATGGGGGTGGGGGAGGGCTGGCCAGAGTGAGGGGCTGCCTTCCAAGCAGGGAACATCCATTCAGTTCCTCACTCCCCCAGGTGGGCACCTGCACTCTGTATTCTGTCCGCTTGACTCACGGTGACTTCACCTGGACAACCAAGAAGAAGTTCCGTCATTTCCAGGAGTTGCATCGGGACCTCCTGAGACACAAAGTCTTGATGAGTTTGCTCCCTCTGGCTCGGTGAGGGGGACAAGGCTGCCTCCTTCGTAGGGCAGCTGCCCCTCACTCACCTCGAGGCAGCCAGGGGTGTCACTGCCCCAGCCCCCATCGCTGCTTTCTGCCTGTCTCATCCCCAGGACACAACTGACCCTACCCCAGCTACTTTGCTCCCCCAACTCTGGCCACTGGGCCCCCTCCTCTGACCCCAGTTACCAGGAAACCTTCCCTGTTCAGCTCTGCCTGTCTGTGGTTCTGGGTCAGTATCTCAGCTGGGCTGGATGCCCAAAGTGCTCTTGGTAGCCTCCCACCTTTTTCTGTCTCCATCCTCAGGGTAGGGGGCATTCCTGCTACTACCCTCTAGGTCTTCTCGCCTCTTCCAAGTCCCCGCCTCCAGTGCTTCAGGATCCCAGGGACCCAGCCTCCAGCTCCTATTGACCCTCACTCATCCCTTCCACAGTTTTGCTGTTGCTTCATCTCCAGCCTCAGAGGGAGACAGCAGAGAGATACCCTCTCTACCCCGAGCAGGTCCTGAGGGCTCCTCCAGACGTACCTCTAGCAAGCAGGTGGGACCAGACACCAGGTCCTCTGGGAAGGTGTTTGGGTACAAATGGCTCTGGTCCCATCCGTCTCTCTGTCTCCCATCCCTTCACTTCAGAAATACCTGGAGAATTATCTCAACCGCCTCCTGACTATGTCTTTCTACCGCAACTACCATGCCATGGTAAGGTCAGGGGCTGACACCGGGTCTCTTGAGATGGACTGGGGGCAGAGGACCAGGGTTGGTAGGATTTGAGGGACTGACAATGAGTCTCTGCTCTGCTCTGAGCCTTTTTCCTCCTCTGCAGACAGAGTTCCTGGAAGTCAGTCAGCTGTCCTTTATCCCAGACCTCGGATGCAAAGGATTGTGAGTGTCTGACACTCTTCACCCACCATCTGCCAACGTCTGAATCTCTCCCTCCCCAAGAATAGGGAAAGCAGGGCAGGGTGGGCTGGGGGTCTGATTTTATCCCCACAGGTTTGAACCCTGGATCCATCTCCAGCACCTCTTCCTGGTTTTCCCCACAGGGAGGGGGTGATCCGGAAGCGCTCAGGTGGCCACCGCCTTCCTGGCCTCACCTGCTGCGGCCGAGACCAAGTTTGTTATCGCTGGTCCAAGCGGTGAGGGCTGAGCTGAGTGGCTGGACAGTGGGTGGGGGTAAGGAAGGAGATCCCAGGGTGGGGGGGCATGAAGGCACGGCTGGAGCCCTTCCACTTCAGGTGGCTGGTGGTGAAGGACTCCTTCCTGCTATACATGTGCCTCGAGACCGGCGCCATCTCCTTTGTTCAGCTCTTCGACCCTGGCTTCGAGGTGCAGGTGGGGAAAAGGAGTACAGAGGCACGGTATGGGGTCCGGGTCGACACCTCTCACAGGTAAGGCCTCCCTGGTGTGGACAGGCACCTGGTGAGTGAAGAGCCAGCCTGGGGCCCTAAGGGGAGATGCGTGGAAGAGACCAGGGAAGAGAGGAAGGTGTTCCCACCCCACCCCTCCGGAGATGGCCATGATTTGGAACCAGGGAACGCTCTAGCCAGATGCTTGGGGCTGCTCCTAGAGGCTGGCCCAGAGCTTTCTCTGGGGTTGAGGGTTTGCGGAAACAAACAATAGGTTCCCTTGCTTGCTCCCTCCCTCAGGGAGAGGGAGGAACGAGCTGCTTCCTTATGTGGGATGAGGGTAGGGATGTGTCCAGAGGTCAGGCTGGAGGGGGTGGGTTAGGTAATTTGCCCCTTCCTTAGGTGGTGTTGCATACAGGGGGCATGCACTATACCCTGCTTTTGCTCTGGGCTTTGCAGAAGGGGCAGTTGGGTTTTTGCTCTCTTTGTATCTTTTGTCCAAAATTTGCCCTAACTGCATGCACACAGTTTTTGTTTTGTTTTGTTTTGTTTTGCACACAGTTTTTAGTCCCATATAGTTTCTTTGTGTTTTGTTGCTCCAGGAGCAGTGGGTCCAGGTGCAAGCATTGCAGCAAAGGGTCCCAGGTCCCAGGCCTGTCTTGGAAGGGCTTTTGGTGCAAAGAAAGGGCACTCTGCCCATTCATTTATTCATTCAATAAACTTGAGGGACTTTCCTGCTGATCCAATGGTTAAGACTCCATGCTTCCACTGCAAAGGGCACAGGTGTGATCCCTGGTCAGGGAAGTAAGATCCCACATGCCATGCTGCATAGCTCACCCCCCCCCAAAAAAAAAAAACCAAAAACAGACAACAAACTTGAGTGGCTGGCACAATACTAAGTGCCAAGAACCCAACTGTGAATAAGACAGATGTATGCCCTGTCCCTGTGAAATCAAGTATGGACTGAGGAAGGAGGTGGGGAAGAGCGGACAGCTAAAGGAGGAGGGTTTCTGTGCCAAGCCAGAGGTATGGAGGGCAAGGATGGTGGTCCATCCTTTGTTCTTGCCCAGGTCCTTGATTCTCAAGTGCAGCAGCTACCGGCAGGCACGGTGGTGGGCCCAGGAGATCACCGAGCTGGCCCAGGGCCCAGGCAGAGACTTCATTCAGCTGCACCGGCACGACAGCTATGCTCCTCCCCGGCCTGGGACCCTAGCCCGGTGGTGAGACACTGATGTTCTTTCTGAAATTGTCAGTGGTCTTTCACCCTCTTTGGTGTTCCCTGAGTCCTTGATCTTCTCTCTCCTCTGATCCCTTCTGACCTCAGTAACCTACCCCTTTGACTTCTCCAGTCGCCCCCACCCCCTGACCTTTGATCATTCTGATTCCTCTGATTACCTTCTGATCTTTCTGAACCCCAAATTAGGTGATCTCTGACCCTGACCTCTCTGACTGACCTCCTGTGACCTTTCTAACCCCCTTTCACCCCACTGACCCTCTGTGTTCTCAGGGATCTCAAATCTCTCTGATTCATTCAGTCTATTTGATAAACATTTTCTAAGCACCCATTATGTGCCAGGTCCATGGCAGGGATAAGACACAGTAGGTGATTCAATCATGAAACAGTGGGAATTTGCCATGCTGGCAATAGACACAGAGTACCAAGCATAGAGGAGGGGCATCTGCTCTAGTGCAGGATGTCTGGACTGGCTTGCAGAAGGCAGTAACTCTGAGGTTCACGTTAGCAAGATAAAATGAAGGGCGGTTTCTGCAGAGAAGCTAGAAATAGTCTGGCCAGTTTGAGGAGCAGCAGCCAGAAAACAGTGGAGAAGGGGACTTCCCCTAGAGGACTAGTGATTAAGACTCAGTGCTTCCAATGTAAGGGGTGTGGGTTCGATCCCTGGTCAGAGAAATAAGATCTTGCCTGCCATGTGCAGCTCGGCCAAAAAAAAAAAAAAATGTCTGAGGGCCTGATCAGCGCCTCTCCTGCTAGCTAAGGAGGTTAACTGTTATCATAAGCAGAGAGGAGTCATGGAAACAATTCCGCCCCCCCATTGGTGTTAGTGTTGAGAATTTTGTGGGTTTTTTGAAATTTTGTTGGTTTTGGATGTACAACAAAGAGAACCAGTTATACATGTATACCAGGTATACATATACCACTCTTTTTTAGATTCTTTTCCCATATAGGTCATTACAGAGTATTGAGTAGAGTTCTCTGTGCTCTATAGTAGGTCCTTATTAATTATTTTATATATACTACTGCTAAGTCACTTCATAGTAGTATATATATTTCAGTCCTGATTTTCCAATTTATCCCTACCTCTCCCATTACCCCCTAGAAACCATAAGTTTGTTTTCTATATCTGTAACTACTTCTGTTTTGTAGATAAGTTCATTTGTACCCCTTTGAAGTTTATTTTTTAACAAAAGAACTGATTGTACCAGTTAGTATGAGCCAGGGACCGTTCTGAGTGTTTTATGCTTTGTAGTTGTTGTTTCGGAGAAGGCAATGGCACCCCACTCCAGTACTCTTGCCTGGAAAATCCCATGGACAGAGGAGCCTGGTAGGCTGCAGTCCATGGGGTCTTGAAGAGTCAGACATGACTGAGCGACTTCACTTTCACTTTTCACTTTTATGCATTGGAAAAGGAAATGGCAACCCACTCCAGTGTTCTAGCCTGGAGAATCCCAGGGATGGGGTCGCACAGAGTCGGACACAACTGAAGTGACTTAGCAGTAGCAGTTGTTGTTGTTTAGTCGCTAAGTCATATCTAACTCTTTTGCGATGCCATGGACTGTAGCCCATCAGGCTTCTCTGTCCATGGGATTTCCTAGGGAAGAATACTGGAGTGGGTTGCCATTTTCTTCTCCAGGGGATCTTCCCAACCCGGGATTAAACCTACGTCTCTTGCACTGGCAGGCAGATTCTTCCTGCTGAGCCACCAGGGAAGCTGCTTTAAGTTTATGAACTTACTCCATGACACAGGTACAGTTGTTATCTCCATTTTTCAGATGAGAAAACTGAGTCAAGGAGAAGTTAAATAACTTGCCAAGGTCACACACCTTGTAAACAATAGATTCAAAGGCAGGCAGTCTGGGTCAAGACCCTGCTCTTCACCATCAAACAGAACAGTTATTAAAAGTCTAACAGGGGCTTCCCTGGTGGTCCAATGGCTAAGATTCACTGTTCTCAATGCAGTGGGCCTGGGTTCAATCCCTGCTGAGGGAACTAGACCCCACATTCTGTAACAAAGAGCCTACATGTCACAACTAAGACCCTCTGCAGCCAAATAAATAAACAAATATTTAAAAAGTAAATAAAAGTCTAACAATGCAGAACTTGGACAAGCCTTTACCTACCCTCCATACCTTAGTTCTTCCCTACTCCCCCTCCCACAAATCCCATTTCTCTCCCCAAAAGTAATCCTAGTGATAGTTATCTTCCCAGATCTTTTCCTGCATATCTCTTCCCAAAACTAATCTTGGTGATAGTTTGATATTTATCTTCCCAGATCTTTTCCTGCATATGTTCATGCACTTGTGCATATATGTTACTTTTTATTTTAATGTAAATAAGACCATGCGCCCTCTCCTTTGTTTTATTTTTTTTTCCCACTTAATACATGTGTTAGAGATTAGGCATTTACATTATTTCCCACTTTCAGTCTTATAAACAATACTGCAATAAACACAATATTTGCCTAAGCATTTAATAGGATGTCTTCCTAGATAAAGAATTACTAAGTGCATTTAATGGTATTAGGGAGTATGTACATTTAATACTCTGTTAGATACTGCCAAGTTGTCCTCTAAAAAGGCTATAAAATCAATTTATACTCTCATAGTCTATGAGAATACTCACTCCCCCATATGTTGATACTGAGTGTTACCTGTGATTTTAATTTTTGCCAGAGTGGATTTAAAAAGTGTTATTTTATTTTAATATCAATTTCCTTGTTTAGCGATGAAATTGAACATCTTTTCAACTATGACTGGCCATTTTCTCCCTGTGAGCTATCAGTTCTTATTCTTTGTTCAACTGGCTTATATGTCTTTTTGTTACTGATTTGTTGGAACTCCTTATATGTGATGTATTAATTCTCCCGGTCTTTAGTCATTTTCTTTATTGTGTCTTTTGTAACTTTTAATTTTATTTAGTTCATACTGGCAAATTTATTCCACTTTGAAATATCTGCTACTATCTGACCTCTGTGATCACTCTTGGTCTTTGACCTTGCTGTCACCTCTGACCCATGACTGTCCTTCGGTCTTCACCCTCCAGAGCTTTCTGGCTTCTGACTTCCCTGATCTCCTTGGCTTGGCCTCCCCCCAGGTTTGTGAATGGGGCAGGTTACTTTGCTGCTGTGGCAGATGCCATCCTGCGAGCTCAAGAAGAGATTTTCATCACAGACTGGTGGTAAGTGGGGGAAGAACCTGAGCAAGAAAGGGTAGGTTAGTACCTGCAACAGATGAGCTTTTGGGTCAGAAAAGGAGTGGAAGGGGAGGAGAGGCTGTTGTTGGAAGCTTAGCTTACCCTCACCTGCTGCCCTGAATCCCAGGTTGAGTCCTGAGATTTACCTGAAGCGTCCAGCCCATTCAGATGACTGGAGACTGGACATTATGCTCAAGAAGAAGGCGGTGAGGAGAGTGGTCTGGCTGGAGGGGAGGTATGGTCAAGGGGTGGCTTGTGGGTGGAGACTGATCAGAAGAGACTACAGCATAGCGGGGGGTGGGGGGAGGAGGTAAGGAGTCTGAAACTTGAAGAGGAGGAAATGTACCCATCCTGGTTCAGTCTCCCAGACATCACCTCTTCACTTCCCTAGGGAGAACTCCCTTAGAGAAGAGGACCAACCTCCCTGTTCTTACCCCTCCTCTCCTTGGTGTAGACTTTCCTCCCAATACCCTATACACTCTATTGTGTTACCGGGGGATGGACATATCTTTCTCTCTCATTGGGCTGATGAATACTACTAGCTGCAGTACAAGGTGCAGTGTCTGCTATGCTGGGAGCATCCATCGATGTTGATGGATGGGAGGAAAGATACGTGGATGATGGAGAGTGGGTGGGTGAGGGGATGAATAGATGATGGAAGGGGAGATAGATAGAAGGATATGAGGTTGGGAAGGTAGATCCCAGGAGAGTGAGTAAATAGATGAACGACAGATGGTAGATAAGGGGATGAGTAAATTTTTGGGAAGATGGATGGCTCGATAATGCTAGGTATGTGGGTAGATGTGTGGATGGATGAGTGAGTGAGCAGATAGATGATATTCAATCTAAGTTTGCTGTAAGTGTCAAACCAGGGCGTCAGTGGCATAGCACTGAGGATCTCTGGGTGGAGAGGAGGAACATACAGGAATCCTGAGGGCGGAAAAGGGTCATTAGGATCTGATTCCCTCACTGACCACCAGGAGGAGGGTGTCCGTGTGTCTGTACTGCTGTTCAAGGAAGTGGAGTTGGCCTTGGCCATCAACAGTGGCTACAGCAAGAGGGCACTGATGCTGCTGCATCCCAACATAAAGGTGACTCAGGCCCCAGAGACCCCTCTCCTCCAGCCCTCTTCACTATAGTTCCCCATCCTCTCAACCCTCCCTGTCCTTGAATGTCTCATCCTTCCATCTTTCTGTTCCCCGCCTCCTCCAAACCTTGCCTCTGGCTTCTCCCACCTACGCCCACCCTCATGAACTCCCCCATACCTGCTCCAGGTGATGCGCCACCCAGACCAGGTGACATTGTGGGCCCATCATGAGAAGCTCCTGGTGGTGGACCAAGTAGTGGCCTTCCTGGGGGGGCTGGACCTCGCCTATGGCCGCTGGGATGACCTACACTACAGACTGACTGACCTGGGGGACTCCTCTGAGTCAGCTGCCCCCCAGGTAATCCCCCAAGGCCTTCCTGAGCGCCCCTCAACTCAACTAATGTAAATCCACACCCCTTCCCAGCTGCAGCCTTCCTCTCCAGTCATAGCCTGCATTCAAGGTTCCTAGGCCTTTCTGGGACCCCCAACAACCTGCTTTGAATATACTGACTCAGTTGCCTCCCCATGACCACTACCCATTCCTCTAGGGATTTCAAATGCATCTGAAGGGGAGAGCCCAGGAATCAAACTCTCCCTGTTTCATTCTTCCTCTGTGTGTCTCTCTGTCTCTCCATCTTCCAGTGCTCCTTTCTTCTCTTTGGCCTGGCTCTGTGTGACCCATGACCTCTCCTTGCCCCTGGCTTGGGTGTGTTCCCCCTACAGCCTTCCACCTCATGCTCAGACCTTCCAGCTACCCCTGACCTCACTCACAACCAACTCTTCTGGCTGGGCAAGGACTACAGCAATCTTATCACGAAGGACTGGGTGCAGCTGGATCGGCCTTTTGATGGTAGGGGGTCCCCCTTCTTCAAAGTCCCTGAGAGCTGGGAGCCGGGGCAGAGGGCGGGCCTGGGTCTGAGGATGGGATGAACTGGGTCAAGGGTAATGCCACCTCCTCTCTGGTCAGCACCTCCTCCCCCCCAATCCAAGTGTTCCCAAGGGACCGTCCCTGACCTCTTCCCTGACTCTCCTGGGACATCCTCCCTGCAGATTTCATTGACAGGGAGACTATGCCCCGGATGCCATGGCGGGACATTGGGGTGGCAGTCCACGGCCCACCTGCCCGGGACCTTGCCCGGCACTTCATCCAGCGCTGGAATTTCACCAAGGTGCTTGATCCCTCTGAGGCTGGAGGGTGGGCGGGAGCCCGGGGCAGCTAGCCGTCTCCCTGACTCTGCCACCCCTCCGCCTTAGACTACCAAGGCCAAGTACAAGATACCCATGTACCCCTACCTGCTGCCCAAGTCCACGAGCACCGCAAACCAGCTCCCTTTCACGCTTTCCGGAGGGCAGTGCGCCACTGTGCAGGTGAGGCTCGGAATCCAGCCCGCCCCCCTCCCCGCTGCCTTCAGCGCAACCTCCCTTCAGCACTCTCCCTGACCGAGAGCGCCCTCCCGCCCCCGCCCCCGAACGCCTCCTCTCCTGGACTCAGGAGCCACATCCTATCCGTCGTTCCCGCAGGTCTTGCGGTCAGTGGACCGCTGGTCAGCGGGCACCCTGGAGAACTCCATTCTCAATGCCTACCTGCACACCATCAGAGAGAGCCGGCACTTCCTCTACATTGAGGTCTGTCGGGGTGAGGGTGGAGCAGAGAAACTTACGATATCCTGTCAGTGGGCTCAGTCGTTGAGGGCTGGCCTAGCTGGACCTGGAGAACTTGGTGAAGCCTGGACCCAGGGCCGGGAGCCTGGGGATGGGGATTGGCAACAGGGAGCTGAGGACAGGAACTGCTGACGGGGGCCGGACTGCTGACGTCCGTCATTGGTCCCTGCTCCAGAATCAGTTCTTCATTAGCTGCTCAGATGGGCGGACGGTGCTGAACAAGGTGGGCGATGAGATTGTGGACAGAATCCTGAAGGCCCACAAGTAAGGCGGACCAGCCTGGAATCTGGGGGTTGTGGGTGTGGTTTAAGACCGACTAGAGGGGTGAGGGGAGGGTGGGGCTTGGGAGACGGGTCACACCTCTGACTCCGCCCCTCCCCAGACAGGGGCAGTGCTTCCGAGTCTATGTACTTTTGCCCCTGCTCCCTGGGTTCGAGGGTGACATCTCCACAGGTGGTGGTAACTCCATCCAGGCCATTCTGCACTTCACTTACAGGTGACCACCGCCCCGCCCCGCCCACCCCAACCCCTGCCAGACTCTGCCCCTCTCTGGCCCCATCCTGATCCCTTCTTGCTGGACTGTTGAGGTCCACCTCTTTTCTGACATCCCCTGAGCCCGCCCCGCCCCGCCCCACACCCCCAATCCCACCATCCAGCTTCCACCTCCCTCACCCATTCTTTTCGCTCAGGACGCTGTGTCGTGGGGAATATTCAATTTTACATCGTCTCAAAGCAGCCAGTGAGTTCTGGGGGCAGGGGGTTCAAGCCCTGGACCCCCGGGGAGGGGGAGATTGAGGGACTGGAGCCCCAGGGATGGAGGGATGGAGGCTGTCATGCCCGCATGCTTCTGTGGTTACTGCCGGAGTCCATGGTGGCCTATTAGTGCAGAGAGAAGTGTATAGACCAGGCTATATAGGGCTTCTGAAGTGAGGCGGTGGATGGGCCAGGACTCCGTCTGCAGTGGAGGGCACCTCTTACCTCACTCCCCACCCTGTCTCTCCCGTCCCTTGCTCACAGTGGGGACAGAGTGGCGGAACTACATTTCCATCTGTGGGCTGCGCACACATGGAGAACTAGGCGGGCACCCAGTCTCGGAGCTCATCTATATCCACAGCAAGATGCTTATCGCGGATGACCGGACAGTCATCATTGGTCAGTGCTGGGTCCCCAGCAATGAGAGGAGGGTGGGGAGAGGTGGAGCAGGGCCCAGCCAGGGGCAATGGGATGGGACTGGGTAATGGAGATCGATGCTGATGTCCGGTTGGGGATGGAGGCCAAAGAAGGTGTGTTGCCCACAGGCCGGTGCTTGGGTAGAGGTGATGGGGTGGGGTGGGGTTCCCTGGGCTCAGGAGGACACAGTGTGTCCTGCATCCACCCAGGCTCAGCAAACATCAATGACCGGAGCTTGCTGGGGAAGCGGGACAGTGAGCTGGCCGTGCTGATCGAGGACACAGAAATGGAGCTATCCCTCATGAATGGTGTGGAGTATCAGGCAGGCAGGTTTGCCTTGAGTCTGCGGAAGCACTGTTTCAGGTAGAGCCAGGAGGGATGCTACAAGGTGGGAGGAGTTGGAAAGGGGGAGGGTTTGCCCTTTAAACAGGTGTGAGGATTGTCTAGAGGTAGTACTGGATTACTAGTTCTTGTGCTGTGCTAAATCACTCAGTCGTGTCTGACTCTTTGCAACCCTATGGACTGTAGCCCAGCAGGCTCCTCTGTCTATGGGATTCTCTAGGCAAGAATACTGGAGTGGGTTGCCATGCCTTCCTCCAGGACAGCTTCCTGAACCAGGGATCAAACCTGCTTCTCCTAAGTCTCCTGCATTGACAGGCAGTTCTTTACCACTAGCGCCACCTGGGAAGCCCCTTACGAGTACTTGCTTAGTACTTGCTTGCGTGCTTAGTTGCTTCAGTACTTAGAGACAGACTAATCCAGTTTAGGGTACCTGCCCCCAGGGATACCAAAAAAAAAAAAAGAGAGAGGGAAACAAGTATTTCAAAAATAATTTGGTATTTTTTTTTTAAGCATTAAAGTCATCACCAAAAAAAATAAATAAATAAATAAAGTCATCACCAAAGTAGAGACAAATTAAAGCTCTGTTGGACTTGTTTACACTGATTTGATTGTTTAGCAAAAGTGTTAGTTGCTGACTTCTGTCCAGCTTTTTGCAGTTCCATGGACTGTAAGCCCACCAGGCTCCTTTGTCCATGGAATTCTCCAGGCAAGAATACTGGAGTGGGTAGCTATTCCCTTCTTCAGGGGATCTTCCCAACCCAGGGGTTGAACCTGGGTCTCTCATATTGCAAGCAGAATTTTTACTGCCTGAGCCACCAGGGAAGCCCTAATTTTACTGTTTAACCATGCATCTATTTTCAATTACCTGGATAGGCCCACCATAACTTTTCTGGTACTCAGGCCCTTGAAGGATCTTAATCTAACCCCACTGGGACCCCTTTCTCCCACAGCGTGATTCTAGGGGCTGCTGCTTGGCCGGATCTGGATCTCCGAGACCCAGTCTGTGATGCTTTCTTCCAGTTGTGGCAAGGCACAGCTGAGAGCAATGCCAATATCTATGAGCAGGTGTGTGGGGGTTGGGAGAGTGCTGGCCCAGGAAAGTTCAGGGATTATTTTGTCCAGGGCAGGATGGAGAGGAGCCACTTCACACAGCCATTCTCATAAGGAGATGAGGGTCTGGGGACATCATGGGGTTCAGGGTCAGTGTAGGGGGATATGGTGTGGGGAGTGGGGGCATGTAGCCTGGTTGGGCTTGGACTCTTGGCAGAGTCTCCTCAAGCCTTATTGGCTTCCATGCATCCCCCACCCACAGATCTTCCGATGCCTGCCATCCAATGCCACACGCTCCCTGCGGGCACTTCGGGAGTATGTGGTCATAGAGCCCCTGGCCACAGTCAGCCCTCCCTTGGCCCGGTCTGAACTCACCCAGGTCCAGGGCCACCTTGTCCACTTCCCCCTCAAGTTCCTGGAGGATGAGTATTTGCTGCCCTCCCTGGGTAGCAAGGAGGGTGTGATGCCCCTAGAAGTGTGGACATAACTGCAGCTCCTCTGGCCTGGAAGAGGTCACCAGCCTCTGGTTCTCTGCCCCCTAACCCTCAGGACCGGGGCAATGCCTTTGAGACCTGGGGGAGGCAGGCATCCCTGGAGGGGACTAGAGAAGTCACAAAGGACCTTTTCTGGGAAACAATCAAAGAGGACACTCCCAACCCTGGGTTGGGGAGATGGAAGAGGGTCCCAGAGAGCTTCCTCCTCCTTGCTGCCCAGTTCAAACCACTACTACAAAGGAGAAGCAAGATTCCTGCCAGGATGCCTGGGGCCAGCCTCCTACTCTCCCAGCTCATTACTGCCAAGGCGGAGGGAAGGATGGAGTCACTGCTGGCTTCAGCGCCCATGGTGGGGACGGGTGGGAGGGGGGATGCACACTAACTCCCTCCACCAGCTGCTGACAAAGACACTAACTTTGTATCCGTTCAATAAGCATTTCATAAATAAAAGCCTAGAAAAGGTCCTTGTCTCTTCCTTGGCTGAACTGAGTGTGTGTCTCAGCGGCCCCCAGACCCACACAGGCCCTTCACCCCCTCCCCACCCCGCTCCTTTCTTTCTTTGGCTTCATCTCAGCTCTGCTCCACTTGTCTGTGGCTTTTGGAGCCCCATCACTCGGTGCTGGGAAGACCAGGTGTTCACATAGGGCTGCCTGGGTGGGAGGAAGCGTGGACCCAAACCGGGACTCCTGGAGGAAAATGGAGCCCAGGGTGTGGCTGCAGGTGAGGGAGGCGCCCAGAGAAGGGCCCAGAGGGGCCGTACCTTGTTCCTCAAGTGACTGTCCAGGGGAGGCTTAGGGAAGCCCCTGGGAGTCGGTAAGGGTATAGGGGTATAAGGGTATAGGGTAAGGGTATAGGCTTGAGGTCAGGAAGAACTGGGCCCAAGTCTCGGGCTAGTCACTTTTTACCTCAGTGGCCTTGTCAAGTCACATCACTTCTCTGGGCCTCGGTGGTCCCAACTGGGAAATAGGAATGAAAGTGAAAGTGAAACTTGCTCAGTAGTGTCCGACTCTGCGACCCCATGGACTATACAGATCATGGAATTCTCTAGGCCAGAATACTGGAGTGGGTAGCCATTCCCTTCTCCAGGGGATCTTCCCAACCCAGGGATCGAACCCAGGTCTCCCGCATTGCATGTGGATTCTTTACCAGCTGAGCCATGAGGGAAGATGGGGAAATGCGAATAATACTCACACAACTGTCTTGCTGTAAAGATTCAGTCGTTGACTTAAATATTTATTGAGCACCTGCTCTTTGCCAGACATCATCTAGACCCACAGCAGTGAGTACCACAAAGTCCCCACCCTCATAGGACACAGCTTCACTGTCCAGTACAGTAGCCACCAGCCACATTTGGCTATTTACACTTAAATTTATAACAATTAGAACTAGGTAAAGATTTAGTTCCTTGCATCAGCCACCAAGTGACTGGGAGCCACTCACAGCTAGTGGCTAGCATACTGGATGGAGACCATTTTTGTCATTGCATAGAGTTCCATCGGTTGGCACTGCTGCAGAGGGAAGAGAGAAAGTACACGATGTTGTGTATGAGAGAGTGTGTTGTTCAGTCGCATTCCACTCTTTGTGACCCCATGAACTGCAGCACGCCAGGCTTCCCTGTCCTTCATCATCTCCTGGAGCTTGCTCAAACTCACGTCCATTGAGCTGGTGACACCGTCCAACCATCTCGTCCTCTGTCATCCCCTTCTCCTGCCTTCAAACTTTTCCAGCATTGGGGTCTTTTCTAATGAGTCAGCTCTTTGCATCAGGTGGCCAAAGTATTCGAGCTTCAGTTTCAGCATTAGTCCTTCTAATGAAGGACTTTAGGATTGACTGGTTTGATCTCTTGGCAGTCCAAGGGACTCTCAAGAGTCTTCTCCAACACCACAGCTCAAAAGCCATCACTTCTTTGGCTCTCGACCTTCTTTATGGGCCAACTGTCACATCCATACATAGCTACAAGACAGTATAGAACACACTGGATTGAGGAGGGTTGCCTCCCATGGCAGGTAGAGAGAAAAGGCTAAGATAACGGGTATACAGTGAGAGCTCTTTGAACTGGTGACTTTTACTATTATTATTTTAATGTTTGTTTATTTGGCCGCACCAGGTCTTAATTGCAGCCTGAAGGATCTTCGGTCTTTGTTGCAGCACGTGGGATCTTTAGTTGCAGGATGCAAATTCTTACTTGTGGCATGTGGGATCTAGTTTCCCTGACCAGGGATCCAACCCAGATCCACTGCCTTGGTATCATGGAATCTTAGCCACTGGACCACCAGGGAAGCCCCAACTTTTTTATTTCTCAAGTTGGGTTGTGGGATATAAATTTTATGCATAATTTTTCCATATATTTTTGTATATCTGAAATATTTTGCAATTGGAAAAAAGTTTAGCACAGTCCTGGCTCTTGCCCTTCATTCCTCTGGCCTCACCCCTCAATCTCAGAATTGAGCAGGAAGAAACAGAGGGAAAACAGTGAGTACTTTAGGAGGCCTTCCTGGAGGAGAGGTCCTTGTGGATGATGACGTGGAGAGAGGGGATGCTATGGCTTTGCTCCCATCCTCTCCTTTGAGTGCAGCCCTCTGTTTCTCTGAAAAAGCCATTTCCGCACAAGCAATTCCCCCTCGCTTATATAGCGGTCCCCAGGTACTAATTGGCATTCTGCTAATTAGCCTCATTGTCAGCACTAAGTACCTCTTTCCCTAGGGGACCATTATCTCATTAACTGTGGGGTGGAGGTAGCAGCTGCCCTGGGACTGGGCTGGGGTAGGTGGGCTTCTGCTTCATACTGTCTGTTGGTCTATCTGCTCTGCCCTCATTGGTCATGGAGTTTCTTGAATGGAGACCCCCACAGGGCAGGGAAAAGAGCAGTGAGTTTGCAGTCAGAAGAGTTGGCTCTAGACCCAGGATGAAGAGAAGAAATCCAGCTTCCCAAGATGGGTGGGAGGATCTGAGGGTGGTTGTGTCTGTGCAAAATATCCATCCCCCAGGGATTCAAAATTTGTCTTATTTTTAATACTTTTAACTTTTTTCCATCCCAATATTTATTTGGCTGCACTGGGTCTTAGTTGTGGCACATGGGATCTTTGCTGTGGCACTGCAACTCTTTCTTGCCACATGTGAGAGGGATCTAGTTCCCTAACCAAGGATTGAACCCTGGCCCCCTGCACTAGGAGCATGGAGTCTCAGCCACTGGGCCACCGGGGAAATTTCTATTTTAACTTTTCTTGATGCCTGATTCAGGGCTTCCTCCACCATATTACCTCTTTTTAAATTATTATGGACAGTTTCATATGGACATAAAAGTAGAGAATAGGGGATGGTGATCCTTTAGGGACCCAGGCATCAATACTCCAGCTTCAATAATTATCAGCATGGGGACTTCCCTTGTGGTCCAGTGGTTAACAATCTGCCTTGCAATGCAGGGAACATGGATTGGATTCCCTGGTGGGGAACTAAGATTCCCATGCTGTGAAGCAACTAAGAAAGATGACACAACAAAGACCTGAGGCAGCCAAATATATAAATAAATATTAAGAAAAAAATCATCCACATGGGGCCAATCTTGTTTCTCCAGTCTTTTCCAATCTTGTCTTCCCCAGGCCCAGATGCCATTGCCTCTTGAAGTTTGGCTGGCCATGTAACATACCCTCCCCTCCCCCTCGCCCACACACCGTGATCTTCATTTGGTCATTCAATAATTAAGTATCTCTTTATTAAACACTGCCTAAGAGTAAAGTGAAAGTGTTAGTTGTTTGGTCATATCTGACTCTTTGTGATCCCACAGACTATTGCCTCCCAGGCTCTTCTGCCCAAGAGATTCTCTAGGCAAAAATACTGGAGTGGGTTGCCATTCCCTTCTGCAGGGGATCTTCCCAACCCAGGGGCTGTACCCAGGTCTCCTGCATTGCAGGCAGATTCTTTACTGTCTGAGCCACCAGAACAAGACCATGGGGAAGCAGGGAAAAAACACAGAATTTAAAGTTAGTGCTTTGTGCAAGTCATTAATCTCACTGAGGCTTAATTTACTAATGTCTTACTCTTAGGCATTAGTAAATTTATTGAGAGCTTCATACATACCAAGTGCTTCACACACTTAATTTTCTTTTATTCTAACCTCCCTGTTATTATCCCTATTTTACTGTGATAGAATTGAGCCTCAGAGGGATGAATGACTTGCACAAAGCACTAACTTTAAATTCTGTGTTTTTTCCTACTATCCCATGGTCTTGTCTTTGAGTTACCATCCAGTGCCTGCCCAGATACAGAGGCTTCATTCATATACATGCTACTAAACCTCTAGTGGGTGCCAGGCCCTGTGTTGAACAAGGCAGACATAACTCTTAACCTTTAAGGAGATTCAACATTTTACCATTCAAGGTATTAAAAGTTACCATGGGTTGAAGCCTGGTGGCTAAAACAGAAGAGCCAAACTCAGTCCCGGGGGGGTCAAGGAAGGCTTCATGGAGGAATTAATTTAGACATGAAGGGCAAAGCAAAAGGCAGTGAGAATGGGCATGGTCAGAATATTCCAGAGAGAAAAAATGGCAGGAGCAAAGGCTGGAGGAGGGTCTGTTGAGTTCTGGAAACTGCATGGAGAGGATTTCCATATGGCTAGAGTGTGTGAGGTTGAATGGTGGAGTACTGAAAAAGAGGGTTGGAGAAGCAGGCAGAATCTTGAAGGGTCATGATTGCCACACTTTAGACTCAAAAGACAGTGGGGAGTCAGCGAAGGATCTTAACAGGAGAGTGACATCAGATTTGAGTGAGTTTTAGAAAAACCAGAGCATAGAGCATAGAGAATTGACCTTAAAGAGGTCAATCAAGAAGATCAAGTAGGAGGCTAATAAGAGCATTGAAGGTGAGTGATGATTGTGGCTTGGACAAGGACAAATGCAAGGTAAACAGAAGAGGGGGAGGGTGGGGGAACAAAACTGGATGTGCATCTGAATGTGAAAACAAGGGTCCAGAAAGGAGAATGTCTGTCCCTTTCCAAGGACTTTTCATTTAAACTCTCCTAGTGAAAAGTGATTTCACTTTCATGCATTGGAGAAGGAAATGGCAACCCACTCCAGTGTTCTTGCCTGGAAAATCCCAGGGACGGGGGAGCCTGGCGGGCTGCCGTCTATGGGGTCGCACAGAGCAGGACACGACTGAAGCAACTTAGCAGCAGCAGCAGCAGTGAAAAGTGCAAGTGTTAGTCACTCAATTGTAGTAGCTCAGTTGTTGTGACCCCATGGACTTGTAGCCCGCCAGGCTCCTCTGTACATGGAATTCTCCAAGCAAGAACACTGAAGCCATTCCCTTCTCCAGGAGAGATTCCCGACCCAGGGGTCAAACTCAGGTCTCCTGCATTGCAGAAAGATTCTTCACCGTCTAAGCCACCAGGGAAGCCCTAAGCTCTCCTAAGTGATGGTTACATGCTTCCCAGGTGGCTCAGCAGTAAAGAATCTGCAGGCAATGCAAGAGACACAGGTTTGACCCCTGGGACAGAAAGATCCCCTGGAGAAGAAAATGGCAACCCACTCTAGTATTCTTGCCTGGGAAATCCCATAGTTAGAGGAGCCTGGCAGGCTACAGTCCATGGGTTCACAGAGTTGGACACGACTGAGACATTAAATAATGACAACAACAACAAAGTAATGTTTACATTAAGACTGGAGGTGGGGTCTTGCACTATCATTGTTACAAGTGATCTCAAAGCTCAAACAGGCTTCTCTTTCAAATTTGCAAAGGCCCAGAGAAGCAAAGCAACTCGCTCAAGGTCACACAGCTTGTCAGTGGCAGAACATGACTCCTTGTTCTTTATATAGCATTACCCAGCCTCCAGTGAGGCTAACGGCGGGGGGTTCTATGCCAACACGCCTAGACCTAAGGTGACCCAAGCAAGATTTGAAGAAGGTCGACACAGATTCTTACTGCTCCCCTGCACCTATCCCTGCCACCCCTCCTCCACGCACAGCTCCAGTGATCAGTCAATGAATAATTGTGGAAGCAGTTCTGTTGTGGCGAACAAGAGGTGCAGAGACAAAGGCCTGCAGTAGGGTTTCCTATCCTCAGATCTTAGGATAGGAAGATCTGAGATCTTCTCAACACTTCCCACTGCAGTCGGGGAAGGGGTAAGGGGCAGTCACGAGGCAGCCAGTACCCCCTCCACTCCCCAGCCCCCAGACGGTTTCTCCAGCCAAGTTCTCACGAAGAGGCCCCTCCCTTAGCGGCTCCGCTGTTGCTATGGCAACTAGGTGGGTGGACAGCCCATCCTATCTAGAAGCCACCCAGCCCTCGCGTGGGGAGTTACCATAACAACCCCCCTAGTAATAGAGGGGGTTGGGTCCCACCCCCTTTCCCCCGCAAATAGAGAGGTGGGTGGTTTGATTGGCAGCTGGGCACACGAAAGAGGAGGGAAAAGGAAGGAAAGGCGTCAAAGGGGAGATCAGAAGGAAATGGGGGAGAGAAAGGGCAAAAAACGGAATGGGAAGGAAACGCGTGTGCGCACGCGCGCCAGCTGGTGGGCGCGCTCCGCGGCCGCCTCGGCCGCCGCCCACTTCTTTCACGCCAGGCTTGCGCGGTCCCTCAGTCCTCTCGCGCGCCTTTCGCTCTCTCTCCTGCGCCTGCGCGCAGGTGTCGGCGCCGAGGGGGAGGGGGAACCCGGCGCGCCCGCGTCACGTTCCCTCTTCCACCCTCCCGGTGCGCGGCCACTCCGCGCCTGCGCAGGAGAGGCGGGAGGCTCGGGTTGCAGGCTCTGGGGCGAGAGCTCCTGTCAGTCGGTGGGTCGGTCCTCCCGCCGGCCCTCCCCCTCCCCGTTCTCCGGGGGAGGCGCGGTGGAGCCCGCCCCCAGGATCCCCCGATGGGGGAGAAGCGGCGACGGCGGCAGCGGAATAACCAAGCCGGAGCGTGAGCGGCCCGGGGGCCCCGTTCCCGGTGGAGGCCATGGGCGACCCAGCCCCCGCCCGCAGCCTGGACGACATCGACCTGTCCGCCCTGCGGGTGAGCGCGCCGCCCCCCCAGCCTCGCCCGGGTTCCCGTCCCCGCCGCTGGAGAGCGGGTGGCCGCACGCCTCGCGCGCTCCCGGGGCGCCGGGTTCCCCGCGGCGACCCCCGCCCCTCTCCCTGGCCCCCGCCCTCCGCTCCCCTTCGCTATCCACGCGCTGCAGATTCTGGGAGCCAGCTCGGTCCCCGCCCTGGGGTGCCCCGCCCCCATTCCTCTCTCCTCCTCTACCTTTACTCAGCTTCCGGACCCCTTCCTCCCAGGTGTTTGCGGGTCACCCTCCGGTTCCCCTGAACCTGCAGTATCTTTACCGTGGTGTCCCGTCCTGGCCCCTGATCCCCTTTGGGGCCTCTTTCCCCCCAGTTGCTCCTCTGTCTTCTTCCCCCGCCTCCTGTTTCCCGGCTCCTCGAATTTTGACTTTGCCACTGCCTCGCCAGCCTCCCCCTCATCACCCTCTCTCCTCCTCGCCCAGCCCTGAATTGCATCTCTTCGCCGGCCGGCACTTCAGCCTCCCCTCTCCGGCCGCACACCTCCTACCGCCGCCGTCACCCGGCTGCTCGGCTCCCGCCCGCCCCGGTGCCTTCGCTCGCGTTTCAGGTGCAGCAGTCCAGCACCAGGCATTTCCGGTCTCAGGGTCCCCCGCATATTACATTACCAACTCTGCAGCAGAGCAGTGGGGCTGGGAGGAAAGTCAAGTGCACCGGGGGAGGAGGGGACGCGTTTCTGGTCTTCAGAAACTCTGGCTTGGGCTGGGAAGAGGATGTTTACAGGTCTGTACACACATAAGCACATGCAGCATGTGGTCCTTCGGGTTTGGAAAAGCTTGGGTATTCATGGCTTTGCTGGAAAGCGGGGGAGGCGATGGAGATCTCTCCAGGGAGGGGCTCATTAGAAAAGGGATCAGAGGGGAACAACTGCAGCAGGAATTTCTTGGAAATACCTATTCGTTTTCCCTCCTGGGGCCCTTTCACGTCCTCATTTGGGAGCTTTCAGCAGCATTTACCTGTTTTTCTTCAGCAGGGAGCCCTGGCTTAAGGGACCACTGAGTGATTTCAAGGTGAAGACTCCAGCCTGTCCCCCAGGGCGTGTTTTTGTCCTGTGTCCTTCAGGCTCTCTCAACAGGCCAGAGTGTTTGGGGAGAGCAGGATTTCCCATCTCTGAGTTAGGTGCTCCGGAGGCCCCTATTGAAATGTCTTCTGGCTTTTGAGTTGGCCAGGGAATGTGGCCAGTAGCGGGAAAAGGCGGTCAGCCACACAGGTGCCCCGGATATGACTGGCGGGGAGAGGGGAATTGAAGAGAGCAGAGTCATGTTGTTAATTGGGTTTCTCTAGGTGACACAGTTTTTCTTGCCATTCAGGTCATAATTTGCTTGGTGCAACGTTGGGCTAGGAGACCTGACTTGGTTCAGATAAGGTGATGAGTTGTTGAGGAGGGAGATGGAACATTGAATTTCTCTCTCTTTGTCTCTCTCTCTGTGTATGTGTGTTGGGGGAAGAGGGTCTGAAGGCTTTGGGAGGGAGAGTCTTAATCAGTTTAAACTGTGATTCTCAAAGTCAAGCCAGCTGGGGTATAAGATGGAAATCCAGGCTCCCCTTAGTGTACTATCTATAGGATGAGTCCCCACCTTCCCTTCCCACCTTGGTTGTTGATTAACTCTGGCTGCAGGTTCCTGTTGCTGAGGTGACTTAAATATAATAAAAACAGGTGGGTCCAAACCATGACCTTTGGCTCAAACCTTGTGGGACTCTGCCTGGGCTTCTCTTTTCCTTTAGCCTTTTCTGCTAGCTTGGCCTGAATCCTTGGCCTGGGATTTCCAGCAATTCTGCAGACACCCTCTGACCTTGGATGTGGTATTTCCCTTCTTAACTTCTCTACTTTTGAAGCAGTGTTAGCCTCTTTCCTCAATCATCTCCTGCCCTATTCTCCTCTCCTTCCCTCCAGAGAGGCCTTTGACCTGCTCCCAGTGCTTATGATCTTTCCTGCCTCAGGCTTTTTAAGAAAGCATCCCTCTTCCCCCACTACCACCCCAGTACTCCAGGGCTTGAGAGGGGCACTTCTTTTGAAATAGGACTGCAGAGGGTCTGCTGGACTTTTCTCAGGGAAGGACTTGTCCCCTCCACCCCACCTCAGAGAGCCACTGTGGAACAGCTGGGCTCAGTCATCTCTTGTTCTGTTCCTGTCTGTCGAGAAATGGCAACCTGGAGAATTAGCAGAAAAGCGTTTCTCTAAACTGGGGAGGGGGATGGGAGAGGAACATATTCAGCATTTATTAGCCAGCCTCACAGAACCCAAGTTGTCTTTCTTCTCTTGTTTCAAGATAAGGCTTAGCTTTCAGATGGTGATAGAGTAATAGGCTGGTATTAGGAAAGATTGAATGGCACTATCTCTTAGCCACAGGTGGGGCGGTGGGTAGACCTGCCACTTTGTGACCACAGGCAAGCTTGCCCTCTTTGAGGCTCCGTCTGTCTTCTGGCCCAGTAGTGTGGGGTTGTGTTCCTAAGTTCAAGTCCCCGCTTTCTCACTTATGAGTAACCATGGCCTTTCTCCCCCTTCTTCCCTGGTTGGGTGCAGATTCTGCCAAGAGCCTCACCTTCTAATTCTCCATTTGCTCATCTGTATAGTGGTGATGGTACTGAACTCAGAGTTATTGAGGACTGGGTGAAATACTGCATATTAAGTACTTAGTCCAGTCCCTGGCACGTCATGACCATATGATTGCCATTATTGTTAATTGTTATCAGATGACAATCAGAGAAGTCTTCTGGCACAAGTGTATCTAAAATAGCACTCCCGCCCCTGCTTCATTTTTATATAAATTTTTATATAGCATCCCTCAGTCTGCTTTGTTTTATTTTGTAGTTTTTATCACCAGCTGACATGTACTTGTCAACCCTGACTAAAATATAAGTTCAGTGAAAGCTACGAATTTGGCTGTTCTGTTCAGCTTTGCATCCCCAGGGCCTGTAACAGTGTTTTGCACGTGGGGGGAACTCAACTGTTGAATAAATGCGTGTCCTAACAAGTGAAAGCTCTTAGCTCTGAGCTCTGCTTAGAGAAAGCATTCAATAAACATCATGCTGGTTAGGCTTTCTCTTGCCTTTTATCTACACACAATTAAGAATATATCTTTTCTGAGTTTTTTGGAATGAGACCTCATCTGGTGGTAAACAGAGCTCTGGAAGCCTCCATCTGAGGCTTGAAGTAAAGTTAGGATCTTCCAAGAGAAAAAAAATGGGCCTCTTATTTCAGACCTTCTCTGTGTCCAAGTTTGGTTATATTCCAGAAGAATCTTCTGACTGGGAACTCCTGGCTTCTCCCAGAGCAGAAGTATCAGTGGAAGTGGATGGGACAAGGAGGGAGCAGACCCTGGGCTGACCTCTTTCCTTTTGTGGTGCTCCTCGTGGTTGACCCGCTTCACAAGCCGAGCAGCTTCTCTTTACTGTCCGGCCAGCTGGAAGTTTTAGACTGCGGTGTCCCTGGCACCGTGGGGCTGTGCTGGGTATGTATTGAAATAACACCATGGCGCGCAGGCAGGAGGGACTTGTTGCCGGGCAGTCGTGCTGACGGAGATGTTCTCGCTCTAACAGCCTTGTGTTGTGTCTCTTCTCTGGAGGAGCCTCATTCCCCTTCCTTTTCTCTCTGCGAGGCTGTGGAGCCAATACCACTTGGAGGGCTGGCAGTTCTGGGCATGTGTTTCTAGGCCGCTGAGCAACTGCTGCAGTCTGATGTGCTGGCTGTCCAAATGTTGACGACAGATGCCTCAGGCCAGGGCTGGACAGGCTGACCTCCTGCCGCAGAAGCAGGGGCTTTGAGTAGGGACTTTTTTCCTAGAGAACTGCAGGTGAGGGTGGGGCTCTTGGGGGAATTAGTGGCACTTAGAGTGAAGTGAAAACTGCTTTGGCCAGAGGATGGAAGGAAGGTGGCAGAGAACTTTGCTAGAAGGAGATGTTCAACCATCTCCCAAGCTAGGAAGGAGACATCGCCACCCTTTGTGCCGCGGGTGGGACAGAGCCCTTGCCCTTTGTGATCCACAGAGGGGAGGGTCTTTGGAAAAGTGAGGTTTTCACAGTTAAGAGAACAGTAAGAGGGTCAGCAAGAGAGCTGGCCTGCCTACCACCACCAACTTCTCCCAGGAGCTCAGTTAACAATAAAATTCTAATTTCAGATCTGGCCCCCATTCCTTTCCACTCTGAACTGTGTGCCTAAAACGGGACAACGGCTTGGGTCGGTTGAGTGTCCTTGCCCGTCATCCTGGGGACAAGATAGCAGGAAGTGTGCAGCCGCCCTTTACAAGCTTGTACTTTGGCCTTGGTTAATAAATAAGGAATGTGGTGACCTCTCAACCCAGGAACATAAAACAGTTCTGGGACTGCAGAGCATCTCCGGAAGCCGTTTGAGAGTCTGCCCGACTGATCTTTCTGTCTCCACAGTTGTACCAGAGTTACCTGTAACATACTTTCCTGCATCAGTCAGTCACCAAGCATTGTTGGTCTACTATATTGAGAATCAGGTTCTAGATACTACAGGAAGGATGTAATAATGTGTTGATACCATTCTAAGCCATTTAATCAGAGCTCTGGGAGGTTCCATCTAAGCAATGCCTTTGCAGGCTGAGGCTCCCTCCCAGCCCCCTCACACACATCCCCTACCCCCTGCAATTTTTAAACTGTTTCTGCCTTCATCTTAGAACCCTCAGGGTCAGGAAGTTTTTGTTAACTCTGATTGCTGTGACTCATAGTCATTTTCTGTTTTCTGTCTGTAGTGGTCAGTCATCTTGAAATCTGATATCAAGTCTTTCCCCCTCCTCCAGCACTCACTTTACACCCACGACTCCCTCGGTTTTCTCTTCAGTAGGCTGAAGAAATAGAACAGAAAGCGATCAAGTTAATAAGTCTCAAAGCATTTCTCAAATGCCCACAGAATATAGGAAGATACAAAAATATGACTTGGGAGAAGCCCACGTTCATTCTTTTCTCTCTCTCATTCTCCCTGGCCTTTTCCTTCTAACCAGCCAGTCCTTGACTTCAGTCTGGGATTCTTCCATCTACGGGACACTCCCCAAGAGGGTAATTGAAAAGATGCTTGAGGTTTTTTGTTCTTAATATGGGTAGGAGATGGTAGAGGGAGGAGAGAATAAAGGGATGGAATTATGGTGACCAGGAAGCCCCTGGAGATTTTGCCCAGTGTCCAGACAGCCAAGGATGTACTTGCTAAAGGTGGGTAGGATTTCCTGTTCTTCTTGAGAAAAGAACTAGAACTAGGCACAGAGGATACAATGACACAGAATACACGTGGTTTTCCTACAGTCTAGTAGTGGGGAGAGACATTCATAAAGCAATCATATGTATATTTCTCTCTATATAATTACATATACAGAGAATTGCAAGCCACGATAAGGACTGTAGCAGAAAACGTTAGCAAGCCATGGGAGTGCATAACAAGCACTGTTTTTACTTTTTACAAGACAGAAATATTTGGTTGGTTGGTTGAGAGACAAATCACCTGTCAGAAAACCAAGCTGACAGTGCCACAGAAAGCGTAGCTAGAGGTGAGCCAGCAGGTAGAATGTGGTGATGACCCGAACTGGGAGACCCTGGAACGGGGCCGTTCTTAGGGTGGGGCTTTAGGTCAACGGTTAACCAAGGGATAGGGGCTTGAGGATGGGGTGAAGACTCCAGGCTTCATTTCCAAAAGGATTTCTTCTGATCTTCCTATGAGAGAGGAAAAAAAAGTTTGTCTCTTTCAAAGGGTAAGGGTTCGTATGTGGAAAGAGCATATGACTTGTTTTTATTTATTGGGGGGGAGGTCTCTGAGTGCTGGCTATGTGTGGATTCACATGTCACTCTGCAGAGGGTGAGTGAATGTGCTTGTTGTCTTAAGTGGGTGTATGAGGGAGAGGGTGTACCACTAGATGTTTTATATCAGGGGTGCCCAACCTCAGGGATCTACTGCTTGATGATCTAATATGGACCTGATGTAATAATAGTAGAAATAAAGCGCACAATAAATGTAATGCACTTGAATCATCCTGAAACCATCCCCCACTCACCAGTCCTTGGGAAAATTGTCTGCCACAAAACTGGTCCCTCATTCCAAAAAGGTTGGGGACTGCTGTTTTGTATCATATTTATGTATGTAAGGTACACAACATGTTTTGATAGACATAGGCATAGTGAAATGATAACTGCAGTCAAGCTAATTAACATTTTCATCTCCTTACACCTGTGTGTGTGTGTGTGAGTGAGTGAGACTTGATATCATTGGCCCCGAGTAGTGGTAGGGTTGGAAGGTAGGTAAATCTCGCAGGAATAAGCATGAGCAGGTCCAGCCTTGGAGTTAGCTTCCGTGGTCAGTGGGATTCTGCCTAACGCTAGGTGGATGCTGTGTGTATAAACAGGTCTCTCTCAATTTACACTGCACAAATCAAGGATGAGTGGGGTGTGTCGGGAAGTGTTACCAATTTTGCACAGAGAACCACAGTCTTGGGTTTCTTGGAGAAGCCAGACTCCAGGAGCGGCTGAAATGTCAGGAGGGTGGGGCAGGCTGCCAGAAGTGTGTGGCG
The DNA here is from genome assembly GCF_019320065.1 of Cervus canadensis. Lineage (NCBI taxonomy): Eukaryota > Metazoa > Chordata > Mammalia > Artiodactyla > Cervidae > Cervus > Cervus canadensis. The sequence goes on from NC_057386.1 coordinate 33,954,567, forward strand.
GCCCAGCCCATGGTGTGGAGAGAGGGATGGGTGGAAGACAGGGACTCTCTGCCTGCAGCAAGAGGAATGCTGCAGGTTGGCAAGCCGAGAAGACCTTGGACCGAGGAGGGAAGTGTGTGTCCTCACAGTGGGAGAGCCTTTGCAGCCAAGGGTGACGGGTGAGGCTTCTGTAGTCACAGCCAGGAACTGCCCCCCTCAGAGCCTGTGACTAAGTCTGTGCCTGTGGTGGTGAATCTGCTCTGCCTTTCGGAGGGGAAGGGCCTCTTGAAAGCAGGCCCATGGCACTGGGTCTTCTGAGGGAAAAGGAGAATCTTCTCCCACCCTCTTCCGCCAAAACCATCCCAGGACAGGATCTGAAGGGCCGGGCTTGCGGAGTTGCTCCTAGACCACAGACTTGGAGGAATTTTCTTTCAGCAGTGGCCACTGCAGGGACACACTGAGGATCAGTAGGGCCGAGTGAGGACGTTTCCACCTCCTTCCAGTCACCTCAGTGTCCACCTTCCCCACGAAACCTCCCCTGACCGTGCCAGCCGTCACTGGTCACCTTCTCACGGACCTTGTAATTTAGCATTTGAGTATGTATCACCCCTACGAAATCATGTTTCATGGTCTTGTTTTCCCTTTCACTTCCTTGACTGCAGGAACCATAATCCACACTTCCTGTTGAGCCTCGCGGTGCATACAGAGTACACAGCAGGGTTCAGTACTTACGCCCTCGATAAGCCATCAGGAGCTCCGCATTCTCGTCACTTTCCCACCAGAGTGCCCCGTGTGTGCTGGGCACCGTGTGACCCAAAACAGCACAGGTCCTGACAGTACTTCTCAACCCAGCGGGCACTGCCCTTCTGGGGGTGTTCGGAAATGTTGGGGAGGGAGGTTTCATTGTCTGTCTGTCTCAGAAGCACTAACACCCTTAAATATTAATATGTGGGGATCAGGGCTGTGAACCACCCGGCGATGACCGGAAAGCACACTGAAGAATTATTTTCCCACCCACCTACCAATAGGGCCTCTTGTGAACCTGTGAGGGATGTGGGAAAGGTCAGGGGAAGGACTGCACAAGTTCCTCCCATGAAGTCAGAAGTCAGTCCTAAGCTCCCTCCTTTCCTTCTTTGCGGGCGGAGAGAGGAATGTAGGCTGTAAACTACTCGTGCGCATGGCACGAAGCTCTTCTCACAGCTCGGATCTGTCTGCCAGCACACCTCTGTAGGTAAAATGGGCCAGCTCCAAAGCCAGACTGCAAGGAAGATGATTTTCATGTTCTTTCTTCACCGCCCACCCACTCTCTCTTTCAAGGCACATTTGTAAGAGAGTGGCTGAAAAGCATGTCATACTTGGTCTTCAGTTCTGAGCAGCTCAGGAAAGAGTCTTCAAGAAAAGATTCAGACAGACTTTATCTTGTAATAACCTGTAATGGAAAATAATCTAAAAAGTATACATATATATATATATATATAATTGAATCAATCTGCTGCTGTAAGCCAGAAATTGACACAGTTTTGTAACTCGACTCTGCTTCTATTGAAACAGAACAGTTGGACATGGGGTGCCCTAAAATCTGAGCGGCGGGGAGGCGAGAGGAAGAGGTAGGTGTGAGGTCCCACTGTGAGAGAGGAGGCTGGTGCAGTGGTCTCTTCTCTCCAGTCTTTGCATCCTAAGGTTGGCCCCGTGAAGCCAGAGGTGTGCTGAGGGAGTGTCGTTGCTCAGTCTGCAGGAGAGAGAAGAAGACCACTTGCCTAGTGTCTCCTTTGGAGAAGGACAGAGCTCTGGGGGTGAGTGAGTGGCTGGGAGCAGAGTGGCTGGTGGGGATGCGTGAATGTCACAGGGCCAGCATCACTTCTTGCTATCCGTATCTGACTCGAGGGAGCAAGACTGGATGGGCTCTTGGTCTAGACTAGCTAAGGTTTGGAGAAGTTGGGGAAAGTCCCTCTCACCTTCACAATGTCCTTCTTCACCATGGAAACTACCTTCAATCCCAGACAGCAGGGTTGGGGAGGACACGCAACCTGTGGTTCAGAAGTTGGCCAGTCCCTGTATCCATTCAGACCTCTAGGAAGCCCTCTTTTTCTCTCTTTCTTCAGTTGGGAACGAAAACTGCTCTGATACAAGTCATTTATATTTTAATGTGGCTTCATTTCAGAAGGGGTTCTAGAGTGGAATAGGAAAAATAATGAATACTTGCTATGCAGAGCATTCCCTTCTTGTATAATCTCGTTATTCTTCACAGTAACCCTTTGAAGTGGAATATTTTCCTCATTTTTCAAGATGAAGAGACCAAGGCTTACAGAACTTAAATGAATGACGTGCCTGAGGACCGCTAGTAAGCAGCAGGTCGCAGAGTCGGGCTCAGGTCTGACTCCACGCAGAACCTGAGCCTGTGCGCCCCTGTGCTGCTGGAGGCCTGTGCCCAGGTGGCAGGCATCTCTGGGGCGTGTTGAGGGGAGGGCGCCCCGCCGCTGACATTCTGGACTGTGTGCCTCGAGCAATACTGTTTTCCACTTGCTTTAATCATGGACGTGTGGCCTGTGGGAAACAGGCTTTGTGGGTTCACTCGGGACAAGATAACACTGTCCGTAAAATGTCTGTGGTGAAGAATTGTATCAGGAAATTTTGAAACATGGCCTGTGTCATGGTTTGGAGGCAGCCTGTAAGAGCAGTGGTCACTGCCTCTAAGAGGTCACCGTTTATATCTGTGCCTTGGCAGTGGAGAAGTTTTAATCACATGGGAGCATTTTTTGAGAGGAGAGGATGACTCTACTTACTTATTTATTTAGTAAATGACTTAAAATATTTTTTTTAATATTTGTTTGGCTGCAGCGGGTCTGAGTTGTGGCGCCTGGGATCTCTGTTGCGTCATGTGGGATCTTTTGTTGCTCACATGGACTGTAGTGGTGGCACAGGGACTTAATTGCTCCGCATGTGTGGGATCTTAGTTCCCCAACCAGGCGTCGAACATGTGTCCCCTGCATTGGCAGGCAGATGGTTAACCACTGGACCACCAGGGAAGTGAAAAAAAAAAAAAATTTGTCTTTTTTTTAAATAGCAAATGACCTTAGCCTGAGCCATTGGAACTGCTGGTGGGTTGGTGTTGATGGGCACATGCTGAGAATACAAAGATCCAGGGGCCTGTGCCCAGAACTGGTGGAGATTTGTGGATGTCAGGCTGCCGGGCAGCATTCCCTGATGATGGGAGCGAAAAGGGTGTGCAAGAATTCAGATTTGCTCTGGAGGAAAGAGCATTAATGATTCAGAAGAAGCCCTGTTCTTCAGAGGGAGGAGAAAAAGACTGGCTCATCCCTCCCCCCTTCAAATTTTTTTTTAATTGTAGTTATTAATAAATATACACAACATAAAATTGACCATCTTAGCCATTTTTAAGTGCACAGTTTGGTGACATCAAGTACATTCTTGTTGTTGTGCAACCGTCACTGCCGTTCCCCTCCAGGACGTTTTCATCTTCCCCAACTGAAACCCTGTCCCCATGAAACACCAACTCCCCGCCCCCAGCCTCTGGCAGCCACCCATCTGTGTCTCCTCCCTTTGTGTGTGTGCAGAGCTAAGCAGAGGGCTGACATGGCAGATACTTACTATTTGTCGAGTCAGGTGAGGTGACCTGTTTCAGAAGTCTGTGTGTCATCGGCCAACCCGGGACACTCCCCTCCCTCCTGGCTCCAGCGCAAGGCAGTAGGCCTCCGAGGGGGGTTTTCAGTGAAATGGCCACATGGAATCACACAAGATTCAGGCAACGGAAAGAGAAGTTGAGGGTTTCTTTTCCGTATTCAGCTCCTTTTGCCATCTCCCAGCTAGGCTTTGCTTTCTGGTTCTGTTGTACTTATATGCGTCATCTTGTTTACTCTCAGCCCTTACTTCTTCTCATCCTGGGGGTGTGGTGGGTAGCTATAGAGGAAGATGGGAAGAAGATCATGGGGATGAAGCTAATAAAATGAAACAGCTTATCTCTGTGTGTGAGGGGTTCCTGTGTTAACAGAGAGGGCTTCTCCCTGGAAGTAGAAGAAGACTATCCTTAGATGATTACATTGTCCCCAGAGGAGGGTCTCTGTCTTTCTGAGTTAGTTTCCCCTTTCCCAAGGGGTGGCCAGTAGTGTAACTCTGGCTGGCAACTTGTTTGACAAACATGTATTCCTGTATCATTAAGAGCAGAAAGCTCATATACAAGTGACATCAAGTAGAAGGAGGTAGTTGTTTAGTATCAGGCAGTCTGAGCTCAGGAGCTTCTTTCCTGTGGAATGACAGGCCACAGCAAAGGCCTAGATTTTCACGGGGAGGAAGGAGTGGTTAGCTGTTAAAGCTGTCATGGGGAAATCGAGGGCAGCCTTTGAGGCCCCTCTGATGTCACCTTCCTGGGTCTCCAGGCCTACAGAATTTGGAGCCTGGTCAGGCTGTATTCCTCTGTGGTGTCCACACCCCTGGACAGACCCAAACCGTGACCTAGAATTGCGTTGGGTTTCTTAGAATACAGGTGACCAGTTCCATGGCCTGCCTAGCCTCCTCCCTTTGTTCACACCATTTATAGTTTTTTCATCGACCGTCGTGGGGAAGGAAGTAAAAAGGAAGAAGAGGCAGGCTTGGCACTCAAGTCACCCAGGAAGAGAGGAAGGCAGGGGAGCCTTGTGTGGTGGAGAGGCCTGTCTTACAGGTCCAGATCCAGGCCACAGGGGCCTCTAGTTGGAGGTTCGGCGGGCAACTTAGGGTCCCCTGTTCAGGGATGTTTCCCTGGATCACCCACCCTGGTGTTAGGTCTCAAAGTCTGAGGACTCATGGTCTTCTCTGTTTCCTATGCACAACCTTACAGGAGGCTCCACGTGTTCACCATCACCTTCCAGCGTCTGCCCCGTGGCCGTCCTCACCACTGCCCCTCTCACTCTAATCTAAAGCCTGTTTCTTTCTTAGATTGTGTCAACTATAAATGGATTGATGGTTTTTCCTGGGCTGAGCCTGGTTCACTCACCCCTTGTGTGAATGGAGGAACACTCCACTCCTCACTCATGGGAACATGACCTTCCCTAGGTATTACCCTGCTGTCTGGCATTGTGCCTGCCTGGATATGGTTGTTATCACCACCACTGATAAAAGCATGGAGTGGTTTAAGTGTCCACGTTTAAAGCAGAGCCTCCACGGACCATCTGACATTTTTAAAGGTGCCAGCAGCAGGCCAGGGTCCCAGAGCTGGTTAGACCTGAACTCAGAGACTCCTACTGCTCTGCTGCAGTGCCCAGGCCCCAGCAGAAATGGAGGGCTCCTGTGTGTTTGGTCAGCCTGGAGTTCAGGGTGCGTTCTGTGCAGATGAGGTGTATGTCACAAGTCAATGATTAATGTCCCCACTGCTGCCCACGTCCCCCACCCCATCTTTGTCACCTGCCCAGATGGGGCAGGAGTGACGTCTCCAGAGAGCTCCCCAGTGGAGGCCTGCTGGCCCAGGGCTGTTGCAGTTGAGGCAACGTGATACATGGAGCTGGTGTGGAATCAGGAGCCCAGAGACCTGGTTCCTGTTTCAGTTCCTCTCGCTTACAGGATGAATGTCGTCTCTCTGGGACTTGGCTTTCCTCACTTAGGAAAACAAGGAGATAAGAACAGTGGCTCTTAATCAGAGGCTCGCTCAGAGTCACCTGGGTAGCTGCTTTAACCTACGTTTTACCCAGACCCTGCCCCGCCGCCCCAGGTGATTCAGTCCTCCCAGGGCAGGGCCCTGGCATGTGTGTTTTCCCAGGTGAGCAGATACCCTTTGAGAACCACTGGACCAGATAATCCTTAAGGCCCCTCAGACCCAAGAGGCCCCTCCTCCCTTCTGTCCTCTCTACATTGCTAAAAATCTTTGAGCACCAAATTGGGGTGTGGACGCAGGGCGGGGCATCCAGGAAGGATACCAAAGAAAGGGAAGGTTCAGCAAAAGGTCTGAAGGACCGTTTGAAGTAAGAACATCAGTGTGGGTGCGCTCCTTGTTGTTCAGTTGCTCAGTAGCGTCCAACTCTTGGCAGCCCCATGGACTACAGCACACCAGGCTTCCCTGTCCTTGTCCACCTTCCAGAGTTTGCTCAAACTTGTGTCCGTTGAGTCGGTGATGCCATGCAGTCATCCCGTCCTCTGTCGTTCCCTTCCCTCCCTTAGGCTCCCCTGAGTTGGTTGGAGCGGAGGCAAGAGCAGGCAGACCTGGTGAGGACTGACCTGGGAAGACAGGACATCTTTACTTGTTCTTTGGAGATAGGGAGGGAGCTGGATATCAGGGCCTTTCCCATCCTCATAGGTGTTGGAGAGGGATTTGAATCCAAACTCCAGTTCTGTCACTTACTGTGTGACCTGTGGCAAGGTCATAATTACCCCCATGCCCCATTTTTGCCATTTGTCAAAGACCCACCTAGCAGGCTGTTTTGAGGGTTAAACAGAAGTGTATAAGTACTTGGCCTGGTAACTGCTCGTTAGATAGGTGGTAGCTGCATGATTTCTCCTATGAAAGTCCCCAGAATGGATGTCTCCTGGGGTTCTGTTAACATTCCTCTTTTCCTTCCCATTTTGTTTGGGGAAAGAGAAAGCCACCCAGTGTCTTGAGTTCAGTCTTAATGGCTGTGGGTGAGTGAGTCACTCAGCCCCCAGGTGTGGGTCTGGCTTTCCCTTCTCTACCCTAGAGCATTCTACCCTTTTCCACTGGAAAAAAGAGCAACTTCAAAATCTAATGTCTGAACTTGAAACTCTTGTTTGTCCTGCCCCCTGAGTCAGGAATTCCAGCCCCACGTGCTCTTGTGTGTAGAAGCTGTGGGCTTAGCTGGGGGTGGGGGTAGACCTGCACCTCACCCTCGGGACATTCTGATGGGGATACACGGCTTCTTTCAGATGTGAGAGACAGGACTTTACACAAAAATGTGTAAAGTGCTTTATGGAAAGGCTACTTGGATCCTCGATGGGCCTGCCTGGAGACTTAAGGCTCTTTCTCCTTCAGCGCCTTGGGCCTTCCCCACCTCTGACCTTCGCTGAGTTAACTCTGACTTGTCTTTTTGGTCTCAGACTAAATATCATTTCCCCATCAGCCCTTTACTGCCCCAGCCCCTTTCATAACCTCCCTTTAATCTTTCAAAAAGTACTCTGTGTGCTTTTTAAAAATTTATGCATTTATTAATTTATATTATTTTTGACTACGCTGGGTCTTCGTGGCTGCGAGTACGCTCTTGTCTAGGTGTGGTGAGCGGGGACTACTCTCTAGTTGCGGCGTGCGGGCTTCTCATTGTGGTGACTTCTCTTGTTACGGAGCACGGGCTGTAGGGCGCACAGGCTTCAGTAGTTGTGGTTTGAGGGTTCGAGAGCACAGGCTAAGTAATGTGGTGCCTTGGCTTAGTTGCCCCACAGCATGTGGGGTCTTCCCCTACCAGGGAACGGACCAGTGTCCGCTGCATTGCAAGGCGGATTCTTAACTGCTGGACCACCAGGGAAGCCCTGTACTTGTTCTTACTGCCTATCGCAGTTCAGTTTGTGTAGTTGTGTAATTGTGTCTTTAATGTTTGCTTCCTGTAAGCTCCACAAAGGAAGGGTCTGTTTCTGTTTTGTTCATTGCCACATTCTGGTCTCTGCCAGGCACTCGACATTTGTTGAATGGCTGCACGAACTGGTCACAGGGCCCTAAAGTTGGCAGGAATGTAGCCAGGGAAGCTTTCTCAGGAAAAAAGAGGAGAGGTGGGCCTGGTGAATAGTTGGATGAGCGTGTTTGCTCCATCTTGCTGGTCAGGAAATTCCTCCCTCTGTCTCACCTATATACCCCTTGGGCTGTAATTTATTCTGAGTTGGTCCGTGGTGGGGCCAGAGAATTTCTGGTCTCCACCCTTTGGAGAGTAACCCTTTCTAAGTCTGATTCAGACAGTCCTTCCTCCCCCTCCCTGTGGGCCCCACCCTCCACCTGCTCTTCTCTCAACTGACTCAGCCTGGCGCCCTCTACCCTTCCTTCCAGGGTGTCTTCTCGTAGTCCCCGTCTGTCATAGCCTTCCTCCCTATGTCCTCTCTGATGGCATCTGGCCGGGTCTCCCATCTGGAAGTAGAAGCCACCCAGGGGTCAGACAAGACCTAGGCTTTCTTGGTCACAGACCCTCCCCAGCCTCTTGCCTGGCGTTTGTGGACACCTGACTCCCACAGGAGCCGGTTGGCAACGAAGTCTAATGGTTTGTTTGTGCTAGAATGGAAAACTAGCAGCGAGAAGCCTTATTATTATCCAGCCCCTGATTATTGTTGTCGTCCTGCGTCAGCTTGGTGTCTGCCAGCCTGAATGGGCTTGATGTCTGCCCCCCTCCTGCCTCCTTGCTTCCAAGCTCTGCCCTTTCTCTCCTGTTGTCTGCTTGCCAGGGACCCCCACCCCGGCCCCCTGTGCCTTTCAGCCCTGCCTCCAAGGCCGTAGTCCTTTTTTTCCTCCCTTCTCTCTCGCCTGCCCTCCTCACAATTCTGCTGTCTAGTCTCTTTTCTCCCAAGCTGCCATTCTTCACTCTAAATCCCAGGAAAATCACCTTCTGACAGAGTTTTTCCTTGGCTCTATGGGAGGCAAGTCTCTTCATAATGACTCTGCAAATTTGTAGCACTTTGTGGGTATCAAAATATTTGTACATCCATAAACCCTTGTGAGATGGGGTTGGGTTGGTAAGGAAAAGAGGCTCTGCAAGCTTAAGTGATTTGCTGATTTGCCTTCATGATATGAAAGAATCAGAACCAGTGCCCAGGCCTTCTGATTCTCTGAAGTCTAAACCATTCCCTGTCATTCCGTCTTACTAGCCTTCTGGTTGCCTTTCTGCTTCAGCTAAGGAAACATGTCCCCGAGTCATCTGCTCCTACTTTGGAACCTTCCTTTAAGTTGTCTAAGATGTGACCTTCCTCTGCCCTTCACCTAACCCAGCCTCTGTCCCCTTCTTTCTCCTTTCCAGAAAGCTCGGCTCTCTTCCCTGTTCTTCCCCGTTCTCTATTCTTGCCCTGTTGCTTCTTACAGCCTTTGGGTCCTTGTTAATTTCCCTTTGATTTTAGCCCGCTCTATAGGAGTTCCTGCTGTAGGAAACTCCGCTTTCTAGTAATATACGTTTACCCAGCATATAAATTATGGGGCGCTGATTCACATAACAAAAGAGGATTCACTTTCAGTAGCTGCCCTCATTCGTTGCTTTTAAGTGACTATTTGTGGATTATTTTGGAAAAAATGGAGACTAAACCCAAAGCTAGTGTTAGAAACCATAGCACTAGGGAAAGGGGATGTTTTATCTAGATAGCACCTACTTTCTTCTGTTTTTATATCCATTCAACAGAAAGGTACTGAATGTGCCCTTGGGCTTCTCTGGTGGTTCAGTCAGTAAAGAATCTTTTGCAATGCAGGAGACCTGGGTTGACCCCTAAAGAAGGAAATGGCAACCCACACCAGTATTCCTGCCTGAAAAATCCCATGGACAGAGGAGCATGGCAGGCTATATAGTCCATGGGGTCGCAAAGAGTCAGACACAACTGAGTGACTAACACTTTGACCTCTTAAGACTTTGTCTTGCAGAGGACAAACAATTAAAGAATCAGTCACAAAAATGAAATTGGTGCCATGAAAGGGGCTGTGAAAGAGTGCCGTGGGAGCAGGACCACAGTCAGGGAAACTTCCTGGAGGAGATGAGGTCTGTGTTGAAATCTGGAAGGATGTGCACAGGGCATCGAGGTAAAAGGGAGGGGAGAGATGGAGTTGGAAGAGTGGACAGCATGTGCCGAGACCCAGAGGTGAAAAGGGGTGTGGTGTATTAGAAGAACCAAGAACCCTTGCCTTGTCCTTTTCCCCGCTAACCCCCCTCCGCCACAGGATGGGAATGGGTGGGGCTCCAGATAAACCATCCTTTGGATCATCAGCTGTAAGGCAGTCAGATCTGAGCCTAAGGAAGAGTCTCTCTGGCCCACAGAAGGCCAGTGGAATCCAGGGGACAGAGCTCTGGGGCACGTGTGCCATGGGAGGCCTCCTTGGAAGACGAACCAGGCTCCACTTTGAAAACACAACGTCTTGAAACCTTGGTTTCCTCATCTGTAAGGTGGGGTAATAATTCCTGCCTGGCTTCCCTCCAGGTCAGAGGCACAAATGAGATAATGACTGTGGAAACACCTTGTTAAATTTTGAAGAGCTGGGTGGTTGGATGATGGCAGCAGAGACAGCAGCTGGGAGGTGATGAAGTTGATGCTGTTGGCCACAGACAGAGACAGTCTCTGTGCTCATTATGGCAGAGCCAGGATCAAACTCTGACAGCTTGTAATGTTTTATTCGCAAAGGCTTTAAAAACTTGAGGCTTGGGAAGTGAATATTAGAGAAATAAAGGGAAGACACCACCCTCAGGTGCCTGGAAGACTTTGCAAGACCTTCCAGCTCTGAGCAGGGGGATGGCTAGAATGACCTCCCTTCTGAGACTGGGAGTTGTCACCCCAGGCCTGTAGTTCTCTGTTTTCCCTTAGCTGCTGGAGCCAGGCGGACTCTCAGAAGCAAGCTGTTTATCTTGTAGGTTTTTTGGTTTATTTTTAAATTTCTGACTGTGACGGTATTTATTTTTTCCTTTTCCCTTTCCCCACTTCTCCAGCTCAGCATCAGAAAGAGACCATCTGTCCCCGGCCTCGCCTGCGGCCATTTTAGAACCAGCACCAGGCTGCTGCTCGAATTCTGGTCCCCTCTCCTCCCCCCCTCCCTCCCGCACTGCCTGTGTCTCCTCTGGCCACCACACGGGTCAGCTGCCTGCCTCCTGTGGGGCCCTCCATCCAGGAAAACCCTCTGGTCTGGATAAAGCCCCAGCCCAAGGCGTCCGGGCAGCCAGGTCTGTGGAGAACCTGGGTGCTGAGGCATGGAGGGCATGGCTCCCAGCCTTGGCACGGGCAGGGCCCCTGTCCGCTCTGACTGGTTTCTGATCAGAATGGTATTTGTGTTTATGTGTGTGTCGGGTCTGGACTTGCTTCTGCCTCTTCGTGTATCTGTGTGTGTGTGTGTGTGTATTCATAGTCGTGTGTGTCCTCCTGGCGTAGAGACCCAGAAAGAGTGACTTAAAAACTACCCTCTGCCAGCACATAAACCTCCTTCCTGGTTTCTCTCCTGCCCCTCCGCTCCAGGGCACACTCGGTTCCCTCCCCTCCTGTACTCCTTTTCCATAAAAATACTTCAAAGCTGCCGATAAGCAGAGGGTGAGTACTTCACGGTGTGGAACCAGAATAAAAGGATGCACTTCAGTTCCGCAGTGTGGGGTAGGCTTATCCACAGCAGAGTGGAGCGTCAGCTTCAGAGAGGAATGAAGACTAGGATGGGAGTTTTCTGAAGGCCGTCTGGTTTATTACTGGACGTTGTGGGCGACGGGGAGTTGAGGAGGGTTTTAACCTTCCTTTCCAGCTCTCTTCTCTCCAGTTTGTTGGCTCTGTGAGGAGGTGCCTGACGGTCCCCCCTGCTGACTCCGGCCGACTTCCTTTCTCCCACGGGAGTGTCTGTCTGTCTCATGCTTTGGCCTTGGGCCCACTTTCCACACTGAGCCCTTGGTGTAGGAATGGGGGTAACACAACATACTCCCTGGGTTATTGGCGGGTGGGGGGCGGGATGAGACTGACTCAGGCCTCGGAGGGCCTCCTCCTGTTGACACAGGCAGGCGTCTGGACCTGCTGGGTCCTTGGGGCTGTCTGCTTTCTGTGCTTGGGGACGAAGGAAGAGGGAACCTGAGGAGACTTCCTGCCACTTCCCCACCCCCACCGCAGCCCACACATCCACTCCCATTCGCCTCCTCTTACACCCATCCTTTCCCCAAACACACACCCTCCTGTATCTCTTCTCATAGGGGAACACACACACACATCCTTTAGTTGCTTACAGCTAACTGAAGGACATCTCAGTGTCCACTCTCCCCCAGGACAGCCCCCCAAGCCCCTGCCAGCACCGACTGTGCCTGCATCCCTGTGGGCCTCGAGCTGCCGGGGAAACCTATCTGACCCCCACCCCCGCTCCTGGCCCCTTCCCAGTGGCGGCTCCAATAGCAGGGGCTTAGGGTTAGGGGCTTAGGGTTAGTGATCTGGTTGGTCGTGGGACGAGGGACAGGGTTTGAAACTGCATTTGCACGGCAGTCAGTGGTTTGGGGCTTGGATGGTTGGCATGTAGGGGTGGCTTCAAGGCCTTGGTGAGCTGCTAGGAGACTGAAGGCCCCCTCCTCCAGGCTGTGCCTCGGTGCCAGCCCTGCCTGTGCCCCCCTCTTCCTTTTCCTGAGGCCCTGCTGGGTCACAGGAAGAGCTCAGGAAAACAGGCCTATTGTTTTCTTCGGGGAGGGAGGGTGGGAGGCCCTCTCAGCCCAGCCTAGTCTCAGCACCACATAAACAGAGGCTCCACAGGCCCTGGCAGCCCTGCTCTTCCAGGCGAGAGGGTGGTTTGGCCGCAGCCTCCATCACGCCAGCTCTCGTCGGTCCCCTCTGTGGACCGCAAGTTCCCATTCTCCTTCCTGAGTGGCCCTGCGGTTCTTTTCCCCGGCCTTCATCCCCATCACGGGTTCTCTGGGCCTCTGTGGAGTCCTGGTATGCTTGGCGACAGGGGGAGGTGGGGCCGAGGCCCACACTTGTCCTCCTGTCCCCCAGCCCGGGGGCAACCCCGCCTCCTGGCACTGCTCCCCCGTGGAGGGGTGGCTGGGATGGCACCTCGCCTAGGTTAGGGAGGCACAGCAGTTGCAGCAGGAGGACCTGCCAGGGCATATCCCAGTGAATAATCACAGCAGGGCCTGAAGTGCAGGAGAGACTGGACCTTCCCTGGTGTCTTTCCCAAGGATTCTCAGCCCTCCCCAAACTTCAGAGTTCTGGTTCTTTCTACCATTCCAGCAGCTTCCTAGAATCTCCTGGAATTCTCCTAGAATCTCCTGGAAGGGACAGACCCTTCCAGCTCTGAAAATTCTATCTGATTTGTGGGTCAGCAAAAAAGTGGGGGTCAGACTTGCCATTCCTACCTGCTTCTCTGGCAGTTGCCTCACAAGCAGCCTTACCTCTGAGATTTCAGCATGTGTAACTCTTCTCAGCGTGTTAATTCTCCGTGCTGGCGTCTTGATTTATAAGCTCCCTGAAGGTACAGCCAAGGTTTAAGAAGGCACTCTTTGGCAGGCAATTTAAAAAGATCCTGCAAATATTGATGCTAACAGTTTGCATTTATTAAAGTACTTCAGAAACCTCTGTCCCCCTCGGGGGATTTCATCTCCATGCAGAGCAGACAACACACACATGACTCCCCGCTTGGAGGTGGGTGATCTTGAAGCAACAGCACAGGGAGGCATGTGGTCAGAGCAGCACCCAGGCCAGGGTTCAACCTGCCAGCTCTGGGCCACTTCAGGAAATGTTGACCCCAAACCTGAGGGGCTGGCCTGCTTTTACCTTTCTGTCACCCGCCCTTCATCCTGGATTCCCCTGTGACTCCAGACCTCTCCCGTGGATTTCTGGGCACCTGCACGCCAACTGTGAGGGAGCAGTTGGGGTGCTCCTTCTCTCCTCCTGTGTCTTGCAGCCGAGCCTCGTGGCTCCTTCATCCTTGAGCTTCAGTTCTTGCTGCCTGCCACCCCATCCCAGCCAGGCCTCAAACATGGATGCATAAACTCTTCTGCATTTTCTCTTGGGAAATAGTCACCGCCTTCATTTTTCAGCAAACGATTCTTTGGTTTTCAGAGAAGAGGAGAATGCCAGTCAGTGCTGGTCCCCAGGCCTCAGAATAACTGCCTTGCTATTTGTGAAGAGCTCTGTCACCGTCTTCCCCTTGTCCTTTCTCCAGATATGAGCTGGGGCCGAGAGTGAGGTCAGTCCAAGGAGCCCCTTGAGGATCAGCAGAGCAAGGGAGAAAGCTCCCAAGACAGTTTGTGCCCAGTTCTCTCCTGACCAGTCCCAGCAGTGAGCAGAGCCCCCAATGAAGGTACAGGTAGGCACCTTGGGAAGGATCAGGGCCCTGTGCCCAGTCCTCATTTAGCTAACTTCTATTGAGCACACAGCCAAGTGCCGGGGAGATTCTGAAGCAGAAGGCAGTGCCTTCAGGAAGTCTTGGGCTATAGCTGGGCAGATGGACACACTGGAAATCATAAGAGGGGAACTGAAGACAGAGGAGTCTAAGGGAGGGCCCACTCCTGCTGCCCCCTTGCCTACCCCAGGGGTCTCCTCTCTATCCATCCAGCTTGGTGCCTCTTCCCTCCCCCCAGCCCCTCCAGCTCTTTATCTTCCACTTCTTCCAGAAAGCTCTCCTCAACCAAACCCACCTCCTCCTTGCTCTGCTGGCATTTAAAAGTTAAATCAACAAGCATCTGAGCATCTCACGGGTACTTAGAAACACACCTGGTGCTGTGATAAAAACAGGAATTGGCGCCAGCTGATTCGTGCGAGGGCAGTGTCCTGCGTGAGCGGCATGTCACTGCGTGAGTGCACGTGTGGGTCGGGATGAAAGGTGCGTGTGGAGCGCCATCCCTTGAATCGCACCTGGAGGCACATCTCCCTGGAGAGTCACCGCAGATAACATCACTGCTGTCTCTTCGTACCCGAACGCATACTGTAAATCACAGATGACATCATACGGCGTGAAGCCCAGTGCCGCGTAATGTCTCCCTGGCAGTTTTTGAGCTGGATGAGGGAGTCTGTCACGTGTCTTACAGCCCCACTCTTCAGTAACTGATCCGAACACTTTTGCTGCCTTCCACAACCTCTCCACCCACTGAAGACCTGGTGGCTCAAACAGTAAAGAGTTTTCCTGCAATGCAGGAGACCCAGGTTCAGTCCCTGGATCAGGAAGATCCCCTGGAGAAGGGAATGGCAACCCCCTCCAGTGTTCTTGTCTGGAGAATTCCATGGATAGAGGAATCTGGTGGGCTACAGTCCGTGGGGTCACAAAGAGTTGGACTCGACTGAGAAACTGACTTGCACTTTCACTTTCAGGAAATGCTTAGTATCATAAACCCTTGTGAGTGAAAGTAGCCACAGACTATTATTCCACATGCTCACGATTCAACAAAAGTGATTTTGCGTATGACACAGACAGCTGCCCAGGTAATATAATAAAACATTTGGGCACCCATATCTGTGCAAGTCTGTAGAGCTCTCATACCAGGTGGCAACCGGGTACCACCTGAGGATGGTTCCTGCCCTGAAAGAGCATCTCTTCTACTTTGGGAGATGAGACATAATCATGTGAAAAGTTAAATAATGAGGTTGTGGTCCAGCTTGTTTAGTTGCAAGGAAGCTCTCAAGTGAGGCTGAATACAAGAAGTTGCAGCAGAGACTCTGGAGCCAGGCTATGTGCATTCACATGCTGGTGCTGCCACTTCGTTAGCCATTTGACTTTGGGCAAGTTATTTACCTTCACCAAGCCTCTATTTTCTCATGTGTAAAGTGAGAATCACAATAGTATCAGTGTCGTGGAGTTTTGTGGGATTAAATTAATTGGTAGTACTGCTGTCATGTGGATTTTGATTTACTTGAAGGTTCCGAATCTCACTGCAGTCTGAGCACATGAACAGCGTGCGGCACAGCCAGTTCCTTGGAGCTGGAACTGCAGGGTGATTCTGAGTCGTGGTAAAACCAGGCACAGTGAGCACCAGTCTGTCCCCTGTCCCCCGACTTCCCTCTGCCTCCACTCTGTTCTGTTCTCAGCCGGCCTCTCTGCTCACAACAACCTCTGCCACCCTGACTCTCCAGGTACCTTCCTGGTGTCTTCCCTCTGCGTTTTAGTTGGAATGGCCAAGAGGGAAATTTGCCCTCATTCATCTTTTCTCTTGGTTTCAGACTGGCTACCCTTGGATCAGGAGCCCATCTTTTGGACTCATGAGCTATGATTGGGGTAACAAAGGAACCACATGGTTGAAAACAGGGTCCCTTAGGTAACAGGAACATTGATCAAGGCAAAGCAGGCCTGGAAGTCGAATTTTGAGGGCACACCTGGGCTCTGCTGCTGCCTGGCTATGTGTAAGCCTGGACATGTTATTAAATTGCTCTAGTATTCCTTCCCTGTAAAATAAATATGCCAATAGCACCTACCTTACAGTTTGCTTTGAGATTATACTTCTCAAGCACTCAGCAGTACCAGAACTAAAGAAAATGCTCAGAACCTGCTAGCTGTTTAACTATTACAGGGATGTGGGGAAGGTAGGCAATGAAAGAGAGCTCTGAGACAGAAAATGTGGGAGATGTCTCATGAGGTAGTCAAGGTAAGAGGCACAGGGATGGGACAGATAAGAGTGTCCTTGCTCAGAGAGTCCTGGGAAGGCTGTAAGACCCCAGCCGTCGTCCTTATTGTCGCCCTTGCCTGATTGCTCAAGTCTGGAGGATCACGAGAGAGCAACCACAGAACTGTAGAGTTGTTTAGTGTCTGCCTTCCCCATCAGAACACTGTTACAGCAGGGACTGCCCCATTTTACCTAACTATCTTCCAGAGCCTAACACAACTCCTGGCACACGGTAAGGAAGTAATACATAGTCATCAGGTTGGCAGCTTTGTGGAATGTGGACTTGAGCTTTTAAAATCATATGGTTATGGGGACTTCCCTGTCATTAAGACTCCATGCTTCCAGTGCAGGGCATGCAGGTTCAGTCTCTGGTCTGGGAACTAAGATCCTACATGCTGCGTGGCACGGCCAAAAAAAAAAAAAAATCATAGAGACAGAACCAGAAAGTTTTTTCATTGAAAGGGAACCCAGAGACGTTAAGTGACTTGCCCACAAACATACAGCCTGTTAGCAGCAGAGCCAAGAAAAGAAACCAGGTTGCCTAATTCTAAATTTTATATGTAGTTATATTTTATCATTGTCTGTGTTTGTCCTAGGACTTTTTCACATGTGTTATTAGCACTTTGAGGGGTCCTTTCCATGTGAGTAGGTTAACTTTCTTAGGGTGACAATTGTCACTGTCAGCAATAATTTATGGAGTAGTATGAGAGGGGCTTTAGGGTTATTATTTTTAACAACAGTTCTATTGATGTGTAATTCACATAGCACAAAATTCACCCTTTCACAGAATTTTAAAGTGGTTTTTGGTGTATTTACAGACTTGCTATCACCACTGTCTAATTTCAGAACATTTTCTTCAGCCCCAAATAAAACCCAGTACCCATTAGCAGTCACTGCAATTCCTTCCTCCCAGCCCCTGGAGGAGAACTAATCGATCTGCTTTCTGTCTCTAAGGATTTGCCTATTACAGACGTTGCATATAAATGGAGCTGTAAATACGTGAAGTTTTTTTTTTACTGCCTTCTTTCATTTAGTGTAATGTTTTCAAGGTTCATACATTGCTGTACCTTGTATCGTCATTACTTCATACATTTTTGTTGCCAAAGACTATTCCATTATTGGAATATCCATAAATGGATACATCACATTCATTCATCAATTGATGGACATTGGGCTGTTTCTACTTTGGGGCTGTTATGACTAAAGCTGCTGTGAACATCTTACGTGCAGATTTTTGTGTGTTCGTATGTTTTCAGTTTCATTGGGTATCTACCTAGGAGTCAAATTGCTGGGTCACGTGGTGACTATTTTACATAGAGTTACCTGAGAAACTGCTAAACTGTTTTCCAAAGTGACAGCCCCATTTTACCTTCCCACCAGCAGCTTTTGAGGGCTCCAAGTTCTCCGGATCCTCATCAGTGCTTGTTATTGTCCGTCATTTTGAGTAAAGCAGTCTTCGTGGGTGTGAAGTGGTGTCTTGTTGTGGTTTTGATTCTTACTTCCCTAGTGACTCATAGAACATCTTTTCACGTGCTTATTGGCCACTGTATATCTCTTTTGGAGAAATGTCTATTCAGATCCTTTGCCCATTTTAAAATTATTTGTCTTTTTATTGTGGAGTTATTTTATTCTCAAGTTTTTTTAGTATTCTGTATACAAGTCCTTTATCAGGTATAAATACATGTCCCTTTATCTACATTTCCCTTATCTCTTACATATAATTTGCAGATGTTTTTTCCAATCCTGTGGGTTGTCTTTTCACCTTCTTGATACTGTTCTGTGAAACACACAGTTTTAGGTGTTGATGAAGTCCAATTTACCTTTTTTTTGGTCTTTTGTTATTTATGCTTTCAGTACCATATGTAAGAAACCATTCCCTGATTCAAGATCATGAAGACTTACGCCTGTGTTGTCTTTTGATTTTTTATTGTTTTAGCTCTTACCTTTTTAGAGCCATGATCCATTTTGGGTTAATTTTTTGTGTATGGTATGACATAAGGGTCCAAATTCATTCTTTTAAATATGAATATCCAGTTTGTTGAAAAAACCGTTGAATGATCTTGGTACCCTTGTTGAAAATCAATTGACCACAAATTGAAGAGTTTATTTTTGGACTTCAACTCCAGTCTATTGATCTGTGTCTGCCATGTGCCTGTATCACGTGGTCCTGATTGCTGTGGCTTTGTAGTGAGTTTTCAACTTGAGAAGTGCAAGTCCTCTAACTTCATTCTTCCTTTTAAAGACATCTTGTCTCTTGGATTCTTTGCATTTTCATATGACTTTTAGGCTAAACTTGTCAATTTCTGCCCAAAAAAGCCACCTGGGTTTTTTATAAAAGTACATTGAATGTGTGGATCTTAATAGTACTAAATCTTCTGATCCATAAATGCAGGATGTTTTTCCACTTACTTAGGTCTTCTTTCATTTCTTTGAACAGTGTTTTACAGTTTTCAGTGTGCATGTCTCACACTTCTTTGGTTTGATTTATTCTTTCTGATACTCTTGTAAGTGGAATTGTTTTTCAGAATTTCCTTTCTGGATCATTACTTGTAGTATACAGAAATAAGAGTTGGTTTTCATATGTTGATCTTGTATCCTGCAACCTTGTTGAACTTGTCAATGAGTTTAATAGATGAGATCAATATGTGACGTTGAGGTTGAAATTCATGGGTTGGATAACTTGTGGTGGGTTAGAATGGCTAGTGATTTACTGGAAAAACAAAAAACACCACCACCACTTGGGATTTGACTTGGCTGACAGGAGAGGTCATCTTTTGGCGGGGCTGGCCCCTGACATAGATAAAAGGGGCATGAGTTGAGTCAGTGCAGAGGAAGGCGCTGTGGCGCCCTTGCAGGAAAGCAGTAGCTCTCCACCACTGAGCCTCCTTTCAGATCCCTGATGCTTCCTTTCGCCCGTTAGTAACTCCCCAAAGCAGCACATCCTCTCCCAAGGGGGCCACTGACCTCCACATTGGAATCACCCAGGGGATCTGTTAAACATACAGAGTCCCCTCCTCACCCCAGACCTGCAGTGCTAAATCAGAATCTCTGGAGCAAGATCTAGGATTCTCACATATCCTAAAGCACCCTGTCTAGCATCTGTTCCCAAGATTTCCAGCCTTATTCAAGCCCCAGACTCCTGCTTAGCAAATGATCTTCCCACCGACGTAATCACCTAAGGCAGAGTCACTGGTTATTCATGGAGCTCTCCCCCATCTTCCTTTGTCTTTAATCTCGATAGAGCAGTGACTCTTCACGTCTCATCTCTTCCTTCCTCTCACCCTCCTTCATTAGTTACCAGTACCCTTGACCCCATCCCTTTCCACCTGCCAGCAGCTGGCTGGACAAGAACCAGGATGCTGAGAACAGAGTCTGAGCACCAAGGCAAAGAGCTGGAGGAGGCTCCAGAGCTGTGCCCTTGTGCAGGTGGGCAGGCCAGGGCCGCCTGGTGGCTTCCCAGGAGCAGAGCATTTCCCTTTGGGGATGCCCCTTCAGATCGCCACTGAAGAGGGTGGCCACACATGCAGACAGGCAGATATGTGAAGGGCCCACAGCTGAAGTCAGATCAATGCATTAAATCATATTTGAACTGTGGTATTGTGTATTTCTGGGCATTCTGAATCCTTGAGTATGGCACTGTTGTATTTGATCAGTGCTGTATGTAATCCACTGATGCAGTTTACCTACAAATAGATAAATATGCACCCATGTATATTATTAAACAGCAAGTTGTCGGGCATCAGCAGTTGCTTTTTAGTCTTCTTCCCTTAAGTATTTGAGATCTTCCCTATTTTGAAAACCCACTTGTCTGACCTTGCTCCCTCCTCGAGCCATCATCTGCTTTTCCCCTTCCTCTCCAAGTCGGACTTCTCCAGCGAGGGTGCTGCCCCCAGAGCCGTCACTTCCTCATCGCCCCACCTCCCCCCAGCCCCCGCCGTCTGCTCTCACCACTGCAGCCTGCATGGGGTCACCCGGTGGGGACCTCAGTGCTGAGGCCAGTGACGCTTTCCTCAGCCCCCGCCGACCACCTCTGCTCTGTGTCTGTCCTCTGCTCGCCCGTGTGCAGCACGTGGCCCTTCCTCAGGGGCTGGCCTTGGCCCTTCTAATCCTCATTCCCTGTGCACCCACCCTGGACCCCGTATCCCACACTCACAAACTGTCTAAATCTTTCTCCTCAGACCCTTGTTTCTAGCTGCCTGGTAGACGTTGCATCCCCAAACATCTCAGACTTAACATCCAAACCCAGGCTGCTGTCCCTCAGCAGGGCCTGGCCTTCCCTGCTCTTTAGTTCTTGTCACCACTCAGACACCACCTCTTCCAAGGGAGCCTGCCTGAGATTCCCACCCTGAGTCAAATTTTGTCCCCCGAAACCGCCGAGCTGGCTTATTACCCAGTCCAGCTTCCTCTTAGCTGTGTGAGGAAGATGAGGCCCCGGACAGTTAAATACTTGCTCAGGGACACATAGCTATGTCCCCCTAGAAATCACTCTCCAGCCCTCTTTCCTCTACTCCAGACCGGAGTGCCTTCCATTGCTCTCGTGGCGTGTAACCACCGAGTGTCCACGTGTCCACGCTGGGGTGCTTGGCCTGTCTGTAAAATCACATGGCCCTGGAGGGGCTGTCCGTGGTTCTCATACATCACGGTTGAGATCCCCATTGTGCCTCATGGAGAACTTGTCACATAATCAGATAAATATTTAATGGATAAATGAAGAAGACAAAGTCACCTGGCAGATCTCCCCAGATTAGGGCCCAGGGCAGGGCCGATGTAGACACTCACTCAGGCAGTATTTAGCAGTTGTATGATGATGGGGCAACTTTAAGTATCTGGCTGAGGCGTTTGGACTCCCTTCTGGGCAGAGGAGCAAACTCAGGAAGGCAGGGTGAAGCAGAAGGCAGGAGCAGAAGGCAGGATGGTGAGGCAGGCGCTCCAGGAGGGGAGGGGGTGGAGGGATGGGCCTGGAGTAGCAGCTTCGGGGATGGAGAGAAGGAGACACACGGGCGTCTTGAAAGGAGAAGGAACTGGGGAGAGGATGCTGCCAAGGTGGGGCTTGGGTGAGGGTGGTGCTGCCGTCGAGAAGCAGAGTAGGGCCAGGCCTCCGTGGAGCATGTTCCCTGGAGGATGTTTCGGACCAGGACTCCTGTGTCACACGCACAGTCTCAACTTAATTCTCAGAATAACCATTTCAAGTAAGTGTGGTCAGCCTGGCCGGGGCTTGAGACCATTAAATCCATGTTTGAGCATGAGTGTCTGACCTCACAGGCTGTCCTTTTATCCCTCGGTGCCTCCCAAGCAGAGCCTAAGGAGACAGACTGGGAGCTCAGGTTACAACCTCTGTTTGTGTGGATCTGAGGTGGTGATGCTGTCATTGTGACACTGCTAGGCCACTCATATCCCCCTCTTAGATTAGGAACATCAGAAAATGAAGTCCATGTGTCCTTTCTCCTGTCTCCATCCATCTCAGAAAGAATTAAGATGGAAGAAAGGACTTCCCAATGGTTAAGAGTTAAGAAGCCCCAGGATGGATGAGGCCATTCTCTGTGAGAGATTTTTTAGAGAAGTGAGTTCCCTTCAAGCCTCTGAGTCTAGACTTGCAGGTGAACAAGATAACTTCTTCTGGGTCCCTTGAAGCTCTCAGGTTCAAGCAGACCTTTTGTCAGCTCTCCCTTTCCTGTGGGGCCTGCTGATTTTTAGACCTATTCAAGGGTTTTGTTTTGTTTTGTTTAGTAACGTAAGTTGGAGCTAAGTAATTGAACATAGAACCAGGAAATTCTTCCTCTGGCCAGCCCAGGCCCCTTCAGAGCAGGTGGAAGGAGTCCCTCTGCAGCTTCTGTCAAGGCTCCCGCAAACCCAGCCAGTTCTGGAATGTTCTTTCAGGCTGCTGCTTGCAACGCCCTGGGCTAGGTGCTGGACAGGCAAGTAAGCAGGGAGGATTCAGTCCCTTCCTTCCAGGATTTACAGACAAGTCGGTGCACAGTTATGGCATGTGGAGGCACAGGCTCTGATGAGGATGTCCGGGAACCAGAGCCACATTTCCGGTCCTCCCCCTGAGGCCGGGGTCTCCCTGATCTCCGGCCCACCCAGGTTACCTTCCACGTCCCCTTGCTGCAGTGGGCGAAGGAGGAGGCTTTCCTTTGGTTTGTTTGGTTTTGGGAGTTTCTTTGGTTGTTTTTACAGAAATCCCATCTTGGTTTTCAAAATCAGAGAGAAAGGAGCTTTATATGATATACTTTGAGGTTTGTCGGCAAGGAGGCATGGGTGTTGGCTGGGGAGTTTGTTTCCTGAGTGGCATGTGCCTCCGCTTCATCCTGCAGGTGGGGGAGAGCCTGCCTGTGACTCCAGGTGCCCCAGGCTGACCTCGGCCTACAACCCCACCTCCCAATCCCTCTCTCTCAGAAAGCAGCCCTGCCAGAGGGTGCAGGTGGCCTCCCTGCAGCTGCTGCTCAGCCCAGCAGGCCATGAGCCTCTTCGGAGGCGTTTGTCTGAGCCCTGCGGGCCCTCACCCCTCCTCTCCCAGTACCACTTGACTCCAAACAAGGGGAACTGAAAGTTCTCCCTTCGCACCGCCTCTCCCTGCTCTCCATCCCCCTGCCCCCTCCAGATCCCTCTACCCCACCAAATGCTGGGAGCCCTGGGCTCAGAACTGGGAAAGGGGAGAAGGGTGGCTCTCGTGCTCCGGCTTCTAACTTTCCTCATCCCTGCTTTTACTTTTACTGCACACACGCCTGTGCCAGGGACTGACTTAATAAACATTTTGTGGGCGTTGCCCCATTTGAAGTTGCCACCAGCCCAGAGGTGGGTCCTCAGGTATCCCCCCGTGCAGATGAGGCCACAGGCTCTCAGAGGTCATCACTGAGTTTGAAGGCAGCAGCCTGTCTAAATAGCCAGCAGGGCTGTGCCTCCTGTCTACTCTCCCCTTCTTCCGGCTTTCCCTTCCCCAAACGTGAACTCTGACCCAGTCTCAGGAAAGGGCAGCTCCGGTCAGCCCCCCAGCAGCCCCATTGACACAGTCACGTTCACTTTCAACTCCTGGTCGAAGAGCCTTCCCCACCTCTGGCTCGTGTTCCTGTTCCGAAGTGCTGATACCTCATCCTTCTCTCCCCCGGCCCCCTCAGGACCCTGCAGGCATCTTCGAGCTGGTAGAGGTGGTCGGCAATGGCACCTACGGACAGGTGTACAAGGTGAGGCTCTGGGTGTGGTGGGAGGGGGCCCTCTCTCATGGGCCTCTCTGGAGTGGGCTGCGGTCTGGAGATTTGACAGGGGCTGGAGGGATTACAGGGGCTAGGGGCCCTGGGAAAGGAGGGGACCCAGGGAAGGAGAGGAAAGGGATAAAGTCAGGAGGAAAGGAAGCAGCGAGAGGCGGGTGTTTTTACTGGCCTCTACCTCTGAGCTTAGAACCAGCCCTGGGTGTGGCAGGAATAGTCTGGAACTGGGTGGGGTAAAGAACAGGATGCAGAAGGCAATGGGAAGGGTATGGGACATGTGTGACCGAGCTCAGAAGTACAGGTTTGGCTTCTCCTCAGTCCACAGGAGACCCAGGACTCGGGGTCAGTGGGACCTAGACGGGGCACCCTCAGCAGAGGGGAACCCACTGTCTTGAGCTGCCCTGACCAGCCTGCAGCAGGACTGGGACCGGAGCTCAGGCCTTCTGCTTTTGAGGCTGCCTCCCTCCCCCGCCTCCACAGCAGAGGCATTTCCTCGACCACGGACTGTGGCTTTTGGCCTGGCCAGTCTGGCCCTTCACGTGGTCTAACCACTGGTCACACTCCACAGGGGAGGCAGCCGCAGCAGAGAGGTACTCAAGGTGGATGCTGTCCCCAAGCACATGCCTGGCTGCTTCAGCTCCAGATACAGCTCTTGGCCTCTTTACAAGTCCCCTGTGTCTCAGGGACCAGGGTTTCCTGGGTCACTGGGACTACCCACCTGTCTCTTACCCTTCTTCTCTGTAAGCTTTGGAAAGCAGGTGCACCCCCCCACCCCAGTCACCCCATCTCTTGCCTAGTTGTTGCCATGGAAATAGCAGCTCTGTGTTGTTCTGCTTCTCTGGGCTTGGGGTCGTGAAAAACTGCTGGGGATAAAAGTAATCCCTGGGCTGGCAGTCCCCCCACACACACCTTTCTCCTCCCCAGGAAGCCCTGGACTTTCCTACTGGAGCATGAGATGACTCCTGCTAGGGATTTTGGAAGGATGGGAGGGGCAGAAGGGGAATGGCAGGGACACACTCTAGAAGAAGTTTCTTCCCATTAGCACTGGTGCTGGGGTATCCACACAGCAGTCAGCTCTCCCGTGTTTCTCCAAGTTCCCTGAAATCTCAGCCCTGTCTACTCTCTCCTGTTAACAGTAGTAAAAAGCCCTGTGTATGTATGTGTCTGAGGAGGGGCGGGTAGTGATTCTGGGAAAGGCCTCCTGTCCAGAGAGGTGAATCAGGAGAGGACCCAGGCAGTCTGTCTTGCATAGAAGATACTGGAGAGGCAAAGCCCTCCTCCCCCAGCCACCTCTCCCAGCTCCATGCCGCTTCGTCTGAGGATGGAGAGGGAACCTTCACTCCCTGCTCTAACCTTCAGACAAGGCTGTCTAAGCCAGAGAGGCTGGGACAAAGCACAAGTGTCTCTACCTCATCCCTCTTGAGTGTTTCAGGAGAGGAGACCCTTCGCCATTATCCAGCTTAGCACTTGGAATCCAGGTGCGGTGATTTTCCTACGACCAACTCATAAACTGAGGTGTCTAGCCAGGGGCATTTTCTAAGATAGAAAGCAGCCAAAAATTGTGGCCTCTCCCAGAATTAAGCCCCTCCTGAGTGCAGACCTGAACCCCCCATGCCTGGCTGTCTGTCCTGCAGGGTCGGCATGTCAAGACTGGGCAGCTGGCTGCCATCAAAGTCATGGACGTCACGGAGGTAAGGGGTGTGTAGGGCAGGGGGAGGGTTGGAGTGTTGAGAAGGGGGCTTGTGGGGGGGACTCTCAGGGTTCACCTCCCCCCATTCACGCAGGATGAGGAGGAAGAGATCAAACAGGAGATCAACATGTTGAAAAAATACTCTCACCACCGCAACATCGCCACCTACTACGGGGCCTTCATCAAGAAGAGCCCCCCAGGGAACGACGACCAGCTCTGGGTGAGGAGCGCCCCTGGCCTGCCCCAGTTAGTGCATCTGCTCTCCTGCCTCTGATCACAGCTCCTGAGAAAGCAGCACATCAAATATGTGTGGGTGGTGGCAAGATCTGGGCCCCTCCCAGCAGCGCACAAGCCTCTCAGGACAATTACTCTCCAATTACTCGGCCATAGCTCACTTAGCTCTTTGGGGCCTCCCCCAAATTCCCTCCAGGCTTGGAACATTCCTAAGAGTCATCGCCTTTCCCGGCCTGGGCACTGTTGCCTGCTAATTCCCCGGCCTCACCCTTTTTGGGGCTCAGCCCAGCAGGAGGAAAGGGCAGCAGGGAACACAGCCATGGCTGGGGGACTGGCGCTCAGACCAGGTCCCCCTCCCAGCAGTTGCTGGACAAGTACTTATTGAGCGCCCTCTGTGTACCCTGCACAGATAGTCATGAGTTGTGGTCCCTGCCTCCAAGGCACTTACTCTTTTTTGGGTGGGGAGAGACACAGGTAGAGAAAGGTAACCAGCTGTGTGTAGTGGGAGATTATCAAGGGCTAGAAGCTGAGTGCTAGTGACCCGGCGTCCCCTTGTGGACCCCATCCTCCCATCCAGCTGTGGGAGGGGCACCCCAGATGTGCAAATTACCTCTTTGGTGCATGCAAATATAGGTACTTCAGGCCTCCTTTTTTTTTTTTTTTTGCATTGGATGCAGCTTGTAGGAAACATACAGTGAAAATATTTGGACAGGAGTACTGATCCCCAAGGATTTGTTTGGCCTCTGCTCTGGGTCCCTAGAGGTGCCGGCCAGCCAGAGTTATCTCCCTGCCTCGGCCTGGCCTGTTTACAGACTTTGTGCTGAAGCCTCAGGTTCCCTTCTGCAGCTCTCTGGTAGCCCCCAGCTCTGTCTTGTCTCTCTAGCAGACCTGGGGACTTGCTTACTCTGAGCCCCTTTCTTGTCTCTGTTAGGGGTTGACCAGCTTTTCCTTTAAAGGGCCAGACATATCTGGGGTTCTGCGGGTCATAAGCTTCTAACAACTGCTCAGCTCAGCCATAGACAATGCAGAGATGAAAATAGGAGTGTCCCTGGACTCCAAAGAGCTTTATTTAAGATGCTAAGATGTGAATTTCATGTGATTCTTCCTTTGATTTTTATTCCAGCCATTTAAAAATGTAAAAACCATGCTCAGCCTCTTGGCCATAGCTTACCCTGCTCTGGAGCAGTGGTTCGTCACTGTTTGGGTTTTATGGTTCCCAGTGAGGATCTGATGGAAGCTTTGGCTCCTTCCCCAGGGAAAAAGCACAAACCCACGTCATTCTGCCTGCAAGTTCAGGGATTCCCTGGGCTCCTCCTCTGGACCCAGACTATCACCTCCCTGAGCCCACCTGCCCTGTGTCTCCCAGATGTGTCCCCTTCCCCTCCTAATTTCACCAAGTTCTGTGGCTTTTACTAGGGGTCTCATGGCCCCTGCTCTCCAGCTCATACGGTTCTGACCCAAGGACTCCAGTCCTCCCCCAGGCTCCTGGCAGGGGAAGGAGGCCTTGCCTGACAGATACTTTTCCCTCCGGTGCCTCCCTGGGACCATAGCTGGTGATGGAGTTCTGTGGTGCTGGTTCTGTAACGGACTTGGTGAAGAACACGAAAGGGAATGCCCTGAAGGAGGACTGTATAGCCTACATCTGCAGGGAGATCCTCCGGGTGAGCCAGGCCCCTCCCTGCCTCCTGTTCCCATCTCCCTGGAGGCGGGCCTTCCCTGCACTCACCGGGAAGGAGCTGGAACTGTGCCCCCCAGGAGCAGATGGCCTGATGCGGGTGCGGGTGGAGAACCCTCAGAAGGACCCAGCACCTCTGTTTCCCAGCTCTGCCCTTTCTCCTTGGGACCCTGCAGCTGGGTCCTCCAGAGCCTCCTGTCTGAGGACACTGCCCCCAAAGCTGAGCCTTTACCTGGGCTCCTGACTCCCAGCTGGAGAGGGACGGCTCCCCCAGCCCAGCCCAGCCCAGCCCAGTGCCTCCCCCACCCCTCGACTCACATCCTTGTCCTCTAACACCAACACTACTTCCTCCCATCCCTGCTGCCCCAGGGTCTGGCCCATCTTCACGCCCACAAGGTGATCCACCGAGACATCAAGGGGCAGAACGTGCTGCTGACAGAGAATGCCGAGGTCAAGCTAGGTACGCCGAGGCCTTCTGACCTCTAGCACGGAGTTGGGGACCCGTTTGTTCATTCCCTCTAGTGGCTCAAGCCCGCCTGTCTACGGGCTGGGGGATTTGCACGCCGCCTTCTGCTGAAAGCCGCTGGAGAAGCTTTTTGTGTGCTCCCTGGTGTGTGCGGGTGCTGGGCCGGCCCCTCTGGGGCGATGGGCTTGTTTGGCACCTTCTGCCTGGAATGCTATCCCTTGGTCCTTTCACCCTGGTTTCTCCCCCAGACACAGGAAGACTAGGTCAGGGCCTTTGGGATGGATGTTGATGGGGTGGAGAGGTGGCCGGGTGGGGCTTGCACAGGACAGCCCGGAGCGGGGCGCAGGTGCAGCGTTCCATCATGGCCTCTAACTCTGCCCTCCCAGTGGATTTTGGGGTGAGCGCACAGCTGGACCGCACGGTGGGCAGGCGGAACACGTTCATCGGGACCCCCTACTGGATGGCCCCCGAGGTCATCGCCTGTGATGAGAACCCTGATGCCACCTACGATTACAGGGTATGGGCGGGGAGGCAGCCAAGGGTAGGAAGTGAGATGGGGGCAATGGGCAGGTTGAAAATATTGGGAGCTTGAGCAGGTCGGGGAAAGAAATGAAGGCCCAGGGTTGTGGTAGCAGTGAGGCTGGGGAAGGGATTGTGGCCAGGAAAGTACGGATGGGGAGGGTGGGGGAGCTGGAGGACAGTGAGGATTAGAGCAGAGGGGCCTCAGGAAGGGTATGGACCAGGAAGCAACCCGGAGAAGAGAGACTGGGGATAGTGGGAGAGGGGAGTGAGTGGTCAGCAGCATTCACCTGTCCCTCTTCTCATGCCTCCACAGAGTGACATTTGGTCTCTAGGAATCACAGCCATCGAGATGGCAGAGGGAGCCCCCCGTAAGTGCAGGCTCTGGGAGCGAAGGGAGGGCCCAGAAGGAGCTGTAGGGAGGAGGTGGGGTCACGGGCGGCCCGTGAGACCAGCTGATGGCACCTCTTCTGTGTTCCAGCTCTATGTGACATGCACCCCATGCGAGCCCTCTTCCTCATCCCCCGGAACCCGCCGCCCAGGCTCAAGTCCAAGAAATGGTAGGTCTCGGGGGACTGGCGTTTAGCAAGGAGGCCTCCACCTTACCCCCTACCCCCAGGCCTGGGTCTGCACTGCAGAAGAGGGGGCGGGTTGGTGGGGCACCTGGTGTGGGGGACACAGGGAGATAGGAGGAAGGTCGGTGACTTTTGGAAGAATGAGTCCCCGCTTCTTCCTGGAACCACCCCCTTTCCGACATGAGCCACCATCATCTCCAGGTCTAAGAAGTTCATTGACTTCATTGACACGTGTCTCATCAAGGCTTACCTGAGCCGCCCACCCACCGAGCAGCTGCTCAAGTTCCCGTTCATCCGCGACCAGCCCACCGAGCGCCAGGTCCGCATCCAGCTCAAGGACCACATCGACAGATCCCGGAAGAAGCGAGGCGAGAAAGGTCAGTGGGTGGGGAGGGAGGTGGCAGGTCTGGAATATACATCCACCGCCCCTACTCCTCTTCACCAGCCCTGGCTTCCCCTCAGGCCCCTTTCCAGGCCCAGCTCTTCCTATCCAAGGAGATCTCCTTTCCCAAACTTCCAATCCCAGAGGGCTTTTTCCACTTTATGTGGGGAGGTCTAGAACTGCTCATGTGCATGTGTGAATGCGAGGACACCTCCCACCCACATCCCACCCACTGTGGGGTCCCATCCCCATCTCTGTCAAGGCCCAAACCTGGGACCCACCGTCGCCCCCATTGCTCCAAGGAGGCATGCCATCCAGACAGACCTTACTGGTTATCCCTGGTTATCCCTGGGCTAGGGTGGGGTCTGGGGCACTGGGTGAAGAAACAGCAGTGATCTCCCCCCTGCAGAGGAGACGGAGTATGAGTACAGCGGCAGCGAAGAGGAGGACGACAGCCACGGAGAGGAAGGAGAGCCAAGGTGGGCCTGGCAGGCGGAGGGGGGGCCATCACCGTCCAGGGACAACAGTGGCCCTTGGCTCGGGGACTCAGCCTGGGGGTGGTGAGCACAGACAGCTGGAACCATGGGACGGAGGCCCTGTGTGCTGAGACGGAACGGAACGAATGCCGGAGCTGGAGGGAACTCAGGGCTGCAGGCCGGGGTGTTGAAGGAGTGTGGGCCCAAGGTGGGGCAGAGGGAGGACAGGTCTCTGGTCATCCGGGAGCGACCCGAGGCGACCCCATCTGGGTTGCTGAAGCACCTGTTCAGGGCTTTCTGGGGGAGGGTGGCTTCTGACCCGGAAACTCCCGTGTACCATCTTGCCCAGCTCCATCATGAACGTGCCGGGGGAGTCGACCCTCCGCCGGGAATTCCTCCGGCTCCAGCAGGAGAACAAGAGCAACTCGGAGGCTTTAAAGCAGCAGCAGCAGCAGCTGCAGCAGCAGCAACAGCGAGACCCGGAGGCGCACATCAAGCACCTCCTGCACCAGCGCCAGCGGCGCATCGAGGAGCAGAAGGAGGAGCGGCGGCGGGTGGAGGAGGTGTGGGGGCGGGGCAGGTCGGGGGGCGGGCCCTCCCGGAAGGGCCTGACCTGACCGGGTCCTGGTCCCGCCGCTTGTCCGCTTAGGGCAACATGAAGAAGAGGGAGCGAGGGGGGCCTCCCAGCCCCCTGCCTTCAGACTTGCAGGGAAGGGCTCTGTCCTGAGGGGCCCCTAAGGCACCCGCCAGGCCAGTGTGGGTGGTGGTACCCTCAGCGTCCCTTCAGAGCAGAGTTTTCTAAAAAAGCCACTCTGTCTCCCTTTCCTCGTGTCTATATGTAAACCTCAGCTCTGGGGTTTGCGTGCTGTTTCCCTTCAGACCCGGGGAGGCTGAGGGTCTCTCCTCAAACCCCTCCCTGTCCTGGTCACCTGTACCTCCAGCAGGTGCCCCATCTGTAGGTGAATAAGATCCTTTGAAAGGCCCTCCTTCTAGTTATGGTTGTTGGGGCTTAGATTTGCTTCCTACAAGCTTGTCCAGTGCATTAATTGGAGGTGGATGGGAGAAATTAATTTTAATTAATAGAGAATCTTATTTTTAAGTAGCTGCAGTTTTTTAAATCCCAATTTAAAAAGTACTTTGTATGCGTGTATAAAGGTATTTATTTTGCAGGGGGCACGGTGGGGAAGAAGAGACATTATAGATTGGTTAAAATTTTGCCTTAAATGATGGGATTTTTGTTGAAACAATTACATGATCCAAAGTTCATGGAGGCTGAGCTTAATTTAAAAGTTATCTGAGCAGTAGGCTTCCCTAATAGCTCAGTTAGTAAAGAATCCACCTGCAATGCAGGAGACCCTGGTTCAATTCCTGGGTCAGGAAGATCCGCTGTGGAAGGGATAGGCTGCCCACTCCAGTATTCTGGCCTGGAGAATTCCACAGACTGTATAGTCCATGAGGTCACAAAGAGTCGAACAGGACTGAGTGACTTTCACTTTCAAGCAGCAGGAGATAGGCAGAAGCGTCCACACTGCCTGCGTACTGCTCCCCAAAGTGGGCCCCTATCTTCATTGAACGAAAAATAATTTTCAAGAAAGGCTGCTCAAGAGAGCCTAGTCCAAATTACTCTTAATAAATACGGCTTTCAGGTAGCAGAATAACCAAAATCTGTGTCTACCAAGGTGTTTCCTGGAAAAGGCCTGATGTATCTTTAGGGCTTGTGCTCTTTCTTTCTTTCCTTCCTTTATTTATTTATTTTTTGGCAGAAAGATTGTGAAAGTTATTAAGTGAATGTGACCTGGGCTACTGATGTTGCCCAGGGTCCCTCGCTAAGTCCCTTTTCTGTGCATGAGCACCTGGTGCCCTCTTGTGGCTGAAGGCTACCACTGCAGCCCACTCCCTTTGGCCATTAAGGTCCAGGTTCATTTGAGAGGCCAGTAGCCGGGACATGGGGGACACTGTTGTGAACTCTGGGTTTTGTTTGGTGACGGAATGGATGGGGGACGGTTCTATCCAATTAGGCCCCCTCCTCTTGGCAGCTCCCATCCCAAGCCCACAGCCATTTAGACATCAGCTCCTCCCGAGCCAGGCCCCTCTGGGCTCTCGTGTGAGGGTAGGTAGGTTTGTAGAAGCAAGTTGAAGCCACCCGCTCTCAGCGCCTTCCCCGGTGAGATGGAGCCCAGCCCAAGAGGGACAGAAGCGGGCTGAGGTGGGTCCCTGCTTCCGCGTGCAGTGCCGCCCTGTGTCTGGTGCGGTCCTTCAGGCTGCCTGTCCCCTCACCCGCAGCAACAGCGGCGGGAGCGGGAGCAGCGGAAGCTGCAGGAGAAGGAGCAGCAGCGGCGGCTAGAGGACATGCAGGCCCTGAGGCGGGAGGAAGAGCGGCGGCAGGCCGAGCGCGAGCAGGTACAGCGCCCCCAGTGCACACCGGACTCACCCCTTCCCGCCCTGGCCTCCCCTCCTGCTCCTGCTGCCTGCCTGCCCTGCTCCCCAGGCCCCTTCCCCTTCTCTCCCTCCCCCAAAATTCCTCCTATCTTTTCCAGCTTCACTCTTTCTCTCTGTTTTCTCCCACCCTTCAACCCCCGACCCTGGCTCCCTGCCCTCCTCCTGTCTCTGTGCCTTCATTCCCCATCTCTTTGCCCCCCTCCCTGACTCCTGCCCCCTGCACCTTCCCTCATGGGGCCTCCGCCCCGGTGTCCTCCTCATCCCCTGCCTCCGTGGGGCTCATCCCACCCTGGCCTCTCTTTTACTCTCTCCCACCCCCCACCCCGGCCTCCTCCTCATCCTCACCCCACTGACCCCATCTTCCAACTCCTTCGCCGCCGCTGCCGCCCCCCACCCCCCCGCCTCTCCCTCTCTCCCTGCCCTCTGCCCCCCACCCCGCCCCC
This sequence comes from Cervus canadensis, assembly GCF_019320065.1. Taxonomy (NCBI): domain Eukaryota; kingdom Metazoa; phylum Chordata; class Mammalia; order Artiodactyla; family Cervidae; genus Cervus; species Cervus canadensis. Next base: position 33,986,858 of record NC_057386.1, read on the forward strand.
CAGGAGTATATCCGTCACAGGCTAGAGGAGGAGCAGCGACAGCTCGAGATCCTTCAGCAACAGCTGCTCCAGGAACAGGCCCTGCTGCTGGTAACGGGGTCCCCAGCTTCCCCTGGGAAGACGCGCATTCAGATCATCTCCGCTGCAGTGGGACGGGAGCACTTCAGGGGAAGGGGTCACCTGGGCATCAAGGGAAGAGACCTCTCCTCTCTAGGCAGTTGGAGGAGAGCAAGGGCGTGCCTGCTCTGGCTTCCAGGGCTCACCCTGCTGAGCCCCCTCTCCCTACCCTTGGGCCCAGGAATACAAGCGGAAGCAGCTGGAGGAGCAGCGGCAGTCTGAGCGCCTGCAGAGGCAGCTGCAGCAGGAGCACGCCTACCTCAAGTCCCTGCAGCAGCAGCAGCAGCAGCAGCTTCAGAAGCAGCAGCAGATCCTGCCTGGGGACCGGAAGCCCCTGTATCACTACGGTCGGGGCGTCAACCCTGCCGACAAGCCAGCCTGGGCCCGAGAGGTACTCAGCGCCTCCTCTGCTGCCTGAGACTCCGTCGGTCATTGCGCATGGGAGGCCCCAGGGAGGGGAAAGGGCAGGCGGTGCGGCCGGGCGGTACTGGAGAGGTCGGGATGTGACTCGGAGAACAGGACAAAAGCCGTCCTGCTTGGCGTCCTGTCACATCACAGGTGGAAGAGAGAACGAGGATGAACAAACAGCAGAACTCCCCCTTGGCCAAGAGCAAGCCAGGCAGCACAGGGCCTGAGCCCCCCGTCCCCCAGGCCTCCCCCGGGCCCCCAGGACCCCTTTCCCAAACTCCTCCTATGCAGAGGCCGGTGGAGCCCCAGGAGGGACCGCACAAGGTGAGTCTCTCCCTGTTCCTGTCTTCACACACAGACACGGGGGGGGGGGCCTCGCGTGTACACACACGTGCACATGCCTAGAGCCAGGGGCCACAGACCTCAGGACATGCGGGCAGAGACAGGCACACGTCTGTCTCTCTGTCTTACCTGTTCTCCGGCTCCAGGAGCCCCTTTCGATGGATAGTTGGAACTCAGAGGCTTGACCTGCCCCTTCCTGCCCGCCCAGGCCCCAGCTCCCATGTGGGGGCGTGCCACAGAGCAGGCGGCCCACCCTCCCTGGTCTCTCCCCGCAGAGCCTGGTGGCACACCGGGTCCCACTGAAGCCATATGCAGCGCCTGTACCCCGCTCCCAGTCCCTGCAGGACCAACCCACCCGAAACCTGGCTGCCTTCCCCGCCTCCCACGACCCCGACCCCGCCGTGCCCGCACCCACCGCCACGCCGAGTGCCCGAGGAGCCGTCATCCGGCAGAACTCAGACCCCACTTCCGAAGGGCCTGGCCCCAGCCCGAACCCCCCAGCCTGGGTCCGGCCTGATAATGAGGCCCCTCCAAAGGTAAGGGCAGCCTCGCAGAGCTGGAAGAGGGCAGAGGAATGGGGGGGATGGAGCGGGGCTGATCAGCGGGCAAGGTGGACGCAAGCTTGGGGGTCTGAAGGGAATAGAAGGGTGAGGAGTCCAGCCTGGCCCATCCCGCAGGGGTCACCCTGATGTCTGGTGGGCGGGCCGGCAAGCGAGTGTGTCCAGGTGTTTCCATGGTGCATGTGGGAGCAGAAGAGGCCCCCGGGGCTTCAGGGAGCACCAGGGGCAGACTTGCTGCTCAGATCCCAGCTCTGCCGTCTCCCCGCCTTGTGAAACTTGGACAGAGGCCATCAGCTTCCCCGACTTAAGTCTGCTTCTCCATCAAGGCGGGGGGTGCCCCTTCCAGGGTCTCGAAGAGGGGCCTGGTGTCCGCCGTGCCGTCACGGAGCCCTGACCCCTTCCTTCCCTCCTCAGGTGCCTCAGAGGACCTCATCAATCGCCACTGCCCTTAACACCAGTGGGGCCGGAGGGTCCCGGCCAGCGCAGGCGGTCCGTGCTAGGTAACGCCTAGCTGGGGGCGGGCAGCAGCCTAGGGCTCGGGGCGGGCGGCAGAGGGCAGTGTGCCAGGTTGCCCGCTTAGGGGTGGGCGAGCCCCGCTCCAGTCACCTCAGCCCCCGCCCCGCCCCGCCCCCGGGCACCCTGTGCTCCCTCCACAGACCTCGCAGCAACTCCGCCTGGCAAATCTATCTGCAAAGGCGGGCAGAGCGGGGCAGCCCCAAGCCTCCAGGGCCCCCTGCTCCGCCCCCCGGCCCGCCCAACGCCTGTAGGTAATGGAGCTGTCCCCCCTGCTCCCTCCCACCCTCACTTCTGCCACCTGTGCCCCCCTGGTGATGGCTCCCTCTGCGGTGCAGCTCAGCCTCCTGGGGCGCGGACACCCCGTCACCCTGACCCTGCCTCCGCCCCTCCCACAGTAACCCCGACCTCAGGAGGAGCGACCCCGGCTGGGAGCGCTCGGACAGCGTCCTCCCGGCCTCTCACGGGCACCTCCCGCAAGCTGGCTCGCTGGAGCGGAACCGGGTGGGAGGTATGGTGAGCCCAGCCTCGGGGGCAGTCTCCCCAGGGTGGACCCCGCCTTGGCAGCTCTGAACTGGGCAGCGTGGGCACCAGGCAGGGCTTGAGGCTAGCCCCTGGGCGGGCATCAGTGACCTCCTTTCCCCCACCTGCCACGTCTAGCCTCCTCCAAACTGGACAACTCCCCTGTGCTCTCCCCTGGGAACAAAGCCAAGCCCGATGACCACCGCTCACGGCCAGGCCGGCCCGCAGTAAGTCGTCAGGTGGCCCCCTCCCGTCTTCTCATGGTTTGGGACCTGGGGGCCACTGTGGAGCCTCTGGAGCCCCAGAGAGCAGGGCGCCAGGGGCAGGGCCATCATTAGTCTGAGGCTGGAGCATCTGTGGGCTAACAGGGTGGCCCTTCCCAGTTACTAACCTTTCTTAACCTCTCTCCTGCCTCCTCCTGGCTGCCCTTCTTCCCCCGCGGCCCTTCCCAGAGCTATAAGCGAGCCATTGGCGAGGTTAGTGAGCAGGGCCGCGGGCAGCCCCTCCTGTTCCCTGCCTTCCTCCGGCCTCCACGGCACCCCCGCCTCCCTGCCTCACGCAGCTCCTTCCCCGCAGGATTTCGTGTTGCTGAAAGAGCGGACCCTGGATGAGGCGCCCCGGCCTCCCAAGAAGGCCATGGACTACTCGTCGTCCAGCGAGGAGGTGGAGAGCAGCGAGGATGATGAGGAGGAGAGCAACGGCGAGCCGTCAGAGGGGAGCAGAGACACCCCTGGGGCCCGGTATGGGGGCGTCCCGGGACAGGGACATGTCCTGCCAGAGGTGCCTGAGAAACAGGTGCTGGGGGAGGGGGTGTCGGGTCAAGTTTGAGGGAAAGCAGTTCCCTTTTCCCCCCAAGTGGGGCCTTGGCCATCATTGCTGGCCCGTTCTTCCTACCCTTCCCTAGAGAACGGGATACAGGCCTGGGGGCTGGTGTCCCCCGCTGTCCTTCACTGTCCTGAGATGAGCGCCCCTTCAGAACAGCCAGCGCTCCCCCAGTGCGGGGCAGGGGGCGGGGGCTGCTGGGTGCCAGCAGACACTGCAGGTGCCCGTGCCCCGGCTCTCATCTGCTCCCTGTGGCACTCAGGTGGCAGGCAGGGCCCGGAGGGCTTCCTGACCTTCCTCTCTCCATAGCAGTGATGGAGACACAGACAGCGTCAGCACCATGGTGGTCCACGACGTGGAGGAGATAGCCGGGCCCCAGACCCCCTACGGGGGTGGCACCATGGTGGTCCAGCGAGTGAGTGCCCCTCCTCCCCCGTTCTGCCCCAGCCTGCCCTGCCCCTCCTCGGCCCCAGCACTGGTCCCCTTCCCTTTGTTCCTTCAGACCCCTGAGGAGGAACGCAGCCTGCTGCACGCCGACAGCAACGGCTACACAAACCTGCCAGACGTGGTCCAGCCCAGCCACTCGCCCACCGAGAGCAGCAAAGGTCAAAGCCCCCCCTTGAAGGACGGAGGCAGTGATGTAAGTGGGTGGAGGTGGCTCCACGGGGTGAGAAGAGGTCACTGGCCGTGGGCAGGAAGCCCAGGGGTGTTGGGGGATCCCTGGGGAGCCGGTTGGCCCGGGTGCAACAGGAGGGGTGGGCCCGGGCTGGGGTCTGGCATGTTTGCCTCACTGCCACCCCCACCCCACAGTACCAGTCTCGTGGGCTGGTAAAAGCCCCTGGCAAGAGCTCGTTCACGATGTTTGTGGACCTGGGGATCTACCAGCCCGGAGGCAGTGGGGACACCATTCCCATTACAGGTGAGACGGGAGGCCTGGGGAGGGGTCGGGTGGCCTCTGATGACAGGCTTCACTGAGTGGTCACAGCCTGCCCTGTGGCCCGCACCTGCCCTGGCACGAAGACAGTAGGGCTTCTGGGGCCCCCTTGACCCAAGGGGGGGCAGGATGCTTAGAGGTGACCCAGGGACCCGCATGAGGGAGCAAGGGCTTTGCCAGGCCTTTTGGTCCGGAGTATCCTGGGGTGTGGGATACAGGGAGACACAGTGACGGGACTCAGCCCACTCCCCTCTCCTCTCCTCTCCTCAGCCCTGGTGGGTGGAGAGGGCAGTCGGCTCGATCAGCTACAGTATGACGTGAGGAAAGGCTCTGTGGTCAACGTGAACCCCACCAACACCCGGGCCCACAGCGAAACCCCCGAGATTCGGAAGTACAAGAAGCGGTTCAATTCCGAGATCCTCTGTGCGGCCCTTTGGGGTAAGCCGGGGGGGGGGGCGGGTGGGAGGAGAAGAAGGGCCTGGTGTGCCCCCGCGCTCCCGGTCAGGCGAGGGCCTGGCTCTGCCTCTCATCTGCCCAAGGGCTCCTCTTGCAGGGGTCAACCTGCTGGTGGGCACGGAGAACGGGCTGATGCTGCTGGACCGCAGCGGGCAGGGCAAGGTGTATGGACTCATCGGGCGGCGGCGCTTCCAGCAGATGGACGTGCTGGAGGGACTCAACTTGCTCATCACCATCTCAGGTTGGGGGGAGGCGGTGCCCAGGAGGAGGGCTCAGCGCCTGGGGGGAGGGCTGCCCCAGTACAGGAACTGGAAAGTGGGGGCCCCACTTTCTCACCCCTCGAAGTCCACACAGGATGGTGGGAAGGTGGAAGCTGGACCTCCAGCGAGGGTTCTATGTCCCTCAGGGAAAAGGAACAAACTGCGGGTGTATTACCTGTCCTGGCTCCGGAACAAGATTCTGCACAATGACCCGGAAGTGGAGAAGAAGCAAGGCTGGACCACTGTGGGGGATATGGAGGGCTGCGGACACTACCGCGTGGGTGAGGAGGTCACGACACAGCGGCCAGGGCACATTTGTTTATGAGAAGAGAGAAAGAGATGGGGTCCTGGGCTGAGAAAGCCTTGAAGGCCAGAGATGGTGGGGGGGTCCTGCAGTTGGGTGTGTAGACAGACCGGGGGAGGGGCTGCAGCCCAAGCAGGAAAGCCCCTGCATCCCCCCTTCTCCTGCCCCCAGTGAAATACGAGCGCATCAAGTTCCTGGTCATCGCCCTGAAGAACTCTGTGGAGGTGTATGCCTGGGCCCCCAAACCTTACCACAAATTCATGGCTTTTAAGGTAACCCAAGCCTCAACCTCCACCGCTGTTCCAAGGTCTGGCGCCTCTACCCAAATCCCCTGAGCCCTTTCTCCCCCCACAGTCCTTTGCTGACCTCCCGCACCGCCCTCTGCTGGTGGACCTGACGGTAGAGGAGGGCCAGCGGCTCAAGGTCATCTATGGCTCCAGCGCCGGCTTCCACGCTGTGGATGTGGACTCGGGGAACAGCTACGACATCTACATCCCTGTGCACGTAAGCTTGGCAGGGCCATGGGCGGAGTGGGGCCCCAGGCCTGGGCCCAGCCTCGGGGCCTCCCACCCACTTTCTCCTCCCCAGATCCAGAGCCAGATCACGCCCCACGCCATCATCTTCCTCCCCAACACGGACGGCATGGAGATGCTGCTGTGCTATGAGGATGAGGGCGTCTATGTTAACACGTACGGCCGGATCATCAAGGACGTGGTGCTGCAGTGGGGAGAGATGCCCACCTCTGTGGGTGAGTGAGGGGCCCACCCCCCTGGCCTGTGTCCCCGAGCCAGCCGGCTGCAGCCCACTTACCACCCCCCTCCGCTTCCCCCCCAGCCTACATCTGCTCCAACCAGATCATGGGCTGGGGAGAGAAAGCCATTGAGATCCGCTCTGTGGAGACAGGCCACCTGGATGGGGTCTTCATGCACAAACGAGCCCAGAGGCTCAAGTTCCTGTGTGAGCGGAATGACAAGGTGGGAGTGATAAGCTGCCCGGGCCCCTGCACAGTGTGGGCCCCATCCCTACCCCCAACCCCACCCAGGCCCTGGGCAGAGCCGGGGGAGGGGTGGTTATAGGTCTTCCTGAGAGGCAGCCTGCCCTTCCCCCACCTTCAGTCTCTAAGAAGTCTGGGCTCCTTCGTGCCACATGTTCCTGCCTTTTGGAGGGGAATGGGGGCACTCTGCGGGACTAAATCCTGCAGTTTCTCCCTCCTCCCAGTTAACTGAGGCACCCCCACCTTGGCTGCCCCACTCACCTTGGTGACTTCTTCTCCTCCCCACCCAGGTGTTTTTCGCCTCGGTCCGCTCCGGGGGCAGCAGCCAAGTTTACTTCATGACCTTGAACCGTAACTGCATCATGAACTGGTGACGGGGCCCTGGGCCAGGCTGGCCTCTGTGGACCAGCTCACCCCCCACAGCCAGACTCCCCGGGCCGCCCTTCTCTTCCCTCCCTGGGCTTTTGCTTTTACTGGTTTGATTCACTGGAGCCTGCTGGGAACGTGACCTCTGACCCCTGATGCTTTTGTGATCACGTGACCATCCTCTTCCCCAACATGTTCTCTCCCCAAAACTGTGCCTGTCCCAACTTCCAGGGAGAGGCACAGCTTCCCCTACCAGGAACTGAGTGGGCCTAGCCCCACCCCCCTTTCTCCACTTACAAGGAGAGTGCTTGGGGCTTGGACCCCATACCCCACTGCTGCTGACTTGGCAGGGCCCTGGGCCCCATCATTTGCACGTCAGGGGAGCCGGCTCCCCCCTTGAATGTACCAGACCCTGGGGGGGGTCACTGGGCCCTAGGTTTTAGGGGGGTCACCAGCCACTCCATGGGCAGGGACCATTTCCTCATTTTCTGAAAGCACTTTAATGATTCCCCTCCCCCCAAACCCCAGGGAATGGAGGGGGGACCCCGCCAGCCAAAACATTTACCCCTTTCCAACCCCCATCTCTTCTAGCCTCTGCCCTTCCCTGGTGGAGGGGGGAGCAGGGAGCTCTCACCCTCTCCCCCCCTTGCTTGCATCTGTATATAGTGTGAGCAGCAAGTAGCCCGCCCCCTCCCTGCCCCCACCCCTCCTCAATGTAGTGGCCTTGGAGATCTCGTTTGTTAATAAAGACAATTCAACCAGCTCCCACCACTTCAGGCCCTAGGTTACTCTGTTTTCTGTCATCATCCTGGGTTCTAGCCAGGGCCCACCAGCATGGCTGGGATGAAGGGGGTGGGAATCTGCAATCCCTGAGCCTTAGTGGAGAGGGGGTGGATGGGCAGTGCTGGGCTAAGAGAACCTACAAGAAACAACTAAGGGACGGCCCAGGCATCCTCCGCCCTAAACCTGTGGACCTGGAGCTGAGACCGTTCGGTCCCTACCCACTCCAGCCTGGCCAGGCCACAGAGGTGCCTGGCTTCAGCCTCTCAATGTGCAAGTCTTGCAAACGGGTCTCTCCTGTTTAGCCTCTGAGAGGCTCACAGGGCTAGAGGATCACATGGGCCTGGGGCCCAAGAAAAACTGGGAGGTCAGGAAGACTGAAGTGAGAGTGGTTCTTGCTTTCTGGAGGGCTGACATGCAGGAGCCTGCCTGCACCATCTGCAGCTCTTTCTGATGCCAGCCAGGTGGCTTGACCCACACATGTGCACACACATGACTTCTTGTGAAGTTGAATACAGATTTATCATTGGCAGTGGGAAAGGATAGTAATACAGCAGTGCTAGCAAGGTGTTTTTCAAATATCCTCCTGGAGATGGGTGGGAATTCTTGTCGGTGTGGCTGTGGCCTCAGGTCTACATACACGGCGGGTAAGGCAGCTGGGGCACTCGGTTGAAGTAGGCCCCGAGGAAGATGAGGCTGGAGCCCATGAGGAAGAGGACCAGAGCGGCCCAGAAGCAGATGTTGTCAAGGGCTTTCCCCATGCGCACCCAGTCGGACACCTCCTGGGGAAGGGGTGGGCACAGGTTGAGTCCCTAAAAGCTGCAGGAGCCAGCTGTGCAGGAGTCAGAGATGGTGGAGGCCCCCCAGCGCCCCACCCCACCTGGGTGCTCCCGCCCCACCTCGCCAGCGGCCTCCTGGTCCCGCGTGCTCGAAGCCACGAAGTTCACGGCATCCACACAGCAGCGGATCTCGGGGGCGGCAGCGCCCAGGTTCTGGCACAGGGTAGCTGGTGGGGGCGACCCGGGGTGGGTGATCTAGAGCCTCGCCCTTGAAGGCGCCCCCCTTGGCCCACCCGGCCCAGTCCGCTCACCGTTCCAGGTTCCGTGCCGGTGCCTCTGCTGCTCAAACACGAGTTCGCTCCGCGGCTTTTTCAGTATCAGCTCCTCCGCGCGGAGCAGGAGGCCCAGGGATGACGCCCGCCTTGGGGGCGAGGCAGCCCGGGGGATCTCGGGGGGCGCGCCGGAGCCCAGGAGTTGGGGCAGCAGCTCCAGCAACACCTGGGGTGGGGTGGGTGGGGCGGGGCGGGGCGGGGCGAGGTTAGCTTGAAGCCCCACCTCCTGCCCGGAGCCCACCCACCGGGTGCTTACGTGGCGCAGCCGCGGGGACATGGCGTGAGTGGTGGGCGTCCGCAATGACACGTTGAGCACGATGACGCAATTCATGACAATGAGTGTGGCAACCACCATGACGAAAATGAGGTACCTGAGGAGCCCAGAGTTCGTGATGTCACAGCCTCCCCGCTGTCCCTGAGCCACAGAGCTGCCACTGGTCCTCTGACCTCACAAACGCACCTCTCCGCACGCGTGGAGCTACTCCTCCTGGCGGGGCCAGACGGTCCGCCCCCCGGCCCGGTCTTTCTCCCCGCCCTCGCACGGCCAGTGGCAACCATGAAGGGGACCCCCAGTTCCCTGGAAACCCTGCTGTGGGTCTACCACTTCCACAGCTCCACGGAGGTGCGCCTACGCGGATACCCTTAAGGGCTGCACCTCGAGACGCTCTGGGAAGGTTTCCAGCGTCCCCTCGGTGACCTCTGCCCTATGTCCCCATGACACCACTGCCCCTGTGCCTTTCCAGGTGGCCCTCCAGCCCCCGCTTCTGTCTTCCCTGGAGCTCGTTGCGGCCGCAGCCCATGAATATCTGGAGCAGAGGTTCAGAGAACTGAAGTCCCTGGAGCCTCGAGAGCAGGAGAACACGCCTGCCGGGAAGCCCACCCTGGGGCTAGTGCTAAGAGAAGCCGCGGCCAGCGTAGTGAACTTCGGGGCCACTTTGTTAGAGGTGGGGCGCCGGGACGGGGGACGGAGGAGGAGGTGGGGGAAGTGGATTGAGGAGCAGAGACCTCTGCATCCCCACCAACTTCTGTATCCCCACTACAGATCTCAGCCCTGTGGGTGCAGCAGGAGCTACGGCGACTAGACGGCGGCCCGGGTTCGGGGCCAGACGCTGGGGATCCGGGCGGAGCCCTGGTCCGTGTAGCCCAGGCCACGGGGCAGGGGGCTCTGCAAGTGGGGGCTGCAGCAGGCGCGAGCGCCCGGCTTCTGTTCCAGGGGGCCTGGCTATGCCTGTGTGGACGAGGTCTGCAGGGGTCCGCCTCATTCCTGCAACAGTGGCAACGCCAGCTGGACCTCGGAACCCCTGGGGAACCGGTGAGTTCAAGATGAGGGGAGAGTTGGGGGCCAGAGGCGTCCCGGCTGGGTGGTACTGAGCCGGCCCACCCCCAGCAGAGATACTCCGGAGACCTCAAGTTGGCGTCCAGCAGCACTGCAGAGGACGGGGGACCGAAGAACCCACCACGATCCCAGCCCCGCCCCACGTCCAAATAAAACCCAGGTGGGGACCTTACAGTTAAGGCTACTCGGAGTCCTTAGGTATTGGCCCTGCCCTCTCCATTGAGACCCCTGGCCCCGCCCCGTGCTCGTCTGGCCCCGCCCTTCACGCTAGCCACGCCCCGCGTAGGCCCCGCCGCGATCCTCTCCGCCCCTCACCTGCCCAACAGCGGCACGCTCAGAGATGTCTCTGGGATTTTCTGGGCAATCAGGAACAAGAAGACGGTCTGGGCGAGCAGGACGTTGATGGAAACGGTGCATTTCTGGCCGCCGGCTGGAGGGAGAGCCTGGTGAGGACAGGCCCCGCCCCCCAGGAGGGGCCCGGGTTTGGGGTCTGGGCGACTCCCATACCCTGCGCGGGCAAGAAATAGGCGAGCAGCACCAGGCCCGAGATGAGCACGCAGGGCACGATGATGTTAATAACGTAGAATAGCGGCTTCCGGCGAATAATGAGCGAGTAGATGACGTCAGTTTCCCCTGGGCCACCCGCAGAGTCACCGTCGTAGCGGCGGATCACCCCGGGGCAGAAGTCGATGGCCCACTCGCCGTTCTCTGCAGGACGGGAGAGGCGCGGTCAGCCGGCTCTCGGGAAATGTGGCGCCCTGCTCTGCTCTCGGTCCCCATATCTGACGGTGGGGGGCCTGCAACTCCAGGCGAGGAGAGAATGAAAGCCATCTGGGCCAGGGCAGGTGGGGCAGGTGGGCTGGTAATTGGGTCAGAAAAGGGCGTTCCCAGGGAGCTTACAGAACCACCACAAGGGAGGAAGGAGTACGAGGCCGACAATCAAGAATGATTTCAGGGAAGGCTCAAGTTAAAGCAGGGCTGTCAAAGTCAGTCCCAGCATCGAGGGCCCAGGACAACCCCACTGTGCAAGTCCCCTCTCGGGACCCGTCTAGAAGCGGGTTTTTCGGAGCAGAAGGGGGACCTAACCAGTATAGGCCTCAGTGTCGATATCAATCTTGCTGATGGTCTCGCCCTCGTCGTCCACCGCAAAGACAAACTCCACCTCTTCGGCATTGTACGTCTGGGAGCTGCGGAGCCAGGATCCGGACCCCGACCCAGAGGCTGGGACCCGGGCCTCAGGCCCCGCCCTGGAAGCTGGGTTCTGGCAGGGGAATTACGCTCCTCCCGATTACCCAGACCCCGCCTCCAAGCCTGGGTTTCCACCCCTACTTCTCACCCACTAGAGCGCGCTATTGCCTTCGAATGCCTAGCCCCACCTCCAGCACAAAGCCCCGCCCCGGATTAGAGGTCTCCCCGCCCCCGCACACCTGGCCCCACCCCTTAATCCCTCAATTGTCCGGGCCTTCGAACTAGCCTTCCCACCGGAAAACAAGCGAGCAGTTCTGCCAGTCGAAAGGGAAGTAGGTGACCTCCACGGCGCAGGTGCTGCGGTAGATGGCCGGGGGCAACCAGCTCACGTATCCGCCCTCGGAGACCAGCACATTGGCCTCGTAGGCCACCCCGAACTGGCCGTCGATACTGTGGGCTCCAGGAAACCGAGAGTTGGCCCAGATCTGCGGCTCCCTCGCCCCCCAAGCAACACCCCTGCCCCAACCAGGTCCAGCCTAACCCCCACCCCTCCTCAGACCTCGGCTTCGCTCCAGTCTGGCCCGGTCCTCACTTGTTTTCCAGCACAATCTCTGGCAACCATACGAGTTCTGAAGGGACCCGCAGGGTTTCTACGCCCCCAAAGTCGCCCTTGCTGTAGTTGAGTCGGTAATCTTGCCAGTCCTAGGGGCGGGGGAGGGGACGGAAGGACATGTGCCCCGCTGCCTGTGAGGCGTTTGGGAGAAAAGGGTCCCCTAGACCAGATCTCTCACTGTTCCCCAGCCTCGACTCACGATTCCAATCCAGACGCTGGTGGTGAGGGTCTCCTCTTTCTCGTTCTGCGGGTGGGAGATGAAGATGATGGGGGAGAGCTTTAGGAGAGAGTTGAGCGCTTGGGGCCAGAAGTGGGATTTTAGGCTCCCAGATGGCGCTCGGGTGCAGGTGCGGGTATCTTACCAGGGAGATGAGGTTGGTCAGGGTGACTTTGAGGGAGATGGTGACAATGTCCTCGGGCTCCTGCACTGGCCGGCGTCCTGGGTCATAGTTGTCGAAAAGGTAGTGGTAAAGGCGCAGCTCCTCGTTCTTCCCCTCACCTCTGCCTGGGGATGGGGCCAAGCAGCAGGGTCAGGACATGGAGAGGCTGAGGAGCCGCTCTGCTCTGCCTCCGGGTCTACAGGTCTCTGCTTCTCTGATTGTCTCTGAGGCTCTGTATTTTCCCATGTCTGTCTCCCGAACCAGTGATACTGTGCCTAGGGACCAAATATGTCTGTCTACATCTCAGCCGGTCTTTGTCCCGTCCCTTTATGTCCGTGTCCTGTGTGTGTGTGTCCCACCTCTTCCCCCGACCCTGGCCCATACCAAGAAGCGGCAAGAGGAGCAGGGCGCAGAGCAGAGCCCCTGCCATTCCACTGTCTGGTCCCCCAGGTTATTCTGAGCTCTGGCAGGCTCGGACAGGGGCAGGCCAGGGTGCGTGAGTGAGGGGAGGAGGGTGTTAGTTCCGGGCTCTGGCTATCCCTGCTGCAGCCAGGGACATCTTGGCTGCTTCCAGAGGCAGCTGCCCCATCCTGAGTTCCCTGCCCCCACCCCATCCCAGCCTTCTCTGCCTGGGCTTCGGCCAGCTGTCCAGCCCCAGCCCCGATCCTCTCATGACTGGAGCAGGCCCGATGCTGGTGGGCAGGTCCTTGAAGAACACCTGGAACCACAAACCTGGCAGAGGGGGTGTGGAAGGTCCTGCTTTCAACACTGCACTGGTGTTCTCTGAGTCAGCTGCCCTGCACAGGTGACATCCCTTGCCTGCTACACTCAGCACTACCCATAGCCCAGCCAAAGTCACACAAATGCAGTTTCCGCCAGCAGAGTTTGGCAAAAGCAGAGTGTCCATAAAGATCTGGTAATGAGACAGGCAGCCACAGGGGATTAGCCTGCAATGACAAACTCCACATGGCAAAAGAGATGGTGCCACAGAACAGGGCCCACCTCCTCCCAGCGCCAGTCCCAGTGTCTGCCCACCTGCAGCTCTGTCTGGGTGGGCACCTGCAGAGATCCCCGTTTCTCATCTCTCTGTTGCCACCTTGTGGCCACATCTGAAAGTTACTGTCTGCCCCACCTCCTTCAAAACCCACCTTTCAGTCTTTCCTAAATCTCCTTGGACCACCCTAAGCAATCACTGGGGATGCTTGTTTAAAATGCAGTTTCCTAGGCTCCATCCCCAAAGAATCCCAGTTTAAGATGACACAGAGGAGGGGCCAGGAATCTGCTTTAAGAAATTTCCCGTGTGTTTCCTTATGGGTTAGGAAGCACTCTTTACACTTACATGTTCTTCCTCACACCAGTCCAGCAAAGCAGTTGCCATTGTCCTAAACGTATCAAAGAGGACTCCAGGTCAGGTCCAAGGTCATGTTACTGAGTCCAAGCTCCTGCTGCTTGCCACATGACAGGCCAATAAATCGAGAGACAAGTTGTTGGGCAACTTTATTTGGAAAGCCAACAGACGGAGAAGACAGTGGACTAGTGTCTCTATGAACCATTTTCTCTGAATCAGAAGTCAGGTTTCTCTTCTATTTAAGTTGGGGAGGGGGCGGGTGGCCAAGTCCTGGTTCCAGCCAGACTCTATAGGGGATGTGTTAATTTCTTCCTTCCTGCAGTCACTTACCTGTGGGCCTGGTCAGGATGTTTCCAGTGAGCTAAACAAAGGTATTTTAGCTTAATGCTCATTACCTAAGAGACAGAGTTCCCAGAGATGGACCATTATGTATAATTTAAGCTTATAGGCAACGTTTCTTTAGTGATTAATGTAACAGAACACAAAAGGTTCTTCCTTATTACAGTTCCCCACAGTCAGTGGGGGATAACGTGCAAGGCAAATTGCTCTGCCAGGGAGTGGCGTCTGGCCCAAATTGGGTTCCCTGCTGAGTCTTAGCTGTTGATACCAGATCAAGTCCCTGTGCCCCAGGAACTAACAGAGGATTTTCTAATTGATCCCTATAAGGAAAAGGAGCCAGTCTGACCACTTTCTGAGCCCCAGAGTCAGGAATTAGAATTGGGGCCAAATAGGAGCAAGAGATGGTGGAAAGGGTGTATATAGTGGCATAACAGTGAAGCAGCTGGGACAGCCAGCTGGACCGAAGGTTGGAGCAACATTTCCTCACCCTGCCCTTGGGTTTCTTTCTTTTCTAAAAAATATTTATTTGGCTGCACCGAGTCTTAATTGGGGCATTCAAATTCTTAGTTGCAGCATGTGGGATCTAGCATCCTGGCCAGGGATCGAGCTTGAGGCCCCTGCATTGGGAGCACCGAGTCTTAGCTACTGAACCACAGGGAAGTCCCACCCTTGGGTTTCTGACACGACTTAGTAACTTAACAACAACAACAACTGTCTGACATTTCCCACCCTGATGCAGTAGCACAAGAGCTTGCATATAAGAGGAACAGAGTGGGTTGCCATTTCCTTCTCCAGGGGATCTTCCTGACCCAGGGATCGAACCCAGGTCTCCTGCATTGGCAGGCAAATTCTTTACCACTGAGCCACACAACATAAGAGGATTTCATCATTTTCCCCTGCTTCTTCACAGAATAACTATGGAGCCTTCAAAAACTGCTATAAAACCTTATAGCAGGTGGTCATCTCTAACCATGCAAAGGGTGCTTTTTTGCCTTAGCATCAACCAACCAGACTGAATTCTGGGGCAGGGCTTTTATTGATTTTTAGGAACCAAATGGAATCTTTCTCTTCCCCCTGGGAATGTCCCACTTATAGACAAGAACAGACTTTTTCTATTCCTTTCCTCCGTTCGACACCAGTAGAAGTTTCAAATATCATAAAACTGATTTGGCTGTAACTGGAGAAATGCTACCAAAACAATATGAAACCAAAAACCTAAAGGGTAAACCAAAAACCCTAAATAAACCCTCAAGTCTGGTTTTGGGGTTTAACAGATACCAATGACACGGGAGACCACACGTGATGTAATTAACAAAGCAAGGACAGCAGTACATGGTGCATGGGGTCCCAAGATAACCCTGCATAATGAACCCCTTGTGGAGATCCTAGCAGGTACTGGGGCCACACATTTTCAACTTCTTAGTCATGGTTTCATAGCTGTAATCAGACCACTTATCTAAAATACGCCTCTGAGGAATTTCTTCAGGCATAGTTGAAATATTTCTCACCTTTTTTTTTTTTTTTTGGCCACACTACATGGCTTTCAGGATCTCAGTTCCTCAACAAGGGACTGAACTGGGCCACAGCAGTGAAAGCATCAAATCCTAACCACTAGATCACCGTGGAACTCCCCATTCCCCATTTTTTTAAAAGACATAAATACAAGACAAACAGCACACACAAATGCCAGCATCCAAATAAACCAATTCACATAAATTGCATAAAAGTCCATCAACTATGTCCTCTTATCCTCTTTCCAACTTGATGCCCTACTCAAATGTGCTTCCCAGGTGGTGCTAGTGGTAAAGAGTCCGCCTGCCAATGCAGGAGATGCAAGAGACGAGGGTTTGGTCCCTGGGTTGGGAAGATCCCTTGGAGTAGGAAATGCCAACCCACTCCAGTATTCTTGCCTGAAAAATTCCATGGACAAGAGGAGCCTGGCGGGCTGTACAGTCCATGGGGTCGGTCCGAGTCAGACCAGACTGAGCGACTGAGCACACACACTCCACTCAAATACAAATTGGCTTATTCTAAAGGAAAGCAGCCCCAAATGGAGAAGAAATAAAATCTCCAGTTGTTACATGGAGTGACTCACCTAGTGTATGAGATGTTGATTCCTTGCTCCACCTGCTAAGAGCTGGGGCAGCCAGAGCAGCTTCAGGGAATTCTAAGGGGACGATCCTCAGGACGAGTGGTCCGGGCAGCTGCTAGGGCCTTAACCCCAAAATCCCCCAATCAGAGCTGGCTGGACAAGAGCAGCAAGACTGGCTGCTCATACTGCTTTGCCATATAATAGGTCAATAAATCAAGTGACAAGTTGTTGGGGCAAGGAATAGTGGTTTTATTCAGAAAGCCATCAGCCTGAGAAGATGGAGGATTTGTGTCCTTATGAACCATCTTCCTTGAGTTAGAATTCAGGCTTCTTTTAATACTAAAAGAGGAGGGAGTGAAGTCCTGGTTCTGGCCAGACTGCAGGAGGAATTTCTTCCTGCCTTCAGTCTTTCACAGATGGGCCTGGTCAGAAAGATGCTTACTCATGAGCTAAACAAAGGTATTTTAGCTTGGTGCTCATTACCTGGGTGACAAGTTTCCCAGAGATGGGCCATTATGTGTAATTTAAGCTTATAGGCAACATCCCTTTAGTGATTAACTTGTAAAAGAACACAAAGTTTCTTCTCCCTTTTATAGTCACACAAGTAGATTGGCAAGGATGCCTGAGACTTACAGTCAGCTTTATTGATCATGGACACCTGTGTTCGTTTTACAGGCCACAGAAGCATTTCACGTCCACCATTCTGGGGTCTCCTTCCTTGTCCTTATAAGGTCCTTTAAAACCACCCCCTGAGGACACTGAGTGTCCATACAGCTTTTCCATTTCCCCACACACCCTTGAAACTTCAGCTCCTCCTGCTAATGCCTTTTCATTGCTCATTTTAGACTTCGGTCGCCCAGAAAGAATCTCATTGGCCCAGCTCACCTCCTTGCACATGGCTGACAGGGGTACTGGATCTAAAATCTGCGCTGCTGCTCATTCCACAGCTTCTGGGCGAAGGCTGGGCCAAGGACTGTTGTGATAGATGCAGCTATTTATTCAAACATTAACAGGCACCTACAAGTGTCCCTGCACAGGGCCAGATGCTCTGATTAGAGAGATGAATAAGCTATGGCCCCAAGAAGGAGGAAGAGACGTTACAGGTGACAAGCAGAAGCTGTGGGTAGAGTCCCGTGTCACTTAGCTTCTTGGCGTTGCAAGAGTCAGATTCACGAGCGAGGTCCCCTGTAGGTTTCCACACAGACTGGGACAGACTGGACCACTGTCAGCACCCAAGGCCGCCCTGGGGACTGGCCACTGCTGCCTTTGATCCGGGCTCCTCTCACGCCTGCTTTCTCTGTCTTGTACATCCTCTTCCTACTGTGTGGTCTCTGCTCTCTCGTGGCTTCCGCATCATCTCACCCCAGTCTTGGCCCCACATGAGCCTTGACTTCTCTCTACAGAGGCAGCCAATTCAGACTTTGCTGCCTAATGCCATGAGGCTGTGGGTGCAGGCCCAGAAAGGTGCTGGAGTGGGCCAAAGATGCCCCCTTTGCCCAGGGTGGTGGGCATGGCCACACAAGCAGCGCCATCCATCACATCCAACCCAGCCCGCCTCCTACATATCTAGTTACCAGGACACCCTGTCATGAGTCCATTCTCACGCCACAATTGAAGATGCATCACACCCTTCCAGCCAGGACTGAAACGTAACGTCTTACTTCCAAGACTGATGGTGACAAGGGCCCTTCAAAAAAGCTCTCAACCTCAGAGTCCAGTGTCCTCAGGCTTCCATTCAACCTCCTCTGGGTGTGGTTTCTGCCTGTTTTCCAAACCATGGACTAACTCCTCAGTTTAATCACCATCACTACGTCATGTATAAACAATACAGCTCTCTCTCTCTGTCTCTCTCTCTCACACACACACACACACACATAGACATCATGTAAGACACAATAAAGGGGCAAACCCACACTTGGACCAACAACCTGCATGTAGGAGAGTAGCCTGGGGTGGAGGGACAGTGAGTAGGAATCGTAATCCCAAACCTGGGCCTGCAGCCTGGGTCGCTGGCCCCAGCCATCTCTCATGTTCTCCAGGAGAGGGCTTTACTGCAGAGTCTCAGCGGGGTGGTAACTTTCGGGTGGAGGTCTTACTCTCACCAGTGAATCCCAGGGGAATCTCCTGCAGAGTCAGCACATCAGAAAATCCTCCCCTGGGGGAGTCCCCAGGAGGGGTTCTCACCCTCCCTCCCCCTGCCCCTCCCCCACCCGCCAGTGCTGGCCCAGAGCTGAGCCAGCATCTTTCCAGTGTTTGCTCTGGATGAACATCGCCTGAGGGATGGAGAGGCCGATTTGGAGTCAGGCACCTGATCCAGGCCTGGATTTTGTACTTTTTTTGGTCTCGACACGAGGCACGTGGGATCTTGGTTCCCGGACTAGAGATCGAACCCGGGACTCTGCAGTGGAAGCGCAGAGTCTTAACCACTGGACCTCCAGGGAGGTCCCCGGTTTTGTCCATAAAAAAGGACAAATGAAAATTCCACAGAAGCTCAGTGGGCTGCCTGGCAGTTATGTTTCTGGAGACGCCTTGACTTCCAAGCTGGAGCCAAAGATCTCAGCTCAACAGGAAGCCACTCCCTTCACCTCCCGGCTCTTGGCTCTTGGCTGGCAACTCGGAACAGCTGCACTGCCCGGGCGGCCAGCTCTGCTCCTCAGCCATCAGCACCCCATGGGGGCAATATCCCCAGGCTGAGGCCCCGCCACTGGCAACCAAGGGGCTCCTCTTTTTTGATGGACCTGGAGAGTGGGTCTGGCTGAGCCAGGACGGGGCAGGGGTGTGGCAGACACTGATTTCTAGCCTGTCTCTGGCTCTGGGACCTAAACCCTCGGATGGCTGAGACCTTGCTGGGTTCCTTGTTCACGGCACATGGCCCAGAGCCCAGGACATAACAGGCTCCATAAGTGTTTACTAGATGAATAAGTAAGAACAAATGAATGTGTATCTTCCCAGCACCCTCCCTTCTACTGAGAAGTACTCCTATCCAACCACCTGACCACAGAGGAGCTGCCAGCTCCTTAGAGATGCCCCCACCACCACCCTCACAACCCTGGCCAGAGTTGATGGGCCAAGGGGAGGACACCTGACCCAAGCCAGGCCAAAGAAAGTTTTTCCGGAGAATTTTGTTAAACAGGAACTCAGGGGCAGTCTCTCTGCTGTAGAAGATGTGAAATGTAGACGCACGAGACAGCCACGTTGATTCCTCGCATTTTCCATGGAGTAAGAGAGAATGTGGCTGATACAAGAGACAAGAAAAGGCCCGCCTCCCAGCCCCGGGCTCCAGAAATTCCTGAGGCCCAGATGTGCTGCTCTCCCCCTGCAGCCTGGTTGCCCAGTGATTCCTTTGATTGAATGAGGTACTACAGTGCCTTACCAGCACAGCTCCCTTTCCTTGGCTTAAAAATGTTAAGATTTAAGAAAAATAAAGTGAAACAAAGAAAACAAAAATGTCCTCTTACACAACGCCCAGGGAAACGCCTCTGACAATAAAAAAGCAATACACGCCATCACCAGAAAAATGGAAGAGTCAAGAAAGACTTAGTGAAAATAAAAACCTTTCCTCTTCCTAAAAGTTAACAGCTCCCTGTAAGTCAAATTCTCTTAGACCAAAGTCTGGCACATGTGTGTGTGAATATATGTATGTATATACACTTATAACCTTCCCTGGTGGCTCAGAGGGTAAAGAATCTGCCTGCAATACA
Organism: Cervus canadensis; assembly: GCF_019320065.1. Lineage (NCBI taxonomy): Eukaryota > Metazoa > Chordata > Mammalia > Artiodactyla > Cervidae > Cervus > Cervus canadensis. The sequence continues at coordinate 34,006,344 of NC_057386.1, forward strand.
GGAGACCCAGGTTCGATCCCTGGTCGGGAAGACGCTCTGGAGAAGGAAATGGCAACCCACTTCAGTATTCTTGCCTGGAGAATCCCATGGACAGAGGAGCCTGGTGGGCTACAGTCCACAGAGTCGCAAAGAGTTGGATACAACTGAAGGGGCTGAGCATGCAGGCATACGAAGAAGCATCAGAATATGTTTACTATTCAGTAGCTTTTTCTCCCTCAGCATATTGTAGAGATTGGCTCATATCATCACACACGAGTCTTCCCCAGTCTCCTTATTGCTGCAGTGTTCCACTGCATGCATATAAATCATAGATAACGCATTACCCAGTGGACAGACGTTTAAGAAGCTGACAATTTTGGGTTTTGTGATCACATACTATGCAACTATATGTATGCATTTAACTTTGGTGGACCTTTGCAAATGATCCATAGGGTAAATTTCTGGCAGTGAAATTGCCAGGGCAAAGAGTTTATGTATTAGAAAAAACAACAACTATTGATGCCTTTTGCCATGTTGTTCTCCAAAAAGCATGCACCCACTTACATTCACTCCAACACATCACAAGAATACCTGTTTCCTCATACCCTCCCCAGGCAGCCTATTATCAAATTTAAGACTTTTTGCCAAACCAAGAGGTGAACACTGCTGTCTCATTATTTTGACTAAAGTGCCTTTTAAAAAATGTATTTATTTACTTTTGGCTGCACTGGATCTTCATTGTTGCACATGGGCTTCCTCTAGTTGCAGCAAGCTCAGGCTTTAGTCTCAAAGGCTCAGTAGTTACAGCACATGGGCTTGGTGGCTCCACAGCATGTGGGATCTAGTTCCCTGACCAGGGATCGAACCCATGGCCCCAGCATTGGCAGGTGGATTCTTAACCATTGGACACCAGGGAAGTCCATTTTACATGTCTTGATGAAGAAAATTGAGATTTTTTTTTTCAGCAGATAGTTTAGCCATCTATGTGTATCCCTTCTTTCTTTTTCTTTTTTTGAAGACTGCCTATTCATTTCAGTGGAACAAAATAATATCTGTTCCAATATATGAGAATCTGCAATACAACGAAGATAAAATATTATATTGATGTTGAAAACTAGGGGATTTCCCTGGTGTTCCAGTGGTTAAGACTCCATGTTTGTAATGAAGAGGGTGCGTGTTTCATCTAAGATCTCACCTCTTAGTTTTAGCCCAGCGATGCAGCTAAAAAAGAGGGGGGAGGGGAAGGAGAGGGAGAGACACAGGAAGAGGAAGGACCGAGCGAAGCTGTCCCCAGGGGGCACCCTTGGGGACCCAGGGTCTCCCAGAGGCCCAGGGTAAAGGACTCACTCTCCCCAGGCATTGATCTCTGTCCCATCTTGGATAAACAAGTCCTTGGGACTTACCAGTACAGGAAAGAAAGTCCATACTAGTCATCCTGTTAAAGGGGATCTCCAATCAACTTTTCACTTCAGGACAGAAGAAGACTAGAAAATGAATCATGAAGAGAAGTCTCAGTATCAGTCAAGAACTGGGAGCACCTTCACAGCAAGTTTCTACAACCTCATGGGCTTGGCCTCAGAGAAGGTGATCTGACTATAGATGCATCCCTGGGATTCCACAGATGTTGAAGGTCCAGCAAAAAACATGACTGAGTCAGAGAAAAACTGCTAAGAACTCCCAGTTCCTAATAGCCTGATGAAGTGGAACTCCTCACGCAAGTAGGAGGCAAAAGGCAATTATAAAATGAAGTGGGTTAGGGATTTCCCTGGTGGTCCAGCAGCTAAGACTCTGCTCCCAATGAAGGTGGCCAGAGTTCGATCCCTGGTTGGGGAACTAGATCCCGCATGCCCAAAATGAAAGATACTACCTGCTGCAACTAAGACCCAGTGCAGCCAAATAAATAACTAAAAATAAATATATAAAAAAATGAAGTGGGTTATATCCAGTGATTCATACTCCTAAACTCTTTTTTTGACTCCTAACACTCTTAGTATTTATGCTCTTAATATTAAAAATAAGTGGAGCTCAATTTTTTAAAAGTCAGGTGTAAAATAAACTACCACTTTGGGAACTTGGCAGTTTCTTACAAAATTAAAAGCATGTATTTCCTATCTGATCCAGGAATTCCAGTCCTAGGAATTTATCCAAGAAATAGAAGCTTATGTCTGCAAAAGATCTGCACACAAACCAGAGCAACAGTTACTTGGCTGAGAGGACTGACCAGAAGCGGCACAAGGGAATGAATGAAAATGTCTGTACTGATAGAGGTGGTGATTACATGGATGGACATATTTCTCAAAACTCATAGAACTGTACACCTCAGATCTGTGCATTTCTCTGTATGTAAGTTATTGCTCAATTTAAAAGGTTATTAGGGAATTCCCTGGCAGTCCAGTGGTGAGGACATGGTGTTTTTACTGCCAAGGGTCTGGGGAACTAAGATCCCATAAGCCACCTGGCACAGATTTAAAACAAAAAAAAAAGCTTATTAGTTGAAAAAATTAAAGTAAGACATTGTTGGGACTTCCCTGGTGGTCCTGTGGCTAAGATTCTATGTTCCAAATGCAGGGGGTTTGAGCCCAGGTCAGGGAACAGGTCAGTCCTGCATGCTGCAAGACTCAGCACAGCCAAATAAAATAAAATAAAATAAAATAAAAAATTTTTAAAGTAAGACATTGTTTAAATGCACAATAGAGGACTATTAATAGAGCATACAACTCAGTTTTATAATTTTTAAAGTCAATTTTAAATACAGTTGGCATTCTGTAAATGTCATGGAAACAGAGGGCTGACTGTATTTACCCAAATAAGGGGGAAATATCAGTAAACTGAAGTGGAAAGGGGCAGTGATAAAGAATAGCTACTGATGAAATGGTAATGAAAGATCTCCCCTCCCAGCGAACCCACACCAGGTAGCTTTATGAATGAGTTCTACCAAACTTTCAAGGGATGGATCACCTGTATTTTGCATAATCTGTTCCTGAAAACAAAAGAAGAAGTCAAGTCAACTAGGTTTATGAAGATTTTACTCCAGCTAAGGATGGATGAGAAAATAAAAATATAGGCTTCACTCACTTATGAACATAAATGTGAAAACCCCAAAGGAAATATGGGCCAACCAAATCCAGAAGTTTACTGGAAAAGAAATCTTCCAATCTAATGAGGTCAAGTTTGCCCTGGGGGGTGCGAGGACGGTGTGCCACCCCACATTCTTCCTTCCTGACAGAACCCCGGCTTGTTGGAGGCAGCACAAATGCCCCAGCCCCAAGGGATGAGTCACGATTAGTCACAGCCATGCCCTGCTCTCTGCCAGACACTCAGAATGCAAACCTCCCTTGCAACCAGCAGCACCAGGATCCATTTCTGATTTATGATACCAGGACAAGTCGACTGGGGGAGGAGGTATGGGCGGAAGTCTAACCTTGACTGGTGAAAGGAGAGTCACTGATGGTAAAGCAGTTTAGCGCTTGCTTCTGTTGTCCCTCCTTCCCATTCATCACCAGATTTGTGTCTTTGGATGCAGCAGTCAGCTTGCACCCCTGAGGGTGCCGTGAGGACAAAAAGCCAGTGTGCTGAGGATGGCAAGACAGAAAGAGAGACTCTTGACTGGAGGATGCCATCAAGTGCTGGATTAACCTGAGATGGACCCTCTCCAGCCTGCTCATTAAGTAGTTACTGTCCTTTGAGAATTCCTCGTGGTCCAGTGGTTAGGACTCCATGCTTCCACTGCAGGAGGCACAGGTTTAATTCCTGGTGGGGAACTAAAATGACCCCTCAAGTCGCAATATATGGCCAAAATAAATAAATTAATTAATTAATAAACTTAAAAAAATAAGTTACTGCCCTTAGATTTTTAAGGTACAACTGCTGGTATTCTGTTACATGCAGCAGAGATCACATCTACCAGCTCAAATGGTTTATCATCAGAAAATCTACCACCATTATTCACTGCATTAGTGGACTAAAGGAGGAAGAGCATGTGTTTTGTAATAGGAGAAGCTCAGGGCACAATGCCTAATTTTAATCTATAAAACTTCAGAGGGAATTCCCTGGTGGTCCAGTGGTTAAGAATCTGCCGGCCAATGCAGGGGACACGGGTTCAATCCCTGGTCTGGGAAAATCCCACCTGCCTCGAAGCACCTAAGCCCATGCGCCACAGCTACTGAGCCTGAGTGCCTTAGAACCTGTGCTCTCCAAAAAGAGAAGCCACCACTAGGGAACTAGAGAAAGCCCGACAACAGCAACAAAGACCCAGTGCCACAAACAACAGCAACAAAAAAGAAAACCATGCAAATAAAACAATCCTATAACTAATGTATTTAATGATGCCCTCCTGGTTAACATGGATACAAGACAGAATTGCCACTACCACAATATTGGGGGCCCTGACCAATGTGCTAAGATAAGAAAATGCAATAAGCAGTACAGAGACATGAAAGGAAAAGATACACCCATTGTTACCTCTGATGATATGATCACCTATGTAGACAATCTACCAGAAACCATAAACAAACTACTAGAACCAAAAGGAGAGGCAGGGACTTCGATCACTACAAGAAAAATTTAACGCTAATAGCTCTCCATTAGGAATTATAGAAAACAAAGCATCATTCACAATAGTAATACAATATATAAAGTATTCAGAACTTGATTAAGAATGTTCTTTCCATTTATGTAAAGTCTTTATGGAAAAAAATTAAAACTGTTAAAAAGAAATGAAATTTTGGTATAAACAGAAAGAACAACAATTTGTTTGGATGAGTCAAGTCAATATTATAAAGATATTGCACTTAGTCTCTCATTTGTGTCCGACTCTTTGCAACCCCATGGACTGTAGCCCTCCAGGTTCTTCTGTCCATGGGGAGTCTCCAGGCAAGAATACTGGAGTGGGTTGCCATGCTGTCCTTCAGGGGATCTTCCCAACCCAGGTCTCCTGCACTGCAGGCAAATTCTTTACCATCTAAGCCACCAGGGAAGCCCATAAAGATGTTCAGTTCAGTTCAGTTCAGTCGCTCAGTCATGTCCGACTCTTTGCAACCCTGTGAATCGCAGCACGCCAGGCCTCCCTGTCCATCACCAACTCCCGGAGTTTACTCAAACACATGTCCATCGAGTCGGTGATGCCATCCAGCCATCTCATCCTCTGTCATCCCCTTCTCCTCCTGCCCCCAATCCCTCCCACCATCAGGGTCTTTTCCAATAAGTCAACTCTTCGCATGAGGTGGCCAAAGTACTGGAGTTTCAGCTTCAGCATCAGTCCTTCCAATGAACACCCAGGACTGATCTCCTTTAGGATGGACTGGTTGGATCTCCTTGCAGTCCAAGGGACTCTCAAGAGTCTTCTCCAACACCACAGTTCAAAAGCATCAATTTTTCGGCGCCTAGCTTTCTTCATAGTCCAACTCTCACATCCATACATGACCACTGGAAAAACCATAGCCTTGACTAGACAGACCTTTGTTGGCAATGTAATGTCTCTGCTTTTTAATATGCTATCTAGGTTGGTCATAACTTTCCTTCCAAGGAGTAAGCATCTTTTAATTTCATGGCTGCAGTCACCATCTGCAGTGATTTTGGAGCCCCCCCCAAAAAAAAAGTCTGACACTGTTTCCACTGTTTCCCCATCTATTTCCCATGAAGTGATGGGACCAGATGCCATGATCTTAGTTTTCTGAATGTTGAGCTTTAAGCCAACTTTTTCACTCTTCTCTTTCACTTTCATCAAGAGGCTTTTTAATTCTCCCTAAACTAATATATAAGTTAAAATTTCTGGAACTTGACAAACCTATTCCAAAACGTGTATGACAGTACAGAGGTACATGGATAGTTACATCAGCTTTGAAAAAGAAAAGAAAAGAGGAGCAAATCACCCTGTCAGGTAGTAAAACATATCATAATAATTTTGGCAGAATCATTAAGACTATAATAAAAAAGACACTAGAGGAAGCATGTAAAAACTAGGTATGAGACACAGACAAGCCAAGGCAGTGTCTTATTTGATGTGGTCAATCTATGCAACAGTTTCTACCTCTTAGAGCACGGGCTATGTTTCTGTGAGCCTTCTCTCCCAAAGCTTGCCATCTAGAGGGGTAGACAAACACTGAAACAAAGTATCCCCATAGCTTTGGCAGGATTGTCCGGAACTTATATACAGTAACGAATCCAGTCTAAGGAGCTGGAAGAACAGATACTCCCCCTTCCCAGAAGTGGTTCAGAGCTAGAGCCACCAAACCGTGACAACCTTCCCGACAGAGTGCTCATGCTTGAGTCCAAGAGGCCCCAGGGACTGGCCCGGTTAGTGGCTTTACCGCACAAATACTAGGTAGAAACATTCCATTCCAGCTGCTGATGCTCAGGTTCAGGTCCATGAGAACCCCACTTCTGATTCTAATTTTTGCTGTAGTCAGGTTCTTTTGATTACAGGCAAAAAGGAATACAGTTAAATCACCTAAAAAAAAAAAAAAATGAGTTTCTCAACCTTCCTGGCCACAACTGGTTTGTGCAAAAATCATCAGTGGATGATTGTGGCTAAAGTTTGACTGGGAACAGGATATTTACTTGCTATCAAAGTATCTCCCTACACAACTGCTTCTTAGTTACAAAAGGAATAATAGTATCTTTTTTTCTGGCTGCATGGCATGTGGGATCTTAGTTCCTTGGCCAGGGATTGAACCAGCTCCTGCAGTGGAAGATTGGAGTCTTAACCACTGGACCTTGGAAGGGACCAGGGAAGTCCTGAAAAATAGTATCATGACAATGGAGGGAATGGGTAGATTCCCCTTAACCAAACGCTTGAAGTTTTAACATCACCAGTAATGGGTCAAATCGACATAGCATATCTCCCGATATGATGTACTGAGAAAGACACATCACTCATCGAATATTCCTGCCAGGAAAACAACCCAAATCCAATCATGAGAACCATCAGCTAACCTGAAGAAATATCTACATAATTGAGGGATATCCTGTGTAATTACCGGATGATGGTTTTCAAAAATGTTGAAGTCATGAAAAATAAAGACAGATTAAGGAACTAAAGGAAACTAAAGAGATATGGTCCTGCATTGGATCCTTGACTGGGGGGATAAAGCTATAAAGGACATTTTTCAGACAGATGGCAAAATGGGAATATGAACCGTGAGTTGGATAATGGTACTGTATCAATATTAAATTCTTGAAATTAATAACCATACTACAGTTAGGTAAGAAAATGTCCTTGTTTTTTAGGAAATATGTTGAAATATTGAAGGGAAAAGATGTGTCTGTAACTTACTCTCAAATGGTTCAGGAAGAAAACAAAGTGAGAAAGACGAAGTGAGAAAGCAAATGAGACAAAATGGTAATGAATGGTGAGTCCTAGCCAAAGTGATACATTTTAATAAAATTAACCATGACAGTATACATGGGATGTTTATTGTCAAGTGCAATAAATTTAGAAGTTGGCAATCAAAAGCTAGCCAAATCCACCCGAGGGACGATGGGATCAATTTACCTTCTCCTATTCTATCTGCTAAGTACGACTGGACATTATATGTAAAACAAACACAAAAAGATGTAGAAAGCCGAAAGGCTAGGTGCCTCAGGCCCCGAGAAACAGCCTGATGGTGGTAAGATGCCTGGGTTTTCTTTTTGCCTCGAATGTCCCTCTCTTGGAGGAAAAGAAATTAGCAACCTGGAAACACCACAGACACAGCCCCAACAAAAGCCTGCTCTCTCCGCCAGGAAAGGGAGAGCCTAACGGCAGAAAACTCCGAAAATAACCACTTGAGTCCAGCCAAATATTACAGAAAAACGTTGACCCCACCCACACCCATACCAACAAAGGCCAAGTGGTGAGCATAGATTTCCAGGCTTGCTATAAGGTGCCCCAACATCCCTGCTGGGGTGGTTTCTAAGAAGGCCAAGGAGGGAGTAGGAACTTTCACCCCCATCAGATGGTAATGAGGCCTCCCACACTCAAGGTCCATGGAAATTGCAGGGAAGCCTAGACGCCCATCCAGACGGGCAGTGACCAGACATCCTTCGCCCTCCCTGCTAGGCTGGTGTCAGAGGAAGCCTCCTAGAGAGTCAGAAGTTCCCCTCGTTTCTGCAGAAATGAGGGCATCCTCCCCAAGTGGCAGTGGTGACCTGGTGGGGAACTGGAAATCCCACCCTCACTCATGAGATGTCCACAGAGACTGGATGAGAAATGTGAACTTCTGTCTCCGCCTGGCAGTGAGAAGGCAGTGCCCCTCCCTTCCCTGCCAGAGCAGTAGCAGAGAAAGCCAGCTGAAACAGAAGGTTTAAATCAGATCCAGAGTCTCATAAAATAACGTTAAGATGCCCCTGTTTCATTAAAAATTAGTCAATGTACCAAAACCAGGGAAGGTCTCAAACTGAATGAAAAAAGCCAGTCCGTAGCTGCCACCACCCAAAGGGACAGAGATGTCAGAGCTATCTGAAAAATCATTCAAAGCAGCCACGACAAAATGCTTTCACAAAAAATTATGCATATGTTTGGAACAAATGAGAAAATAGAAAGCTTCAGCAAAGAAAAAAAAGATCTAAAGAAGAACTGAATGGAAATTTTAGAGCTGAAAAAATATAATAACTGAAATGAGAGCTCAGGGAATGGGCTCTGCCACAGAATGGAGGGGACAGAGAAAAGAATCAGTGAGCTGGAAGATTCAATAATGGAAATCACCCGTTCTGAACAACAGAGGGCAAGAAGAATTTAAAAAAAAAAAAAAACCAACACAGTCTCCCATGGGACCTGTAGGACTACAACAAAAGATCTGCCAATATGTCATCAGAACCCCAGAAGCAGAGGAGAAAGAGGATGAGGCTGAAACAGGTCTCAAAGAAATAAGAGCTAAAAACTACCCAAATTTGCAGGAGACATAAACTTACACATGTAACATGCTGAGCAAACCCCAAACAGGATAAACTCAAAGAATAACCCAAAGATAAAGCCTCCCAAAATAAACATGCAACTACCATATGACCTAGAGATTGCATTCCAGAGCAATTTTCCCCAGGGAAATGAAGACTTACGTTCACACACAAATCTCTAACATGGACAGCACATCTATCTGTAATAAGTCAACAACTGAGATCAGCCTTCCTGTCCATCCACTGGTAAACAGATAAGCTGTAGAACATATATACATACTAGGGAAGACTACTTAGCAATAATAAGAAATGAACTTCTGATGCACACAACAACTTGTACAAGTCTCCAGAGAATTATGCTGAGTAGAAAAAAAAAAAAAAAACAGTTTCAAAAGGTTATATACTGTATGATCCCATTAATGTAACATTTTCTGGCGGGGGTGGGGGGGGCGGGGGGGCGGAGGGCATGCCGTGCAGCATGTGGGATCTTAATTCCCTGACCAGGGATCAAACCCATGCCCCCTTACATCCTTGAGTTGGAAGCTTGGGATCTTAACCCTGGACAGCCAGGGAAGTACCAGTATAACATTCTTGAAATGACATGATTATAGCATGAAGAACAGATTAGTAGTGGTCAGAGTTAAGGAGGGGTGGGGAGGTAGGAAGGAAGAGGCTAAGGGTATCAAAGGGCAACATAAGGAATCCTTATGGTGATGGAAATGTTCTGTATCTTGACAGAACAATGTCAATATCATGGTTGTGATGCTGGATGTACTACAGTTTTGCAAGATGTTACTGTTGGGGAAAATTGGGTAAAGAGTCCACAGGATCTCTGTCTTATTTCTTACAACTCATGTGAATTGATAATTGTTTCAAAATAAGAAGTTTAATTTTTAAAAGTTTACCTTAAATCTTTGTAAATAGTTTCACTTTTAAAAAAATAAAAAATACAATCTTTAAGTTCATTATGTTGCAAGTAACATTCCAATATCAACCAGTTTTTAAAAAAAAATAAAAGGGTTTTTGGCTCACTGAACTTCAAAATCTGTTTGATAAAGCATTTCAGTGATGCCAAGGACCTGGTTTCTTTTTTCATTATAACTTCCCTGGCATTAACTTCATCCTAAGGTCAGATCTCCTTGTGCTCACAAAAAGATGCCAACAACTCACCTGGGGTTACTTATTTCCGTGTCCACATCCAGAGAAAGTACACATATCTCAACCAACCAACAGAAGTCTTGGGCTTCATTATGAAAGGACCAACTTACTTTCTATCTCCATCCTTGGACCAGTCACTCTGACCATGGGACACCCTTACCAGCTTGTATCAGGGGAGGAAAGGAAGGAGGTCCCCTTGTTCAAGGGGAGGAAGTCTAGTGACTAACCTAGGTCAACATATTCAGGTGGGATAGAGTCTCTGCACCAAAAATTCTAAGGATGGAGTATGAGTAATTTCTCAAAAGAAGAAAAGCTGAATGGGTCTTAAGTAGACCTCCAACTAATGTCTTCTGCACAAACTCTAAAAATGAACCACAGAGCTTCCCTGGTGGCCCAGTGGTAAAGAATTCACCTGCCAATGTAGGAGATACAGGTTTGATCCCTGATTTGGGAAGGTTCCACATGCTGCAGAGCAACTAAGCCAGTTTACCATAACTATTGAGCCTGTGCACTAGAGCCCAGGAACTGCAACTATTGAGCCCATGTGCCACGACTACTACGTGCCCTAGAACCCATGCGCTGCAACAAAGAGTAGTAGTAACTCTTTATATATAAAGAGTAGTGGGGGGCTAGAGAACAGCCCAAGCAGCAATAAAGACTGCCAAAACAAACAAATAAATAAATAAATAATTTTACAAAATAAATAAAACACAACCAGAACCCTAACTTAGGTTTCTTTGGATGCATGCAACAGAAATCAACTCTAACTTAATCCCACGCAGAGTTCTTGAAAAGATGCAGAAGCTCGCTGGCCACAAGTGAACAATGGAAATCCAGGACTGCTCAGGAATCAGGTGACTCCAAGGAATTAGTATCAGGAAGTATTCTACAGCTTTTCCTGAGCCCTTTGTCAAAATGAATCAAGTCCAGTCCTATTTTCTCTTCTTCTGTTGCCTCATTCACTGTTTGAAATCCTAGGAGAAGGATTTTGGAATGTCCATGATTAGGTCATATCCCTGGGCTGAACTCAGGTGGTGACAGGAAGGATCTAGTGGAAGGAACTTCCAAAGACATTCTGGTTTCCAAAGCAACAGGCCAGGATTCCTACTCGCATCAAAGTCTGCACTCATCTGGGGAGGTGTAATCTCTCAAAAGAAATGGGGGTCCTCTTATTTGAAAGGAATAGATGCTGGATTTAAAAATTACAAATATTCAGGCCTTCCCTATGGCCCATGGCTAAGACTCTGTGCTCCCTATGCTGGGGGCCTGGGTTTGAGCCCTGGTCAGGGAACTAGATCCCACATGCTGCAGCTAAGGGTTCACATCCTTCAACTAAATCTCTCACGTGCCACAACTAAGACCCAGCACAGCCAAATAAATAAAAAATTTTAATCAGAAATATTCACCTTGGGTATTACATAATAAAACATGTGAGGTGACACAAAGCAGCACTCAAATGAAAAGTATTAACTGAATGAGTTTACCTGAAAATAAGATCGAAAATAAGTCAACTAAGATTTCAACTCAAGAAGGCAGACAGAGAACATGAAAATAAGCCCACTAGAAACTAACAAAACATTGTAAATCAATTATAGTTCAAAAAATAAATTACAAAAGAAAGAAAATGGGCTCAAAGTATGAGAAATTATTCAAGGTAAAAGTAGATATTTGTCACCAAATAAAAAACCCCAACTATTGACTAGTGAATATAATAAATCTGGTTCTTGGACTAGCCCACTAAAACAGACCAATCTTTGGCAAGTTTGGTCAATAAAGAAAGGGAGGCAGGGAGGAAGACAGAGAAGAGGAAGAGCAAAAATACAAATAAACAACATCAGGGGTCATAACTACAGGTATGGAGATTTTAACAGATTATAAAAGTATAAAATGTGCAAACTTACAAAAAATTGAAAGCCACATGAAAATGATATTGTATTAGAAAAATAACAGTTACAAAAATTGACTCAAGATGTAGAAGCTTCAAGAGATAAACAATTAGAGCAGGAATTGAAAAGGTATTTGAGGAGTTTTCCCACAAGTGTCTTCAAGCCCAGTTTCATAGGTGAATTCCACCAAAACTGCATGGAAAATCCCTATGATCTCTAACTTTTCCAGAGAACAGAAAAATTTCCAGCTTATTTTACAAGGCCAGTAGAACTCTGATAACAAAACACAGCAAACAGAGAGGGACAAAAGCACCCCCCAAAGAAATCTATGGGCCACACCTATTTTCTAATTTACATGTACAAATTCTGAATAAAATCTGAGCAAACTAACCTATAATGTTTAATGAATAATTCATAATGGCTAAGTAGGGTTAATCCCAAACATTCAACGATGTAAAATTAGAAACAATCCAGGCCATTGGCATGTGAAGAAAGTAAAACATTAGGATCGTTTCACTAGGTGCCGAAGCACAAGAATCCCTTTTCTGTGTCTGCAAAATCCTTCAACATGGAAATCTTTGGAGAAGCAGAACCTGCCTTGTATTATAGAAGGTGAAAATGCCAGATACCTTGCTTTCCAAGACTCCTTTGTAACTGGGTCATAGGTACAAGATCAATTGGACTCACACCCAGACTTTTTAATATTTATTTGTTTTGACTGTGCTGAGGCTTAGTTGCAACATGTGAACTCTTAGTTGCGGCATGTGGGATCTAAGTTTCCTGACCAGGGATCAAAGCCGGGCCCCCTGCATTGGGAGTGCAGAGTCTTAGCCACTGGACCACCAGGGAAGTCCCTTGAACCCAGACTTTGAATCAGGAGTTAGTATCACAACAGAGGAGGGATAATGTAGGATTCTCTCTCTGCAGTCAGGAGGCTGTGCTAACCCTGAGCTCCTGGCCCAGCAGTTGCAGTGGAACAAGCTTCAGAGACCTGGTCTTGCAGCAAGAGCAGAGATTTCCTCACCAGACTGGTTCTGCAGCCTGGTTCTCAGCTCTGTTCCTAGCTACACGGGCCCACGTATGGTTCTCTAGCCCTCATTTAGAAGTCTCTGAAGTAGCCAATGTAGTTTCAATAAATTCCTCTTCAGCCTAAATTAAGTAGAAAAAATTTATGTTGCTTACAACTAAAAACCCTAACTGACGCCAAAATGGCAAAAAACCCCAACAGCCTCAGAGGCCTTACTCCATGTCGTGGACGCTATGCAACTTCACCTCGCTTCTGGCTACTTACTTAGTGCCTTGTTTTCTCCATGTCTTTGAGTACTCTTTGCAGCCAGCAAATTATATAAAATCATATGACCAACAGGTCTATGGATTAACTGCATCTGGCTCAAGTATCCATTCCTTGTCCAGTCACCAGCCAGCAGATAAGGGCAGGCCCATGCGACCGTAGGGTACCCCTTCTAGGGGACAGTCAATGGGACATTTTCATCATGGACGGGGCCGTGGACCAACAGATATGACATCTATCTGAAACAGGCATCCAACTGGGTCTTGGGAAATCCTAAAAGGCTTTTCAGAGGAAGAAATTCTCAGTTGGAACTCCTCAGATAAGTAAGTTAGGCAGAAGGGGATAAAGGGAGAGAAGAAGGCACAAGAAAGAGAGTAACCTAGAGTCAAGGGTGGAGCGTTTAAGAGATGGGATTAGGGACTTCCCTGGTGGTTCAGACACTAGGACTCGGAGTTCCCAATGCCGGGGGCCCAGGTTTTGATCCCTGGTCAGTGAACTAGATCCCACATGCTGCAACTAAGAGTTCTCATGCCACATCTAAGATCCAGTGCGGTGAAAGAAAGGAAGGAAGGAAGGAAGAGATAGGGGCTTGACAGGTGGGCAAGGGTCAGATCTTACAAGACTCTGTAGGCCTGTTAGGGATCTCAGACTCCCTCCTGAGGGTTGTAAGGAGCCATTGGTGAGTTTCAAGCAGTGGAAGGATAGGAGCAAATCTGCATTTCTGGGGAAAAGGAGGGAGTCAGGAAACGGGGAGAGCAGTGGAGAGGCTGTCACAGAGACACAGTGGAGAGAACATGGCACCCTGGACGAAGATGGTGGCAGTGAGGGTGGAAAGAAGGGGGTTGAGGGGCACTGGGAGGTAAAACTAGTGGGACTTGGTGGCAGGTTAAATAGGGGGTGGAGCTAAGGATGACTCTCAGGGATTTTGCTTGTACTGGTTGGAGGGCTAGATAAATGAGTGGATGACAAAACAATTCACCAGGTTGGCCAACACAGGAAGACAGGCTATTTAGAGAGAGGTGATGAACTTAGTTTTTGAACATACTGCTTCAGGGCCTGTGGGACAGCCAAGAAATTCAAAAGGCGGTGGGACATATGTGTTTGGGTCTCAGGAGAGGGGTCTGGGCTAGAGATGAAGACTTGAGAGTTACTGGGGGTACAAGTGGTGGTAGAGGGAAGGGAATGGATGAGGAGAAGCTCAGGGGGTTGTGTAGCATCAGAGAAGGCCAGTGACCGAACTCTGGGGGCAGGTTAATCTCTCATGAAGGACAGAAGAAGGGGAATCTACAAAGAAGATTTGAAAAAGGTCATCTAGAGAGGCAGGAAGAAAACCAAGAAAAAATTACCACTGGATAAACAACAAGGTCCTACTGTAAAGCACAGGGAACTATGTTCAATATCCTGGGATAAACCATAATAGAAAAGAATATAAATAAGAATGTATGTATGTGTATAACTGAGTCTCTTGGCGGTAACAGCAGAACAACACAACCTTGTCAATCAGTTCTAATTCAATCAAAAATAAATTTAAAAAAAAAAAACCTCTAAAAAAGAAAAAAATGACTGTCCCAAGGTGGGAGTGGCCACAGGTGAGCAGGCTGCGGAAAACAAGATGGTGTGGAGGAAGGAGTGTCGGGTAGATGCAGAGGGTCAGAGGCACATGGCGGGAACTGAGTCCACGGAGTAGGGGATAGGTGGGAAACGGCCTAGAGGAGGGTGAGGAGGGAGAGGAAGGCCAGCGTGAAAAGTAGGCAATTCTAAGAATGCAGCTGTGAAGGGGAAATGAGGGGGGCAGCTGGAGAGGTTTTTAAAGCCTGGAAGCGAGTGGTGGTTGGAGTCCACCCCCAATCTCCCCAAGGTAGAAGGAGAGCAGGCGAGAACAGAGCCAAAAGGAGGGCTCAGGGCAAGTTGTGGAAGGATGTGATAAGGGTCTGTGTCCAGGATGGAGGCTGTTCCCGGGTCCCGGGAGCCCATATCAGGCTGCCATTTCCTCCCCATCCCTACCCCCTTCCTGCTCCTAACCAGGGCCTCCCTGGAGCTGGAAGACAGAAGGACCAAGTTACACCCTGGAAGAAGCTCTGTGTCTCTGGAGGTTCTTCTGCCGGTCTGTGAGCTGGGGCCAGGGCTCGGGGAGGCCAGGGCCTGAGGGAGGGATAACAGCCAAGGGCTGGAGCTAGTAGTTCAGGCTTTGCTGGAGAAGGGGAGGAGAGGGGAATGGAGGGAGAGAGGTGTGGGAGCTGAGTTTCTGGAATAATCCTAGAGGCTGTAGTGGGGGCCAGGGCCCGGAGGCATACTGCTGGGGGCCCGAGGGGTGCCCACTCAAGCCTCCCTTGCCCACAGGTCACCATGCCCCTCCTCCTCTTGCTGCTCCTGCTGCCAAGCCCTTCACACTCCGCCCCCATCTGTGAAGTTGGCCACAAGGACAGCCAGATAGAAGTGAACTGTGAAAATAAGGGGCTGAAGGCACCGCCTCCAAACCTGCAGGTCAACACCGCCATCCTCCACCTGGGTGAGAACCCCCTGGGCACTTTCTCCATGGAATCCGTGGTGGATCTGCCCCACCTCACTGAGCTGTTCCTGGGTAAGAGCCAGCTGACCAGCCTGCAGACAGACGCGAAACTGCCGCGGCTGGAGGTCCTGAATCTAGCGCACAATGAGCTGAGGAGCCTGCCCCAGCTGGGATGGGCACTGCCAGCTCTCTCCATCCTGGATGTGTCCTTCAACAAGCTGACCTCGCTGTCTTCTGATGCTCTGCATGGCCTGAGCCACCTCCATGAGCTCTATCTGCGTGGAAACCAGCTGAGGACTCTGCCCCCTGGGCTCCTGGTGCCCACGCCCCGCCTGAAGAAGCTCAACCTGGCTGAAAACGACTTGCAAGAGCTGCCCGCTGAGCTTCTAAAAGGGTTGGAGGAACTTGACACCCTCTATCTCCAAAACAACAGGCTGCGCACGATACCAACGGACTTCTTTGGGATGCTCCTCCTGCCTTATGCTTTTTTCCATAACAACTCCTGGTCCTGCGACTGCGGGATCCTCTATTTCAGCCGCTGGCTGCAGGACAACCCCAGCAACGTGTACGTATGGGAGGAAAATGTGGACATTAAGGCCATGACCCCCGATGTGAAGAGCGTTCAATGTGTCGATATGAATGGCACGTATGTCTACCGCTTCTCGGGGGATGGCTGCTCCATCCCTGGTGACAGGGACTACCTGGACTACGATGAATACGAAGAGGAACACAAGGTGCCTGTCAAGAGCACTGTGATCAGCCTCTCTAACCACACCATGCACTGGGACCTGCTCTATTCAGCACTGCCTACTTCGCCAGGCAGTCAAGTGTCCTCCTTGCCTCCAGCTAAGAACCTGACCATGATCCGAATTACTATAGACTCCATCACCTCCTCCAAAACTCTAAAACCCACTACTGAGCCCCCCACAACTCCAACCACCCCAGAATCCACAACCCCGACCACCCCAGAACCCACAATCCCGACCACCCCAGAGCCCCCCACCCCGACCACCCCGAGCCCACAACCCCGACCACCCCGGAGCCCACTACCCCGACCACCCCAGAACCCACAATCCTGACCACCCCAGAGCCCACTACCCCGACCACCCCGGAGCCCACTACCCCGACCACCCCGGAACCCACAATCCCGACCACCCCAGAGCCCACAACCCCGACCACCCCGGAGCCCACAACCCCGACCACCCCGGAGCCCACTACCCCGACCACCCCAGAACATGTAAGTGAGACTTTACAACCAACCATATTCTTAACCTCCACAGAATCCATTTCACTCCCCACTATCTTAGAATCCACCATAACCATCATCTCTGAAACTGACAACCTCTGGAAGGCCCAGGGATTGGCTAATTCCAGAAACAACCCTGTTCTCAGCTCTGACTCTTGCTGTCTGTTCCTGGGCTTCTATATCTTGGGTCTCCTCTGGCTCCTGGTTGCCTCTGTGATCCTCATCCTGCTGCTGTGCTGGGTCCAGCAGGTGAAGCCATGGGCCCTGGCCACGGCCACCCACACGGCGCACCTGGAACTGCAGAGGGGAAAGCAGGTGACGGTGCACCGGGCCTGGCTGCTTTTCTTCCAAGGCTTACTTCCCACTTTCCGCTCTAGCCTTTTCCTGTGGGTACGGCCTAATGGCCGCATGGGGCCTCTGCAGGCGGGTCGGCGGCCTTCAGCCCTGAGCCTGGGTCGTGGTGGGGATCTGCTGGGGACAGTGGGTGTTAGGTACTCTGGCCACAGCCTCTGAGGGTGGGTGGTTTGGGGACCCCGAGACAGAGTCTGATAGACTCTCCTATTGGGGCCTAATAGGGGGTGGGTGGGTACGGAGCACAGGGTCAAAGAGGTCTTCATTACTGTGCCTTTATCAGGAGTTTCCCCTGCACGCAGTCCCAGACCCAGCAAATCAAGGAGGAGCTGGGGGAGGGGAGGTCACCGAACAGAGCTCCCTATACTGCATGGATGGTGGGGTTCCCAGACCACTAGGTTATTACTATCACTTTGGGGAAGTTTTAGGTAAGAGCAAATAACATTGTAAAGGTGGTTCCCAAGTGTACCTGTTGAGGAAAACTTGGAAAGAGATGTGTCAACATGTGGGCCCTGAGTGTCTCTGGATGGTATAAACAGGGGTGGTTTTCTGTTCTTTTCCTCTGTTTAGCATTTTCTAGTTTTCCACCATCGTAATGTTATTTGTACAATAAACATAATTTTAAAATGAAATTTTGTTTCTTTGGGAGAGGGAAACAAGGCTGGGGTGCCTTCCCCAGCATTCCCAAGGCCCCAGTTGCCCCACCCTAGTTGCACTGCTCAGAAGCTCTGGTCCTGACCTGCACCTCCCTGGCCTGGGGTGCCTTCCTTCTCTCCTCCAGGGGTCACCAACAACCAGGCCACCGCGAGCAAGTTCCAAGTCAAGAATGAGAAGTTTCCCGGGAGCTCAGGGATGCTACTGAGGGTATCTGCCTGCAGCCCGCAGTACTAGGCCAGGTGGGTGCTTCCTGGCACCGGGGGGCACCAGAAACACAGCTCTCCTGCTCTGCCCAGGGTGGCAGGGAAGGGGAGGGGAGGGCCTGGCAGTGTGCAACATCTTGGTGGGTTTTACTGAATTACTCTCAGGTTTCCTGCTGTCAAGCCAGGAGGCAGGCAAATGGAACCCACTTCTCTTCTCCTGGTGCCATGGCTCCGCCATTCCCGTTAGCATGTTGGGTAGACTTTCTCTCCTGCCTCTAGCCCAAGCCCAGACTTGGGGTCCAGAGAATGAGAGTGAGGGCTAAGCATTTCTGGCTCCAGGGAGACCCCCTCCTTCTCCGGGTGGTGCAGGGAGAATCTTCCTAATGTGAAACCCTGACATTTCTTTTCTTGCTTTGAACTCTTCCCATGATAGAATACAGCTCTTGAGCTTGGCCACCGATGACTTCTGTGCACCAACCCACCTAACGATCCGGCTTCCCCTCTCCCAGCAAACACTTCACTGCCAGTGCTCCAGCTATTAAGACTCAGCAGAGATTCTCAGCTCCTCAGAGTTTCTCTAAGCCTTTGCTCTCAGAGGGCCAGGAGTGTTTCCCCACCCCGCTTCCCTGACCAGTCGGTTACTGTGCAGTCTCTCCTGGCCCAGACCGGCCTGGGTGCTTCATGTCACCCTGCAATGGTCTGCTGGTGACTCTGTTTCCCTGTGTCACTCTCCCCTCTGGACTTGGAACTCATTAAGGACAAGATCCAGGCTTCAAGTGTCCCTAAGCAGCTCCTGTGGCCCAGGCCAGCATGTGTGCAGAGCGGTAAGACAAGAGGCACAGGTGGGAGGGCCAGGCTGCACCACCAGGCTGTTGAGCTCAACTTCTGCTTCTACTGATGGGTTCTGCCAAGGGGACAGCTCCCAGCTGCTGCCTGCCTGTCCCCTGGCCTGGCTCCGGAGAAGCCTTCAGGCCTCAAGCACCAGGCTCTTCTTCCAACTGACCTTCCTATGTCCTTTTATGTCCCAAGAGGTTTCTAAGCTTCTTGAGGGCAGGGCCTGGTAGCCCACATCTAAAGAAACAAAGAAGGCAATCATCCTCCCCAGCCTGTGGCCCAGATCAAGTCTCCAGCAAACATCTTCCCCTTCCTAAGCCTCCAGGCTCTGGGGGCCTGACTGTGTCCACTCCATGCCCTGCCCCCACCTTCCCTCCCACCTCGAAGGTCAGCCTTCTCCTCTCAGGCTGTAATCCCTCCCTCTTCAGGCTGCAGAAGCAGTCACCAGACCTCTAAGGCTTTTCCTGGGGATTACATGAGACAACCTGGGCGTCTGCCGAGTTCTTGGGGGAGCGGCTGGGAAGCCTAGAGTTTGGGTTTTTCTCATACGTCACCTGCTACAATATGACTGATTTATATAACACTTGTATAAAAACCGTGAGTGCTCTTTCTTTAATAATTTTTCTTACAAACTCCAGTTCCTATTCTCCAGGAGCATCTGTTCATTTGCCCGGTGTCCTCCCCCTCCTGTGCCCACAACTCTCCAGATTTGGGGGTGGTACCAGCAATCCAATTTATTGATTATGTCCTCAGTGAGGTGGAGGGAGGAAGGGCCACGTCCTCCTACTGCAGACCTTTGATCATCTTGATGGCTTCTGCTCTCTCCTGTCCCTTCAGCCCTGCCTTGGTTTCCCCACTGAGAAAGGAGGGGCTTCTGCTGTCCTATGTGCCCTGAAACTAATATCCAAGGAGGCCCCAGAAATCCCCAGTGAGCTTCCAAGGTCCCCCCAAGGTATAGCCAGGGACAGAGAGAAGATGCTGATCAGGGCAAGAAGGGCAAGCTGGAGCTGGACAGGACAGACCAAAGTCTTTAACCGTAGAGCAGGGAACCACACTGTGTTGGGAAAATAAATAGAGGGGCCCAGGGTAGCAGAGTCCAGGCCCCCAGAGTTGGGGGGCACACTGACTGTAGGAGCAGGGGGTGAGACGGAGCCCCGGCGCAGCGACTCCAGGCCCCTCATCCGCCTCAGCCACTGAGGAAGAGACGCTTGTAGGCCTTGTTCATCTGCTCCAAGAAGATGAAAGTGAGGACAGTGTGGGGGCCCAGGCGGGCATAGTATGGTGTAAAGCCTTTCCATAGGCTGAAGAAGCCCTCGTAGCGGACGACCTTCACCAGCACATCCTAGACAGGAAGGCAGGCAGGGCACTGAGGCTAGGACCTGGCCTCTGGGGTCCTCTTCCTCTTACCCAGCTACCCGCCTTCTTCCCCCTTCCCCCCATGCAGCTCAAGCCCCAGGCTCTGGTTCCTCACCAGCCCATTCTTGTATTCTGGCTTCCCGTCAATCATCCGCATGTTCTGGATCCTGAAGGACAGGAGGTAGGGACATGAGGACATAAGAGGGCCTTTCCCGTCCCTCTCCAGGCCCAAGTCTATCCAGATTGTCCAGATACTCACCGGGTCTTGACAATGTCCACGGGCATGGAGGCAGCAGTGGTGACCAGGCCACTGATCATGCTGGCACAGAAGTGGCACAGGATGTTGTCAGAGAAGTAGCCTGGGGGAGGTGGAGCAGGGGGTGGCAGTCAGCTTGAAGCTGGTCCAGGCTAGCTGGGAGCTGAGGGCTCAGCTCTGGGTCTCACCTGAGTCCAGTAAAAACTGCTTGGACTGGGAGTAGGAGGCAAGCTGGGCGGCATTGACGACGACAGCCCGAGCCATGGTAGGGATGCAGCCCTGGGGTGAGGGGTGGAGGAGGAGTCAGAAATGCCCAAGACTGGACCCCAGGTCCCCCAAGTCTCCAGTACCTCTACTCACCCTCCATAGTGTGGGGACCCCTTCTTCCTGGACAATTCGAAACAGGGCATTAAATACATTTTTGTAGCCACGACGCTGGTCAACTGGAAGCCTGGTGGGAAGGCAGGGAGAGGCCAAGTTCGGGCTAGACCACTCTGCCTCCACAGGCACAAAGAAAGGGAGGCCAGAATGCTGTGAACAGGTGAATGCTGTGCCCTAGATCTAGGATAAGAAATCACTTCTTTCATTCTAGATTCCAGGGAATGGGGCTGGGGGCAGGCTCAGACCTAGAACTCACCGGCCATCAGCAGTCATGCGGATAAGAGCCACCTCAGCTGGTGTCCCCACAAAGGCACCAGTTGCACCTGCGGTCATGCCAATCACGGCCTTCAGCAGAAAGCCAGGGGGTGTACCATCAGCCCCAGTCAGGCGCTCAAACAGCACGGTATAGATACCAAGGCGAGTAGTAGTGTAGGTGGCCTGGCGCAACAGGCCAGCTGAGAG
The DNA here is from genome assembly GCF_019320065.1 of Cervus canadensis. NCBI lineage: Eukaryota > Metazoa > Chordata > Mammalia > Artiodactyla > Cervidae > Cervus > Cervus canadensis. Next base: position 34,027,784 of record NC_057386.1, read on the forward strand.
CCTGGGGGGGGAGTGAAGGGGTCAGTGCATCAAGCCAAGGTCTAGAGCTGTCAACCCACAACCCACCCCCTTCCTTTGGCCCTAGTACCCGGTGTAAATGCCCCTCAGCCCTTCTGCCCTCAGGATGCTGGTGAGGGCATGGAAGCTGGTTTTGTACTCTCGTTTCTTGGCTCCTTCTCCACTCAGCTGCATCCGGTTCTTCACCAGGTCCAAGGGCTGCACAAAAACTGTAGCTCCCATCCTGGGGGAAGACAGGGGTAGCATCAAGGGCTAGGTGTCTCAGATCTGCCAAAGTCCCTTGGAGCCCAGCAACAAGAGGTCACAAAGGGTAGGGCCTGCCATGCCATTGACTAAGTGTTCAGGAGCTGGTGGGCACGTGTACAAGAGTCTCTACTTGTATCAAGAGCAATTGGTCTTAAAATTCCAGCAGTCCAGAAGGGACCATGCAATGAAAGCATTCTACGCAGCAACAAGGGTGTCAAGCAATGACCCCAGGACTGCGTGCAGTCCAATCCAAGGAGAGGTGGGCATTCATGACCTGGGACCCCATATAGTCCAGCAGGAGCCATGCAATGACCTGAAACCCCATACAGTCCCGCAGTCAAGCAATGGGTTGGGAAACTCAAGTGGTCTGGTGGGGGTCGTGCATGCAGCCCAGAGGGGCCCTGAGATGGGTGAAAAGATCCTGGCAGCCCATCAAGGATCTTGCAATACGATGGGAACGGCACTGACCCCGTGTCAGCTCGGTTCACTGCAACACACCCAAAGAAGAACCGGGCCCGGTTCCTTGCACCCGTCCCTTCCTCCTCCTGTCCCATCCCTGGGGCCTGAGCTTACCCGGCCAGGCCCCCAAACAGGAACTTGACGGACTTAGGGGAGGTACGGGGCTTCCCGTCCATCCCAGAAGCCCCGGGACTCGCCGTCGCCGCCATCGCCACTCAATGGCCCTCGACTCGCGGTCCCGTGCGCGCGCGGCCCCGCTCGCGCCCAAGGTGACACCGCGCGCGCAACAGGGGCGAGGGCGCGCGCGCACTCCCCTCCGGCTCTCAGGTCCAGCGCTAGCTGGAAGTTGGCGCAGGCGCAGGCACGAGCGCAAAGGCGGCCGGGAGTAAGGCGGAGCTGAAGGAGGAGCTTCAAGAATGGGTGCGGGAAGGGGTGTGGCTGATTTTGGAAGCCAGCTAAGGCGCAATTTTTATCGAATTGGAATCGCGGGAAAAAGGAGAGGAAGGTATCTGAAGATCTCGCGAGATGGACTGAGCTAGGCTAGTCAGAATTAGGCGGTCTCTCGCGATACGTACAGGAAGCTGTCAGCTGGTGGAAGGGAAATGCGGTGAGGCCTCTCGCGAGACTTGAAGGTACCGCAGCGGCCAGGAGGACAGGTTTGTAAACCGGTCTGTTGCAGGGTCCTAGGCACTAGCGGGGAAACTAAGTAGTCATCTGATGCATCGGTGCTCCTTTCATCGCCACAGGCACTGCCTCCACCTCTGACCTTTCTTTTATTCGGTCTTTTAGAACCGGAAGTCCTTAGTCGTGAGCGTCCGATGCTGGAAGCGGCCTGACTTTCTTTGCCGGAAACTCTTCCAGGGGATGGGAAGACGGCCCACCTGGCCGGAAGTCCCACCCCTTTGAGCTCCCCCACCCTTCCAGAAGTTTTTCTGTCACCTGTGCTGGTCTCTGTCCCCTTTCCAGGTTTTATTCGTATACCAGAAAAGGATTATTTTTAGTCTCTCCCTCCCAGCTCCAATAGACTAGTTGGGTACCTCACTCCCCGAGTCGGAGGTCCTTCCCCGAGCCCCCATGTAGGTGGGAAGTGGGACCTGGGGGTGGTTGGACCCCTGGGATCCTGAAGGAGGGCCAGAGAGGGCGCAGAACTCCGTTTCTGTTCCTCTTACCCGGACGCGGCCCCCTCCGCCTCTCCTCCCGCTGCCATGCACCCTGCGGCCTTCCCGCTTCCTGTGGTTGTGGTCACTGTGCTGTGGGGAGCGGCCCCCAGCCGGGGGCTCATTCGAGCGGTGAGTCGGAGGGGCCAATGGGGGAAGGGCGCTGAAGGGAGAGGTTGCACACTAAAGGGCCGACACGGACTCTTGTCCGCAGATCTCGGACCACAATGCCAGCATGGACTTTGCAGACCTCCCAGCTCTCTTTGGGGCTGCTTTGAGCCAGGAGGGACTTCAGGTGATTTTCTTCCCTTTTTCCTGTTTTCTTAAATTCTCTCTCCTGGGTAGAGGTTCAGGAGCCTTTCTTGGAGCTGTTAGTGGGAAAAGTGTCAAGTTAGGAACTAAGTGCAAGAGCACGTCGAGTGTGGTGGAATCCAGAATCTGGAGGTGAAAGACAAAGTCTACTAGAACTCTGGGCCTTGGAAGGGAAACTGAAAGTGGACTAAGATAACAGGTAGGGTCTCTAGAGCCAGTTACTGCCCTTATGATCTTGACAAGTTAACTATCTCTCTGAGCCTTAATTTGTTTTACTGTAAAATAGGAAAATAATAGAACTTATCACAGGATTATTGGGAGGATTAAATTAGATAAGCAGTTTTGTAGTACTTTCTCACAGACTACCATATAGCAAGAACTCAGTTGGGCCATAAAGACCGGTATTGTTTGTAAGATGGGTAATTGGAAAATTAAAGGGAGGTGTTAAGAAATAAAATTCAACAGGAGTAAATTTTAAAGCTCTTACTGGCTTTTATTTAATGACCCATGAATCAGGCAGCATTCTACCCAGCAGATAGATCTCTGAACTATACAAAATAAAAGATTTACAGGCAGAAAGGGGTGGGACAAGGAAGTTATACCAGCAAAGATTTGTTTGTGGCAAAATCACCTTGCTTTAGGGGACAGAAGGGATCTATCAGGCAGATTACCTCACTAATGCTGACCGTGTAACCCCAGATAGACTGGTTTAAGATTCCATTCTTGGGGGAAGCTAAAATTATAATTAAGTATTGAGTTTGGTAACAGGGGGCTCAGTGCAAATACCTCCATTTGGTTTTTTTTTTCTTTTTTAAACAAGTATGTACTAGAGCAGGGAATGTGAAAAAACTTGAGAAAGTGATGTGGATGAATGGAGAATCGAATTACAGTCAGTGGGGAACTGGAAGGCCGAAGAATTAGCCAGGAGTGGGGGTACAGGTTAGCTCATGTGGGAAAGAGAGGGATGATGCAGAGTCTAGTAAAGGGCTGTCATTTGCCCAGAGTTGCATCTTCAGAAGGTTAAGAGGTAGATTTCCGACTTTAGTGCGGTTGCTCAGACCAACCCCAGGGACGAGGACGTGCGGGACGTGGGAGCCAGTACATGGTGGGACCTGTGGGGAGCAGAACCTAGGGAGATGAAATCCAACTGTTGTTTGCTTCTCTTCCCCAGGGCTTCCTTGTGGAGGCTCACCCAGACAATGCCTGCAGCCCCATTGCCCCACCACCCCCAGCCCCGGTCAACGGGTCAGTCTTTATTGCACTGCTTCGAAGATTCGACTGCAACTTTGACCTCAAGGTTGCTGAATGTGGTGCGGGAGCTGGGAGGGTGAGCACCAGGAACGAAAGGTGGCAACACCCATGACTGTTTATCGTCTGCCTTTTCTCCCTAGGTCTTGAATGCTCAGAAGGCTGGGTATGGTGCAGCTGTGGTACACAATGTGAATTCCAATGAACTTCTGAACATGGTGTGGAATAGTGGTAAGGCTGGACAGCTGTGTTTTCAGTAGAGCTTAGACTGAGAGGATGGCAGGAGGGGTGGAGCCTTAGGGAAGTCAGTGCTTTGGGTGGGATGGGGCAAGAGAGTCAAATGCCAGGGTTACCAAAGGATTTGTGTGGCAGCTTGGGTTCCCAGTGTAATGCCCTCATCCCTGCAGAGGAAATCCAGCAGCAGATCTGGATCCCATCTGTGTTTATTGGGGAGAGGAGCTCCGAGTACCTGCGTGCCCTCTTTGTCTACGAGAAGGGGTAGGACCTGTCCCTCCTTCCTACTCTTCCTTCAGCACTTCCATGCCAACCTGGAGCCCAAGCCTGTGCCCCAACCATTCAGCCTCAGGCCCATCATACTCTTCCTCTTGGTACTTTCTCCCCCATCCTCACACACCCTGTCCAGAGCCAGTTACTTTGTCCTGCTTCTTTGTCCTTTTGCCTTTCTTGTCCTGATATCGGTCTTCCTTTTTCCAGGGCTCGGGTGCTTCTGGTCCCAGACAATAGCTTCCCCTTGGGCTATTACCTCATCCCTTTCACAGGGATTGTGGGACTGCTGGTTTTGGCCATGGGAGCAGTGATGGTGAGTAGCTCAGGGAGCAAAATGGGAAGAGTCAAGGCCTTTAAAGCCAGATTGGCTCTGGGGTTGCAAGACAGGGATGGTTTGTACTGGATTGTCCAGATTTGTTCTAAGACTGATCCATCCACTCCCTTTCACCAGATAGTTCGTTGCATCCAGCATAGGAAACGACTCCAGCGAAATCGACTGACCAAAGAGCAGCTGAAACAGATCCCTACACATGACTATCAGAAGGGTGAGGAGGGTTGAGAAGAGCAGGCCTTTCCCACCACTTACCTGGTTCTGAAGGAGTTGAAGCCCAGGAGATGAGGGGCAGAGAGGCAGGGAGATGTCAGTCTGAGATGCTATCTTTCCTTTTTTTACCCGTACATTAAAGGACAGGACAGGTTTAGAGCAGGAGGTGGAAAGCAAAGATGATTAAATGGAATAGTTGGGGGGAGGGGGGAAGATGGAGGACCTTGCTCGTAAGAGAAGAGGATAAAGCAGAAAAATGGAAGGAGTGGGGAAGATGCTGCCGGAGAAGGAAGACACAGGTAAGAAGGGGCTGGGTCTTCAGGCCTGGAGCCTCCAATGCCCTTATAAGGCTATGACAGAAGCCCCACCCCATTTCCTCTCCTCCCACTATCTCTCCACTCACACCAACCCCCAGAAAACCCACTTCCCTTCTTACCTCTGCTTCTCTTTGCATGTGCCTTCTAACCCCAGATTCCTCATGTTCCACCCTGCTCGTCTTAACTCTTCCTCTGGCTCTTTAGAACCAGAAAAAAATAACTTTTGCAGGTTTAGCACAGGCCTCCCAGAGTGACTTCCTGTGGGCCCTGGTTCAGAATGGCTCTGTAAAAAGACTTTCTTCTTCCACTAGGAGACCAGTATGATGTGTGTGCCATCTGCCTGGATGAATATGAGGATGGGGACAAGCTGAGGGTACTCCCCTGTGCTCACGGTGAGGCCCTCACTTCCTGTGCCCATGCCCCCAGGCCCCCAGTAGGCATCAGGTGCTTCACCTCACTCCTCTTGGCAGCTTATCACAGCCGCTGTGTGGACCCCTGGCTCACTCAAACCCGGAAGACCTGCCCCATCTGCAAGCAGCCTGTGCATCGGGGTCCTGGGGATGATGAGCAGGAGGAAGAAACCCAGGGGCAAGAGGGTGATGAGGAAGGGGAGCCAAGGGACCAGCCTGCCTCAGAACGGACCCCTCTTCTGGGCTCCAGCCCCACACCTCCCTCCTCATTTGGCTCTCTAGCTCCAGCACCCCTTGTCTTTCCTGGGTCTTCAACAGACCCCTCGCCCTCTACCTCTTCAGCTGCCATCCTGGTTTAATACTCCCCTCCGCACCACCTCTGATGACCTATTTGCACAGCCCCTCTTCCTCTCTTGTCTTCTACTTTTCAGGGATAGGAGATACTTCCACCCCAGATTTCTCCTCTTATCCAGCTCCATCCTTTTGAAGGGGTTGGGGGTACAAAGGGACAGGGTCTTCACTTACTGGGTTAATAAAATTGTTTTTGTGGACTAAGGAAGGGTGAGATCATTCTCACACAGGGAAATGTATCATCCTTTGGGGAACTGCCCCTTTCTGCCATACAGGGGCAAGGGTGTGCGGGGAGGAGAGGCTAACCTGCCGTCTTGGGGACAGCCCCAGTAGGCATCTGTTGTGACTCAGAGAGGGAGAGCCCCACCCACACATGAGGATGACTCAACTGGCCCTGCCTTGCCCGCAGGCCTGGACCCATTCTCTGGTCTGAATGGCTCTATTCCATTATCCACCAATTCAGCTAGCACACTGGGGACCTAGGGCTGGATATGTTATTGTGAAAGGCCTGGCCAATCTGGCCAGGCAGGGCTGAAGCAGATGTTTAGTCCTGGACATGAAAGCAAGAAGCTCAAAATCTTAAGACTTTGTAGTGCCCTCAACCCTCCTGCTGCTTCTAACCCCAAGCCAGGATAAAGGAGGCAGGTCACAAGAGCTGTCCTCCATCCTGACACCCAGGCTACAACCACACAGCACCTTGTTAGTAGAATCTTTTTTATTCAGAAAAAAAACCCAAAAAACAAAAAAATTGTCCAACCACACACAGGAGGGGTATGGGTTGGGGGCAGGGGGTGTCTGTCCATCTAGCCCGGGCCCCCAGCCCATGTGGTTTTGGCAGCAATAAGGGGTGTGGGGTAATGGCCCCAAAAATAAAAATGGTGTATGTATGTGTGTGGGAAGGAGAGGGGTGCAAAAGCAGTGGGGAGTGGTGAGGGGAGGGCCAGACGAGGTCAGTACTGGGAACGCCGCAGGTGAGAAGCCATTTCATAACATTTCTTGTTGATCATACCGCCGTGGACACCTTCTTTGCCCATCAGCAGGACTAGCGCTGGAGGAAAGAGAAAGGAGGCTAGGACCCAGGTGTCACCACCCCACCCCCTGCCAGCTGTTCAGCAGCTGTCTAACCCTGGGGGCTGTAACCCAACCTCATCTCTCCCAACCCCCCACACACAGGCAGGCTGTCAGTCACCCTGAAACAATAGGTCTTTTCAAAAGGGGAAAATCAAGCTTAAAGGCTGGAAAGGAGCACAGTAAAATTTAGGGGTCAAAGGCTCCCAGACTGTTGACTCCTGTGTTCAGGCTAGAAATGGCTGTGGATAAGCCGGCCACCTCTTAAGTTTTCACAAAAGAGCTCAAAAGACAAGAGCTGAATGTTGACTTATGATGAACCTTTTACCTCCTCCAAGAAAACAGGGAGTTTCTCCTCTGAAAATGCTCAAGGTAAGAAGGAACTTAAGAGGTAATACAGTTCAACTTCTTTATACTGTATGGTGAGGAACTGAGACAGAACTAGAGGAACAATTCAGTGCCCCAGCATCCAGCACGCTGGGAGTAGAAACCTGGTTTGATCCTTTTCATACTAAGTGATCCACACAGAAGAACCCAAAAGATTAACAAAAGGAGGTACGTTAGGGATTTTGGAGCTAGAGAAAGGGTAAGAAAAACTCACTCTTGGCAGTCATGGTGACAGTGATATTGAAGGTTGGGGCTCCACCGGTGCTCTTGGTACGAAGATCCATGGTAAATTCTCCGTCCTGCAGCAGTGAGTCCCGGATCACAGAACATTTCTGGCCCCCAAGCGTTAGCCCGTTCACGAAAAAACTTGACCGGTCTTTGCCAACCAGTATACCGACCTCAGCAGGCTGAAAAGGGAACCACACACCCAGCAAGTCAGTCAATACACCAGAGTTCCCACCTGCCTCCATTTCTCAAGGAAGCCAAACCCCCTGGAGCGAGAAGTGTATGTTATGTGCTTCATACACATTCGTGAAATTTGAGAAACTCAGGATTGTTGGAAGTGCACAAAACCATGATCTTGAAACCTAGAGAATGTTAACAGGAAGGGACAACATAGTCCTCTGACTCAGATGTCTATTTAGATGTCGTTTAATCGGGAAAGCAAACCCATTAAATAAATGGGGCCAAAAACCAGTTAAGAGAATGGAGTGGAGCGCCTTGGATGCTCAGAACTCTCCTTCAGGAAAAGCAGAAGCGAAGAGGGGAAGGGAGGGGGCGGGCAAAGCAGGAGAAGCAACTTTGCCCTTATTTGGTCAAAGGTTCTGCAGGAGTTGTTAGGGGCCCGGACGCCTGGGTCTCTAAGTAACCTAGAGTTTAGGTTCAGGTAGTTATGCTCTTAAGATGAGGAAGCAAATGCCTGGGGGCATTCAGGGAAAGTTGTAGAACTTTTGGAGGGGGCCTGGGGCTAGACCCGACAAGCCAGCTCTCGGGTCTAGATACCCCGGGGAACGTATCTTCCCCTCCCCCTTACACCCCAAATCCCCACATCCGGTCCCCTCCCGCCCGGAAATCCCCTTCCCCCCCTTTAGAACTTCCGCTCCCCCTCCCCACTTCCGGGCAGTGTGGACAGGGGAGGTGGTGATGGGGACAGCAGTAGTCATCCCTTCTTCCTTCACTTATACTGTCCTAGAACTTCTCACAAAGTTCCCCTGCTCCAGGCCCTGCCGGATGGCGGGAAGGGAGGGCGAGGGGACACCCGGGACTGGTCTCACAGGAATGCTGAGTCCGACGTGCCGACTGGCCGGGAGGGGGGCGTCGTGTGGCGCCCTAACCCTCTCTATCGGAGTTGGGAGGGGCAGGGAACCCACGGAGGTCGAGCCAGGGACCCAGACCATGCGACTGGGGCTCCCTCCCGCATCAGAGGAACAATGGTGGAAGGGGCGCGAGCTGGCGGCCGGAAGTGGAGCTAGGGGTCCAGGGGTCCCCAAGTCCCTTCTCAATCAAAATCCCGGGTAGAAACTACGGCGCGTGCCCAACCCGCCCTGGAGGAGGCGGAAGTGGGCCGCCGCACCGGGCGGCGCACCCTCCCCGCCCTGTGCCCCGGATGTAACGCCCCGTCGCGGAAAGCGGGGCGGCGGGCGGGCTGGGCGCCGCCGCCCGGGGCGGAGGACTCAGGGGGCCATAGAGGGGCCCGCTCACGTGCAGCCGCCATTCGCGCCACTTCCAGGGCAAGGACCGGGTCACGGCCTTCCGCCGCCCTCCGCAGACCGCGCCCGCCCCCACCCGAGTCCCTCCCTCAGGTCCAAGCCTGGCCAGTCCCCAGGACCGTGCAGGCCTCTCAGTACCGTGATGTTGACGAAGGTCTTGCCGGGGACGGCGGCCCAGACGGAGGGCGAGTCCTTATAGCCCACGATGGCTGCGTCCTGACAGGTCCCGTCCGCCATGAGGTTGTCGATGTAGGCGTTCCACCCGGCCATGGCGCTGCTATTGGGGCTGCTCTCGGGGCTGCTGCTGGGGCCGCGGGCTGGGCTCGGGCTGGCGGGCGGGGGAAGACGAAGAGCTTGGGGCACGCGCTGCCGTCCGGACCGCGGCTCTGCTAGCTGTGCAGCAGCCCTCGCACCGCCACTTCCTGCTCCTCCCCACCCCCCTAGATTTTTATTTGCAAAGGGCGGTGGGGGCGGGGCCTGCTCCCCACTCCCTCTCTCCCTCCCCTCGCCTGCCCAGATACCGAACTTTGCAAATGCAATTTAAAAAATCCCTCCCCCTATTGCAAAATTTGCAGAGTTTGGTGGAAAGCGAGGCAAAAAGGATGGGGGTGGGTGGGGATGAGTTAAGGTTAGGGCCCGCTCCACTCCGCCTAAACTATCAGACTTTAGTGGAGGGAAAGGGAGTGAGCCAGAGGGAAGAAGGAAAGTGAAAGAAGTAAGAAATAGCAAACTGCAAATTTAGCAAATTAAGGAGGATTCGGGTAACTCAGGGTTAAACAGAACGACTCCCCCTTCCCCCACCTCTGCCGGAGGCAGGAACGGCGGGCGGCGGCGGGGCGCGTGCGCCCGCGCCTGCGCCGGGGCTGGGAGGGAAAGCGCGTGGGGCGGTTGGGGCAGGCGGCGGGCTTCGCGGGCGCGCGCCAGGGCGCGCCAAGCGGGACGGATTTGGACCCTCGGCGAAGGCAGGCAGGCCGGGGACGTGTCTCCCGCCGGGCGGAAGGGGCGGAGGCGAGGCGTGGCGTGTGCCTGGCCGCTTCTGCCCTCTTGATTTTATTTAATCAAGAAATAAAGCAGTAAAGGGAAATTTGACCAAATACCCCCGGCCGTCTTCAGAATTGAAGGCACCCACCAGGGACATTTCTGTCCCCAGCATCTGCCCGGGCGGCACAAGCTGCACTCACTGGCGCCCACCTCGACTCCAGGGGGTTGTGTCTCACTGGATCAGCTCCAGCCTCATTCCTCACTCCATGTCCCAGCCCTGCCCGAACCCCGGTCAGCAGTTTGGGTCACCGGCTGTGCCCCTTGGCCCGTGTCTGCAGAGGTCATTGAGCACCGTGGGGCCAGACGGGCGGGCCTATTTTCCAAGGCGGAAGAATACTAAGCGGTTTCTCAAGATGCAACTTTTTCAAGAGGGGGAATGTCCCTTCAACTTTGACCTTTTGGTTTTTTTTTTTTTTTTCCCCCTCCTTTTTCAGTAAAACTTAGGCTAAGAACTTGTCTGCGATGAGTTCGCTCGCTGTCCACCGGGAAGCGGGTGGGGCAGGACCCGGAGTCCGGCTTAGGTGACTCTAGTTCGCGCTGGCCGCCGGGGCCGCTGAGGGGCTTGGCCGCTTCCGGTCCCTCGGGGGAGGGGCGCCTCCCGGGCGCGAAGGGGCTTCGTTTCCCTCCGGTCCTCCGCAGCGGGCGCGGCCACTCGGAACCCCCGGAGCACCCGACGCCCCCCGAACCGGTGTTCCTCGACAGCCGCCGCGGCTGAGTCACTGGCCAGCTCGGGCGGGGCCGCAGGCGGGCACGTGGCGGCGCTCCCCGCCCGCCATCCTGACCTCTGGCCTACCGCACCCCCTACCCCAGGGTGGAAATCTCCCGAGAGGGAGCGGCCAGAGATAAGGGGCGGGGGGTGGCGAGGGGGCTGGGAGACACACCGCGGGGCAGGGCGGGGAGGGGAGCTCGGGAAGAGAGCTTGGGTGTGAGTCACCCGGCGCCGGCGGCTACGGCGCCGGCAGACTAGGTCTCACGAGTCCGGGGCGAAGAGCCGAGAAGCCGGTGACCCTCGCCCGCCGGCCGGCCAGCCGACTGGAAACCCGCAAGCCCTCCGCTCCCGGCCGGGGCTGCAGCCAAAGTCAGGGCTGACCTTACTCCCGCCGCACCCGCTGAGACGGAGAGAATCACAGAGTGCAGAGACCCACTTCCCCGCCACGCTAGAGGCCCACCCGACTGACCCCCGGCGGTCAGACACTCAGAAAAGGGCACTTCACCTTCTGTCCATTCATTTTTTGGGGGTCACTTTTGATTCAGCACCATTCATTGATGGGCTGGGATCACGCCCTAAAGCGCCCGCGGTCGCGATCGGTGGAGAAAGGGCTTCTGACTGACAGCTTCCACGCAGGCGATAAGTGCTGTCCCAGCGCTATCAGCAGGGCGCCGCGCCAACTCCTAGGGCCTGTCTAAATTCGTCTGCCTTCCCCCTCCCCCACTCCCCTCGCCGGCCGGGAGAGGGTAGGATGGGGTGGAGCGGAGAGAGGCCGCCATGAGGACCCTGAGAGGTGAGACCCTCTCGCCTTCTGAGTGGGCAGTTCAATTTAGAGCTCTGCTTTCGGCCGGAACCCCCTCCCCAGCTCCCACTGAGGATAGAGACAGTCCCCCGCCCACCAAGTGAGCTGTGGATGTCACTCTTGCAGCCCCTCTTCCAGGCCCCCTCCCCAGCCCCGTAGGGCTCAGGTTACCCTTGGCCTTTCCTAAAGGGCACTAGTTCCTCTTTAACCTTTGCAAAAGAGGAATACAATCCTGACACGGGGAGAGACCCCCCCACCCCCTCATTCTGAAGCCCCTCTCCTCTTTCTCCCCAGGAATGGAATTAAAAATAAGGACTTTTATTGGAGAAGAGAGAAAGGAGGGGATAGTCATTGACCTTTTGGGAAGGGGGTAGGTGCCTAGGGCCAAAGGCTTCTGCTTTAGGCTGTAGTGGGCACTTGGATGCCAGCCCAGCTTCAGGGGGAGGATGGAGAGGGGGAGAGGCGGGGCTGGCTGGGGCACAGGGTGGCTCCAGGATAAATGCCCGGCCTGAGAGGGGGTGAGCTGACACTGTCCCAGCTGCCACCTAGACTCAGAGCCCAGCGAAGACATCCCAGGTCTGGTGAATCTTCCAGCCCCAGGGGATGGGGGTGGTAAAGGATGAGGGCTGTGCTGGCCTGGGGGAAATGTCAGCTTGTGCTTAAGAATCCTGGAGGGATTGGAGCACACAGGATGGGGGTACCCAAGGATAGGAAAATGAGACTGTGAAGGGAGGCAGACAGAGATGACGGAGAAGGGGAGTTAGAGTTGGAGTCAGGTGGTGGAATTTGGGGCCCCCAAGGATTTGGAGAAGGCTGAGGATCAGGAAAAGTGACGTAGAGTAACAGGAGAGGCTTTGAAGGCTAGGAAGCCATGGAGAACAGAGTATTTGGCCAGGGGGTGGAGGGAGAAGGCATAATGCAGCTTTGTGGGAGATGGGGTTTAGCAAGTGGTGGAGTTTTAAAAAGAGAGGCCCCGTATTCTGAGGATGGGAGGGTGGAACAGGAGCTGTTCTGAGTGGGGGAGGGGGCTGCGCCTGCCACTTTGGTCTGTGACCTTTTTGTGGGGTATTTTTAGCTCCAGCACCTGCCTCCTTGGGGTGGGGAAGACTCTTAAAGGGCAAGGGATTTGGGGTTCCTTAAGGGATCAGCTGTCCATACTCATTCACACCTCTCACCCTGCAGCCATGGCCATGCAGAAAATCTTTGCCCGGGAAATCCTGGACTCCAGGGGCAACCCCACTGTGGAGGTGGACCTGCACACGGCCAAGGGTAACCCAGGGCCATTGAATTGGTTTACCTGGGAAGACCCCCAACTCCATCTGCCTTTGCCCCCCAGCTGCATGCTACATCCACTCTTTTTTCTGGAATCCCCTTCTCCAGACTTCTCTCCAGGCCTTGCTCTTCCAGCTTGACTCCGCCCCCACCCCACCGCCCCACCCCACAGCGAGGAGCCATGGTCTCTCTCCACTGCCCCCTGTCCCCTCGGCCCTTTGGAGGTAAATGGGACTCTCTGTGATCTTTCAATTCCTCCCACCCCAGGCCGATTCCGAGCAGCTGTGCCCAGTGGCGCTTCCACAGGTATCTATGAAGCTCTGGAACTAAGAGATGGAGATAAATCTCGCTACCTGGGGAAAGGTGAGGAAAGACCAAGGCTGGAGGAGCCATATGTGAGGGGGGTTTCAGAATGTGGCATGTGATGTGTGCATAAGGTAGAGAAGGGGTCCCCAAACTCCAGGGCATGGACTGGTATCTCTTGTCAGATCACTGGCAACATTAGATTAGAGATAAAGTGCACAATAAATAGAATGCACTTGGAAACCATATGGAAACCATCCCTTACCCCCACCCCATGCCTGGTACATGCAAAAACTGTCTTCCATGATATTGGTCCCTGGGGCCAAAAAGGTTGGGCATTGGAAGAGAAAGGGGAACTGAAAGTTCTCCAGGAGCTGGGGGCCACGGGAAGAGACCTGATTGCATAGGTCTCTTGAACCCCTGCTCTGCGGCCTCTCCAGGGGTCCTGAAAGCTGTGGAACACATCAACAAGACCCTTGGCCCCGCGCTGCTGGAAAAGGCAAGTAGAACACGCACTCCTTCACCTACTGCCTCATCCCCAGAAGCTCAGGCTTGGCCAACCAAGCCTTCTGCCCCGATACCTGCATGTCTTTTTCCTCTAGCTCACATCCTGACTCCTGAGAAATCTAACCTCTGCTCTCCCCTCCTCAAACTTGCCCTTCCAGAAACTAAGTGTGGTGGATCAAGAAAAAGTTGACAAATTTATGATTGAGCTGGATGGGACAGAGAATAAATGTGAGTGAAGGGCTAGGGACAGGGGATGGGCTGTGGGGGCTGGTGGGGGGCGGGGGTGAACTGCCAGGGCGGGACAGGGGAGGACTGTGGCCTAAGGTCTGGTTAGGATTATTTCTGCATCCCGCATTTTGGGGCACAGTGTAACTGGCGGGATTTGTACTCATCTCCCAGGCATTTCCTGATGCCTGCCCCATGCCAGGCTTGGGCCGGTCTGTGGACACAGACGTGAAGTTGACAAGTTTCCCTAGGGTGGGGGATCTTGGGGCCCGGTGGGATGGGGAAGACATCTGTTAACTTACTCAGTGCCCAGTGGTTTGGAGCTCTGGATTCTTTCTGGGGTGACCAGAGGGGACATTCTGGGAGACAGCCCTAAACCCTGTGGGTGGAGCACTCACAGTTTATACTTGCTTCCTCCAGCCAAGTTTGGGGCCAATGCCATCCTGGGCGTGTCCCTGGCCGTGTGTAAGGCTGGAGCAGCTGAGAAGGGGGTGCCGCTCTACCGACACATTGCAGATCTCGCGGGGAACCCAGAGCTGATCCTCCCAGTCCCCGTGAGTGCAGCCACCCGGCCACATCCCACAGGCACACCATCCATCGGGGGAGGGCAGGGGCAGCCCCCAGAAAACCCACCTTCCAGACCCAGCTTCCAAGAAACAGTTTCCTGAAATGGAACCTCTCCTACTGCCGCCCAGCCCTCCCCTTTCCCACAATCCAAACCTTCCCTTCAACCTCTGTCTGCTTCTTTCCCTAGATGTAACTGGCTCCTTCACATTCCAATCCCAGGCTTAGTTACTCCAGTTTTTCATTCTGCTGTGCCCCAACCCCAGATCGGATGGAGAGCTTCTTCATGGCAAAGATCTGGGCATTTTATTTTTGTGTCTTCTTTAATGCTTATGAAACCAAATTTGCTATTTATGGAAACCCTTTGACTTTAATCACAACAATAATGTTACCATTTATTGTTACTTACTAGGCAGACTGTATAAGAGCCTGAGCTCTGGAGACAAGCTGCTGGGTTCGAATCCTGGTTTTGTCTCTTACCTAGTTGTGTGACTTCTGGCAAGTTTATTGAACCTCTCTGAGCCTCAGTTTCCTCATCTGTAAAGTGAAGGATAATAAACTGTAGCTAGTTACAGGGTGGTTTAGAGAATGAAATGAGCCAATAAAATATACGTAAAGAACTTAGAGCAGTGCCTGGCCTGTAGTAAGTGCCATGTCAGTGTTAGGTGCACATGCTAAGAAGGGTACATCCAACTTCTCTTAATTTTCCACCTAAGATCCTGCAGGTAAGCAGGTGATATCCCCATTTTATGAAAATGAGGGCAGAGGCTCTGAGGAGTAAAATTATTCATCCTAGACCAGCCAGTAAGTAGGGGATCCAGGATTCCATGTTGACTTCACCTTCCCCACCCCAATCCCTTCTTGATTCCTGGAAACTGGCCCAAGTTCTGAGCACCCTCTCCCTGTCTCAGGCCTTCAACGTGATCAACGGGGGCTCCCATGCTGGAAACAAGCTGGCCATGCAGGAGTTCATGATCCTGCCTGTGGGGGCCAGCTCCTTCAAGGAAGCCATGCGCATCGGGGCTGAGGTCTACCACCACCTCAAGGGGGTCATCAAAGCCAAGTACGGGAAGGATGCCACCAATGTGGGTGATGAGGGCGGCTTTGCACCCAACATCCTGGAGAACAATGAAGGTCAGTGTGAGCACCTGGGGGGGCAAGGCCCCTGGGGTCCCCATGGAGATGGGGTGCACTGGAGCCTCAAGTCCTCCCTTGCCCTCTCCCAGCCCTGGAGCTGCTGAAGACGGCCATCCAGGCAGCTGGTTACCCCGACAAAGTGGTGATTGGCATGGATGTAGCAGCATCTGAGTTCTATCGCAACGGGAAGTACGATCTCGACTTCAAGTCACCTGATGACCCCGCTCGACACATCAGTGGGGAGAAGCTGGGTGAACTGTACAAGAACTTCATCAAGAACTACCCTGGTGAGACCCGGGCTTCCAGTGCTCCTGCCCAAGTCCCCAGCAGCTGCCCAGCACACCGGCCTCGGCCCCTCCGCTGCCACCACCTCAGTCCCTCTCATCCTTAGCCCCACTGCAATTTTCTGACCCATTACCCCTTTGTGAGGCCCTTCTGACCTTTAACCCGACTCTGCTCCCCTCCCCCACCAGTGGTGTCCATTGAGGATCCTTTTGACCAGGATGACTGGGCTACCTGGACCTCGTTCCTCTCGGGGGTCAACATCCAGATCGTGGGGGATGACCTCACAGTCACCAACCCCAAAAGGATTGCCCAGGCTGTGGAGAAGAAGGCCTGCAACTGCCTGCTGCTGAAGGTCAACCAGATTGGCTCGGTGACTGAATCCATCCAGGCGTGAGTGCCTCCTGGACCAGGGCATCATGGCCTCCCTCCACCCAGCTCTACCCTCTCCATCTACCCTTTTGTCCACTAACTCCAGGTCTGACTCTCTCTTGGCTCCTGACCCACCCCACCCTCTCAACCTCAAACCTTTGACTAACTCCTGACCTGACCCTGGAACTTTGTCATTGTCACCCTGCCTCAACCCGTCCCCACCCCTGCCATCCCCATCTCCCAGATTCTGCTTCTTCCCACCAGCATCTCAGGAATCCAAATTCAAGATCAGGTATCTCCCCTTCTCTCTTTCCCCAAGAACTTTACCCTCCCCACACATCTCCCACCCCCCAAAATAAAAGGGGTAAGGCCCCACTCAGCCCCTGGCTTTCACCCTGAGGAAGTCCCACCAGGTCTTATCAAGTGTCCTCTCCACCCAGCTGCAAACTGGCTCAGTCTAACGGCTGGGGGGTGATGGTGAGCCACCGCTCCGGAGAGACCGAGGACACCTTCATCGCCGACCTCGTGGTGGGGCTCTGCACAGGACAGGTACTCCTGTGCCCCCCTTTGCCCAGTGTCTTGAGTTTTCTTGGGGTCCCTGGCCTCCTGCCCCAGAGTTGAATGCCACCACAGGTTGCTCCCTCGGGGCTAGGTGCAATCCCTTCTCTCTAATCTCTTGCAACTCCTGTAATTCTTCTCTCTTCAGATCAAGACTGGTGCCCCCTGCCGCTCAGAGCGTCTGGCCAAATACAACCAGCTCATGAGGTACTGTGGGCACAGTGGGCCTGGGCATCTGGAGCTGAGGGCTTTTGGGTTGGAATACCACAGCCCTGACCATGTCTGCCTTCCAGGATTGAGGAGGCTCTTGGGGACAAGGCTGTCTTTGCTGGACGCAAATTCCGTAACCCGAAGGCCAAGTGAGAGGTTGGAGGCCCCAGGAGTGCACAGGACAGACCTGGGCCTTCAAGCCCTTCCCTCTGAAATAAAACACTGGTGCCAACCAAGGCAGTGGCCTGCTTGTTTATGGGAAGGGGGAGAGGAGATGCTGGTCCCTGAGCTGGATCAGACAGGAGGTGGAGAGGTAGGGGCAGGAGGGGTGAGTGGACATGGAATCCACTGCGACAAGGAGGAAGTGAGGGACTGGTCAGAGAGGAAGTTGGGCTGGATGTAGAACCATTACCCTCACATTATGGAAGGAGGCAGGGGAAAGCCGGTGTATTATGGGAAATGAAGCTGAAGAGGAACTGACAGAAACATTGAACCAGCTCCAGAGAGGTGGAGGACCAAGGTCTGACATCACCACGAGGGGGAAGCTGGATCAGATCTGCCCGGAAATGGAAATTTACAGGGTCTGCAGAGGGCACTGCAGTGCTGAGGTCTGAGTGCTCGTCCTTATGAAATTAAGGTACTTGGTGAGGATGGTCATGGAAACCAAAGCAGCTACATTTCCATGGAGCCTCGAGGATGGGAAACTATTCTCAATATTTAACATACATTGACCTGTGCAATCTTTGAAACAGTCCTATCAAGTAGTTACCATTATTATCCCCATTTTACTGGTGAGGAAACTGAGTCACAAACAGGCAAAATACTTTACCCAAGGTGATAGGAAGTGCAGAGCCAGGATCCAAAGCTAGACCACTTGGCTGTAGTGACTGTGCTCTTAAAAAATACCATCCCTTAGGAATTTCTGCAAAAGTGCCAATATTTGGCCATCTTTGGCCCACAAAACCAAGTTTATATTATTCAACCTATAATTATTTCACCTCCTCTCAAGAGCCTACCTTTCTCTCTGCTAACGAACCAAGATATTGGGTCAAACGGTGTTTATTGAATGTAAAGTAACCCCAGCCCCATGGGGAAGAAAATTCCAGGACGAACAGAATAATACAGATTAAATACCCACCTGAGCACTCACACTTTCACATACTAACAGACACACACACACGCGCACACACACACACCCCACGTACATATCTGAGCTCGAACAGTGCCAAACACTGTGCCTGAGTGACAGCTGTTGGAAGGTGGGGCTCCAGGATGGGTTCTAATAGCAGCAGCCTCGTCCCCCCCTGCCCCTGCCCTGCCCCGGGGAGCTGGGCTGCCTAGGAGGTAGATGGCAACTCTTCCCCACTCTGCCGCAGACGCTTCTTGGCCCGGATCTCGTTCATGGCCTCTTCAATGGAGCGTGTGTCCCTCTTGTTGGCCACGGGCACTAGGGGCAGACGGGAGAGTGGGAGGACCTAGGAGCCCTGTGCCTTGGCCTCCCCTCTCCTTCCCCCCAATACTGTGCTCCTCTTCCCTGCCCCCTCCCAGCCTCCACTGTGGCCTCACCACAGCCGTAGGTCTTGTTGGCCTGTAGCATGTGAGCTGCATCCTTGGCTGCCCCCTTGCCGATAAGGTGGCTGTATTTGTCCTTGTAGTCGCTGGCTGGGCTCACCACCACGGGTCCCTGCTGGGCCGCCTCCTCCTCTTGTCGCTGGGCCAGCTCCTGAGGGTGCAGAGGGGGGCACCGGAGCTCAAGGCCTGGCCCCAGCCCCTCCCAGGGGCTACCAGGCATAACTCACCTTCAGCCTCCGTTTCTCCTCAGCCTTCTGGGGGTCCCACTCCTCGCCACGCCTGTAGGAGTCCAGCTCTTCATCTGAGGGTGCAAACTCCTGGGAAAGAAGTGGGTGATGGGGTCAAGGTTCCACATACATAGTTTACCTCATTCTTCTCCCCTGGGGTAGGGTACAGGCTGGAAAGGAGAGAGTGGGGAACTCAACTCGGGCCTTTTACCTTTTTGAAGATCATGACATAGCGACACTCATCATCTTCCCCGAAGGAGAAGGATGTCAGACCAGCCACTTCCACCACATCGTGTCTGGGGAGGGGGAGCCAAAGGGAAAGAGGATGTGAAGCCATGAGAGGGGCCAGTGCCCTCCTCTAGGAGGTTCTCCCCGCTGAACCTTTCACCCTTCATGCCTCCTTGACCACCCACTTCCTGTCGCCCCAGCCCAGAGACACTCACAGTATGCTCCTCTCTATCTTATTCATCGGCTGAAACTTTTTCTTGATCTGCCCACTGTCTTGGATGAAATCTGACACCTCTTTCTCCATCTTGGTAGAGGGAAAAGGGAAGAAGATATGAGATGATGGCTCCACCCCACTACCCCTCTCCCCAGCCGGGCCAACAGGCTTGCGCCTCCCACACCTTTCCCACCTCCGTGCCACTGACTTCTGGGCTTCACCTCTCTTAAGACAGTTTCCACACAAACTAAGTCCTCAACCTTCCAATTCTAACTTATTGTTGGTCCTTTCTGAAGCTGCCTTTGGTCTCTCCAGTTGTTCTCACCCTTTTACGAAATTCCACTTTCTGTTGTTTCTCTTGCTCCTGTAGTTTCTTCAGGCGGGCTGCCTGCTCTGGGGGCAAGAAATGGCAGCATGAGGCCAGGGGTGGAAGTATGGGTGGTGAGAGGGTGTAAGACTTTGGGAGGGGTCTTGTGTCCACTGGGAGGTGTCAGGGTAGGAAGGGAGGATTACTGTTAATTCGCCAAGCATTTATTGATATTTACTCTATCCCTGATATGGTGCTAGGCCCTGAAGTACAAAGAGGATGAAGACATACCTTTGCCCTTTAGGAGCTCACAGTTTAGTGGGAGAAACAGAGATGAGAATCACGCTCAACCCTGTTTCCCATTGGGGAAACCAACTAGCAAACATTTATTTATTGCTTACGACATACCAAGAACTCTAAGGCTTGGGGAGGTAATGGGAACAGACCCAGCCCTGGCCTCAAAGAGTTTATCATCTCATTGTCTACACAGGATATAGGAAATTATTTAACTTCCTATATTTTGTAACACCCCCACTTCTTATTTCTACAGCTGACATGAAGCTGAAATGGCCAGTCTAACATTTTTCTCCTCTGGGAGTGCAGCTGTCTGAGCTGTAAAGGGAACTCGCTACCTTTGGGTCTTACTGTCCCCTCTTCTCTCTTCTGCCATTTCAAATTGCTGACAATCTTAAGGCCTACTTCTTCCACAGGATCAGAATCCCTTCAGCTGCACTGAACCTGTTCCCATTTTCCCAATCACTTCATGTCTTTGCACACGTTGTTCCTGCTGCTTGAAATGCTCTTCTTCCCCTTGCAAACTTTGAGATCCACCATGAGTCAGATGGTGAAAAATTACTTCTTCCTCTGGGGCCCAAGCACATTTGGTTCAGACACCCACTACAGCACGTGCTGAGAACTAACAGACTGTAACTTTTGTCTTCCCTACCCCACTATGAGCTCCTAGAAGCCAGGGACCCTGTTCCTTTCCTATTCAGTTACTCTCTGTGGCTCCAGGGCTTGACAGCTCAGGTGCGCTCCTTTCCTCAACCTCATGGGCTCTGACTGTCAGCGCACCCCATCTTGGTCACTGACTGTTCTGTCTGGCTTGAGAGTCTTCTCTCTGCATCTGAGGAGGTGACTTAAGATTATGGTTAAGCACATGGGCTTAAACGTCACACCTGGGTTTGAAAGGCCGCCATAAG
The DNA here is from genome assembly GCF_019320065.1 of Cervus canadensis. Lineage (NCBI taxonomy): Eukaryota > Metazoa > Chordata > Mammalia > Artiodactyla > Cervidae > Cervus > Cervus canadensis. Next base: position 34,048,249 of record NC_057386.1, read on the forward strand.
TAACCCTGTAACCACAGGCAAGTGACTAAACTCTGAACTTCAGCTTCCTAGTCTGTCAACGGCCACTGTGAACCACCTAGTCAGTCATGGTGAGCATGAAGTAACTCAGTTCCCAGGTCCCATTATGCTCCCTCCTTCCTTATAGCTTTCAAATATCTGCCTGGAGCACTGTGTTGCCCTCTCACTAACTGAATTATCTATTCTTCAGATCTCAGCTCACTGCAGGCTAGGTTAGAAGCCCTAGGTAGTTCCACTCCTAACAATTATTTTTCTTTCAGAGCATTTATAAAGTTGACTTTTAACTCCTGTGTGATCATTTCATCAATGCTCCGGACTGCGGGCTCCTTTGAGTGTGCCCCTGGCCCTTAGCAACCATTCAGTAAATATGGATGTTAGTTTGACATTAAGCAGCACTTGAGCACTTTGAAGGCACCCAGCCTGTCCTGGCCTCCCTCGAACGGGTGGGGAGCCGGTGTCCTCCCCCCAAGGCACTCATTCTGTCAGACTCATTCACACGCTGCGGAGCCAGCAGAAGAGGCCTGCACCGCCCAGCGGGCCGCGCCCTACACGGGCAGTCCAACTTGAACCACCAGTAGAGAAGTTACTCGGCTGGGAGACTATGGCCAATCGGACCGGGTAGGAGCCTTCTTATTCCTCCAATCAACATTCACGACCCGCCCAGGGAACTCAGGAATTTCAGGGTACAGGTGAGAGAAATGTTGGAGCGCGGCAGAAGGGATCGGGTTAAATCAAGTAGGCGGGGCATAAGGGCACTGAACGGCTCCAGCAGCCAATTAGAGGTGCTGAGGGTGGGGGTGGGCTAGAGGAAGGTCGAACAAAACTTAATCGGGAGACCTTTAAGTTGAGGAGGCCAATAGGGGAGAAAGGGTTGCGGATGGACGTATCCTGGATCCAATCGGAAGGGGACGAGGTGCACGGACCGGAGCGCCGGTAGGGAAGGCGGGGCCGAGCGGTCGTTCTCACCGCCCTCCGATCCGAAGGCGGGAAGGGGTTGGGTGGGGTTCAGGGCAGCCTACAAATCAGACCACACCACCGGCGGACAGGCGGGCCCACGGGCGAATTGAAAACAAGGACTGAGGAAGGCCAGGGCAGGAAGAGGCAGGGGGCTGGTGCTGAGCTTCAGGGAGCCAATCATCGTCCGCTAAGAATAGCGGGCGGGTCAGCAGCCCTTTTAGGGACTCGGGGGGTCTCTGAAGGGGCCGGTGAGGGGGTCTTTCAAGGTTGAGAAGGCGGGGTCATCCAAAGAGGGAGGAGTGCGATCCTGAGAACCGGGCGAAGAAAGCCGGCTATGAATTTGGGATCCTCACCTCGGGCCTTGCGCCGAGTCTCCTGATCACCGAGGCTGGGTGGCTTCTCCATGGAGCTCAGGATGGAGCCCAGTAGGTCCGCCATCTTGGGAGTGACTGAGAGGGGGCGGTGCGTCTTAAAGGGAAGGGCAAAATGCCTTTAAGGCCGGAAACACGTCGGAGGCGGAAAACCACGCGCCCGCCCCGCCCCGGCGCGGCTCAGATCCCGGCCTGGCGCGCCCGCAGCCTTCCGCCGGCAGAGACCCCGCCCCTCCCCGCCGCCCGCAGACAGAGGCCGGAGGCTGGCTGGTGCAGCGATGTTTAATGGCAATTCGTAGAAACCAAGCCCATGCACAAGTAGAAAGTGCTCGTGGAGCCGGCAGGAGGCTCCCGCCGCGCCAGGAACCACAAGCCCGGCCGTGCAGCCCTCCCTGCGGCGCCTTAAATAGATTCTTCACTATACTCTGTATGTTACATTATGTACAAGGCCCCTCCCCTCGGGGACGGGGCAGGACTCCGCAGCGCGTTTCTATATACACCCCCCCTTTGGCCCCGAGATTGGTGGCCGGAGTCGGTCGGTTGACGGGGAAAGACAGGGCCAGAATGGGAGGAAACAGACGCAAACATGCGGAGTCGGGGTGGGGGCACGGTCAGCCCTGAAACACGAGGGGCGCGCGCGTAGCGAAGGCAGAGGTGGGACCGAGGCAGATACATTCAGAGACGCGTCGAACAAATAAATAAGGCAAGTCAGGAAGGGGCCGAGGTGGGCACAGGCAGGGAGGGAGCTGTGGAGAAGGGGCAGGCAGGGCTCCGGAGGTCACAGCTGAAGATGCAGGTATGTGGGGCGTGGGTCTTCTGGAACCGGGGACTGAGAAGGGGGCGCGACCCGGAGGGAAAAGAAGGAGGCAGGGGTGGGAGAGGGAGTTCAGCACTTCGGAGGGGTGGGGAGTGGAGACCCAGGACGGGCTAGCACAGAAGTGACGGGAAAGCTGCCGACAGGGGGCTCCCCCTCCCCCGGAGAGCCCTCTCCCTGTTAAGACTGCAAGAAGCGGCCCCCAGGGTGATGAGAAAGGCAGTGGAGAGGTCAGGTGGCCAGCCCGGGTTGGGGAAGCCCTTCCAGCTCCTGGTTCTGCTTCAGTTCCCTCATCCTGCGGAGAGACAAGAAAGGAATCAGAGGAGACCGGCCGATCAGGGCGGTGGGATGGGGAGGCGGCGGCGGAGCCCAGTCCTCCCCAGCTAAGGAAAGGGCAGCACCTGTGTCGGCAGCGCCGCAGGAATCGCATGATCTTCCGGGCTGCCTGGTCCTGCTTCTTGGTTAGAAAGGAGCCTCTGGTGGAAGGAAGAAGAGATGAGACCGAACAGGACACTCAGGAATCACCTGCCCTCCGCCCCTTAGGGACCTTGGCGGGGCAAGGGTGGGGGAAGAGCAGGATGATGAGTTGGCAGTCCATGGGCAGTGGGCGTGGACACAGTGGGTGCGCACTGAGGGCTGGAGGGTTGGGACCGTACTTGTTGCGGGCAGGCAGGGTCCCCGGGGGCCGGCGGCGGTAGGAGCGGTATCGCTGCTGGATGAGGACTGCCGCTCGGCGGCTCTGCTGAAATCGCTTCTGTTCGTAGTAGCTTCGGAACTTGCTCTGGATCAGGATGGCCGCCTGGGTCATCTTCTTATAGAGTGCAAACTGCAGGGGTGGGGAGGAGGGGCAGGGGCTGACATGGAGGGACAGAGACCCAGACCCCTAAGGGTCACCCTGCCACCCCGTTTCAAGTTCAGTCGATGCAAGTCTCTTTCTCTAATCCACACGCTCACGGAAGGAAAGGCTGAATCATCACAGACAGCCTCACACCCAGGTCTCATGCCTAATACCTTAAGTGCAATCCAGGTCAGCTTGTGGAGAGAAAAGGGGAGTTAGGGCTCCTTCAGCATTCTGGATGCTCTGGGATGGGGTGAATGGGTGTGCATGTGGGTTGGTGGATATGCTTTCAAGAGAGGACAGCCTCACCTGTTTGTACTTCCGGTAACAGCGCTGGATCACAGCCGCTGCTACCTCCTGCTGTTCCTTCAGCCGCCGGCCCTAAATGGCAAGAAGGAAGTCTCAGCACCTGGATCAGTTAGGAACTACCCACCTAACTGACATCTGACCTGTTCTTCCAATGTGCCTGGGGTCCCTTGACCCTTCACCCTACCCCAGATCTGTCCGGATGATTGCTGTCCCCCTCAAAGTCCTGGGAACCCATCACCTCCCCACTCAAGATTGTGTAATTCATCCCCTGAAGCCCGCAAGCCTCTGACCTTGTATTTTCGGAAGGCTGTCTGGATGACTCGGGCTGCCTCGTACAGTTCCCGCTGCTCATGATCCGACAGGGTCAACAGGGCAAAGTCACTCTCCATCTTGCCACTGGCAGATGCGGAGAGAAACTCTGCCCAGGAAGGTGCTGGAGGGACAGCCAGGCGACCCCGCTCAAATGGCAGCTCGCTGTAGGGCACAAGGATAAAAGATGTCCTGGACATCTAAAGTCCCTCTTCTCCCACTTGGGCGCTGCTCTGAAGGCAGAGCCCCAGTAACAGGGTCTGGAGAGTGACTTCAGAGCTCGCCAGCCAGTGCCAATCCCTTCCTCAAAGGCTCTGGCCATAGTGCAGCTTCTTCCCTCTCTCCCTCCCATGTTCCTTTGAAGGATCTGGAGGCTTTGTCCTAAGCTGGTCACCTCGGAGGGGCTGAGCTGGGGAAATGGTCCACGTTCTCCAGGTAGCTGGCCAGCCAGGACATGGTCTCACTGAGCCCCACCGCTCCCGTCCGCTCCCGTATTGTGACTCCGGCCTCAGACAGCCCAACGAAGTCCTCTCGTTTAATCCGCTCTGGTGTGGCTTCAATGATCTGCTTGGCCAGTGAGATCATGTCCACCTGGATGAAGGAGAAGCTGGGTGAACCTTGAGGGGCCCCCCAACTGTTCCTGCTCTGCCAAGGCCATAGCATAAGTTCACTTCCTATCTTTCTCCTATCAGACAATGAGGCCTCATGGATGGCTGCCCCCATTAACCCTGTCTTTCTCAGCCAGTGTTCTAGGTTCACTTACACTCCTTGGGGTCCCACTCAGTACAGCCCTGTGTTGAGACGTTGTGGAAAACATAGGCTAGGAAGGATGTACAGCACATGGGGATTCAGAAGCTGGGCAAATGAAGGGCTTAGGCTTCCAGGCTGACTGCCCACTGTCCCACCCAGCCTGCCCATGCCAGCTCCCACAGACTTGGCCATGTCTGCCACCCCGTCCTCCCACAGACTTGGCCATGTCTGCCACCCCATCGCCAAGAATCAGCTGAGTCCTTGCCAATCACGTGACACCTTATTGACTAGCTCCAGCCTTGCCTCTGCTCCAGCCCTGCAGCCTGCAGCACTTCCTGCTCGTTTCGCATAAAGCCGCCTACCGAGTGTTCTCTAAATCTGTTGCACTTTAGTGCTCCCCGGTTAATCCCTTAGTCTCTCTAAAGCAGATATGTCCCAGGCCCTAGCAGAGAAGCAGGCTGCTGCATGTGGTACATTCTCCACTCTCTCATGGGTACATTCATTCCACAAGACTCTTAGCTCTTACCATGTGCAAGCCTCCCCCTGCCCCCTAGTTAGTGCCAGACACTTCCGCTTCCATCTTGCCGACCTCTCTGACCTCTCTGCTCCTCCCTCCTCCCCGCTTCCTGCCATCGCTCTTGTCCCTTTATGGAACAACAGGTAACCCCTACCACCCAGCTCTAATTGAAGATATTCTCCAGAATTTTAACCTCTGAGGCCTCATGACTTGTGAATTCCAAGCTCTGACAGAAGCTTAAGCAGAGGATTACCTTGCCTGTCCCCAAATGAGGGTAAATGACCCCTTCTTCCCAAACTGCTGCCCGGCTCTTGTTCTGTTTCATGTGGTGGCTGGCATCACCCCAGCCCTGCACCCCCCTCTGCTTGTAGCCCTCTACCTAAGTGGTACCGGGATCACATCCACAGCTGGTGGACTATCGGCTTCCTCGGGAGCAGCCCCACCATCCAGGGCTGGTGGGAGAGGAGGCGGCGAGGGTGGGGGCCCTCTGGGGTTGGTGGCTTCATAGTCCATGAGGAATAGGGGGGCCTCTGGGGCACCAGAGGAGAGCTGGCCCGGGACCATCTCCTTAGTCATCTCAGAGGCTGGCAGAGGAGCAGGGGGAGGACTCCCATCTGGGGCGCTAGAATAGGCCGATGTGACAGAGAAAGTGCCATCCGAGAGCTCTGAAGGTGAGGAGACACTGCTCAGGCCTGCGAGGGGAGGGAAGGGGGTGTGAGCATAAGGCACCACTTGCCCCCTCCTCACTCTCCATCTCCCTGGCCTTGCTGCTCTTAACTCCCCATCCCCACCACCTCCTCTCTCCTCGCACTGTCTCCCACCCTCCAGCTTTCTCCTGGCCTGTGTTTCCACCCGCATTCCCCTCTTAAACCCTCACCAGTGTCAGGGCTGGAGGAGGGTGGTGACAGGGCAAGTGGGGGCTCAGCAGAAGCTTCCTGTCTTTGCAGTTCCTCCAGGCAGCGGGCAAGGCGCACATGACCCCGGGAATGAGCCACGGATAGGGGCAGGCGGCCCAGAGAGTCGGGAATGCTCAGTGCCTGTCTGTTCCAACGGAAGAGGAGCACAGCAGCCTCCAGGTGGCCCAGGGCACAAGCCCACATCTGAGGAGAAGAGGGCGGAGGTGGAGGTGAGGCATGGGCCTGTAATGACTCCTTCCCTGCATCCCCCAAACAATCTTCTCTTTGAAGAACTGCTCCCGTTTCCCATTGTTCACGAGTACTAGGAACCAGCATCCTCACCAGAGGGGTGCAAGAGAAGTGGTCCACATTGAGTGGGTCAACCTCTTGCTCCAAGTCCAAGCTTCCCGTCTCCACACTCCTGGAGGGTTTGGGAAAGGGACAGCGGAGCCCAGTTAGGGATAAAGGGGGCCCAGTAGGAACTTCAGAATCAAAGGGGCTGGCAAGCACTAAGGTCAGCAGGATGAGTAATCAAAGAGATTAATGACCATAAGGAGGTCAAGAAGTCAGCATTGTAAGTCAGAGGACATTAAAACTCCCCCAAGTGCAAACCCTGTTCCAGCCCCCCTTCCTTCCCAGTGACCCCAGCTCCCATGGCAGGCCTCCAGTTCCTCCTCAGTCCCTGACACCCCCCTCCCACCCCAACTCCCACCAGCCCCAGCTCACCGCCACTGGCTCAGGGTCTCGATGAGGCGGGCATAGCCCTGGGCAGCGGCCAGGTGCAGAAGGCTCATGCCCCGGAAAGGGCTTCCATGGGCCAGACGCTCAGGACCCCTCCAGGTGGAGCGTGGGATCATGCTTTCTACCAGGACCACCACCCGGGCCTCGAACCCAGGCCCCTGGCCTTCATCCTGCGGTGCACACACCCTCAGGCAGAGACCTGAGCTTCTCCAGCCTGGGATGGCCTTAGCCACCCCACCCCTGTCCTCTCAGCTTCCAGTTCTGCCCCCTCCCTACAGTTCCCACTCTAGGCTCCCACCACCCTGACCTCTGATGGCCAGTCAGTCCTCCCTGTCCCTCAGGCAGCTTTCTCCAGCAGCCAGACCTCATGCCTGCATGCCCATGTGGTGTTTTCACTTTGGCTCAGATCAGTGCCATATCCACAGATGGCTTCTCCCCCTCAGAACCTAGAGTCCTCTCCAGCCTTCTTTCCTCAGAGACCTGGAACCCTCAGAGTGCTGAGCCCCGACTTCTTGGATCCCCTCCCCCACCCTCACCTCCACCCTCCTTCAGACCAGAAATAGTCTGAAGCTTGTCATGCCAAGAGGGTGCCCAGAATAGCCACTCCTGGCACGGGGTGGGGGTGGGAGCAGAGTGATGTCACGGAGAAGGGAAGGGGACTGGCTGGGGCCTGGACAGCGAGGGAGTCACACACTAGAGCTGATTTCTACAGGAAGACCCTGCCCCTGCTCCCCACTGTAGAGTGCCCTCATGGAGGTACCTGAATTGGAGGGGCGTCAGGAGCCTGGCAGGGGGCCTGCCCAGCTGCTGCGATCTCTGCCATCCGCTTCTCCATCTGCTCCAGTCGCTCCAGGATGGACATCCGGAACTGGTTGTCTGGGGGGAAGAGGAGTGGGCATGGGGGGCTCAGTGAGCAGGGTCCAGGGGATGCCCTGGGCAACAAAGCTAGATCCTGTCCCAGGGTCTGAGTGATGAAGACACAAGCATATCCTTTCCTCTTTCTTCATACAACAGCCCTTTACCTGCCCCCCCCACCTTCTGAATAGAGACCCCCAGGACCAGTCCTCAGTCTAGGGCTCTTCATACCACGTGTCCACCTAGGACCTGAATGCAGAACCAAGACTGTGTCCTTCAAGACATACAGACGGTAGGACTCCCCGCTGGGTGTCCAGCCCCAGTTGCCCCAGATCGCTCTCTCTCTCACACACACACACATGCCCCAGATCTCACACACATACATGCACGTGCGCGTATTCCCAGCCTCCTCCCAGGTGGCTTATTTTGTTCCTTCTTGCCCCAGACACTACCTTCGTCCCCCATGCTGGGGCTGAAGGACTTCAGGGTCCCTCCTCTCTGTTAATCACTGCCCCAAAGAACTCAGAGACTGATTTGAAAAGCACCACCCCCTCCTCCTGGCCCCCCGCAGCTGTCCACAAAGAGGATGGCGGGGAGGGGAGGTGACAGAGATGGATGGCCAAGTCCATTTCTCCTCCTCCTCCCCCACCCCATGCACAAATGCACACGCACACATCCCAAGCTATATCTGTCCCCTCCTGAGATCACACAAGGACGAGGAGGGGAGGCAGAAGGGGGTCAGAGCCGTGGGAAAACAAACAGGTGGAGGCTGGGGATGTTTTGAGATACCAGGACAAGAAGGTAGAGAGGGGATGGTGGGGAGGAGGGTAGAGAGGGCTGAGCAGAGAGGGGAAGATAAACAAGGGGAAGGAGAGAAGAGAAAAAGGGCAAAGGAGAGCTGGGGATGTAGAACGAACAAGCAATAGGGAAGGAAGAGGGGAAGTGAAGACAAAAATCCAAGGAGGAATGGAGAGATGAGAGAGGCAGGAGACACTGGAGAGATGGTAAAGCACAGGTTAAACAGGAAGAAATGGAGACAAACCTCAAGAAAGAAGCAGATGCAGAGAAACAGTTCTGAAAGCCACAGGAGGGATAACTAGTAAAGGGGACAAACAGCTCTGGATTTAAACAAATACACACACACGTACATACACGTGTATGTATGTGCATCTCTGTGTTGGTATATGAAGATATATTAAAAAGTGGTGTGCTCGTGTTGGTATATGAAGATATATTAAAAAGTGGTGTATGTTATTGAGCATTGTTACAGGGAATTTTCACTTTCTACTTTGTGCTTTTCTATAACTTCAAAATTTTCTATAATTAATGCCTGTCTTTATGACTAGAGGGGAAAACCATAGGAAAGTTTAAATACATTGTGTAGGGACATACACACTCATGTGTATCCCATGTATGTTGCTCTGCACTGTCACGGCCCCACCCATGGCCTTGATCCCTTCCTATGGACAGGACAAGTGCTGGGACAAAGCCACCTTCAAGGTTTACAGGGAAGAGGAGGTGAGGGAAATCTGCTGCTCCTTCAGAAATGAGCAAGGAAGCAGAAGCTGGGAAGAGGGGTACAGTGGGGGCAAGGCGGTGGCCACCCAAGTCCAGACGGGCCAAGGAACATGTCATGCTCAAAGGCGGTGGGGTCAGAGGGCTAGGAACTCACCGTCCAGTGACAGCCAGTCAAGCTGAGTGCTAGGCAGTGACAGGAATCGACGGGCTCGATACTCAAAGAGCACAGACGCAGAAAGGGGCCCCTCACGTCCTGCCACCTGCAGAGACACCAGCCCAACTTCATGGGCTGGGGAGGGCAAGGATCAGCGAGACAGCTCTTTCCTGGGCTCCTTCACCAGAGCTACAGGTAGTCCTTCCACATCCACCTCCCCTACCTGCCCTGTTGTGGCCCCAGAGGCCCCTGGCTCCAGTGGCCTTGGCTCTAAGTGGGGAGGGAGTCCCTTCATTTGAGAACTTTGGTCCTCTGGGCCAGAGACCCCTTGGGTTCTAGATCCTGTAGTTAAGGATGTTGTCCAGCACCAAGGCATAGAAGCAGAGAGTCAAGAGATACCTATGGGTGGTTTAGTCACCAAGTTGTGTCTGACTCTTGTGACCCCGTGAACTGTAGCCCTCCAGGCTCCTCTTTCCATGGGACTTTCCAGGCAAGAGTACTGGAGTGGGTTGCCATTTCCTTCTCCAGGGAATCTCCCCGAGCCAGGAATTGAACCTGGGTCTTCTGCATTGCAGGCAGATATTTTACCGACTGAGCCAGATGGAGGTAGGTATGTACAGATACCTATACATATAAACAATTTGATGACGGTAAAATCTGTTTATCTCCTAAGATCAAGGTCCAGAGGCCTTAACTCTGTTACTAGGATGGGGGAAAGGAATTAGCTGCTCACCAACAGGGTAAAGTGAGAGCAGTGTCCCAGGATCTCAGTATCTATAGCCTTGAGAATGAAGCCACCAGGCCCTGGTCCCAAGATTAGAGGCTGAGACTCCCAATTCCCAGTGTCTCTGGTCTCAGCCCCTCTCCTGCCATCCACCACTGAACAGGCTGCTGAGACTCGGGGAGGACACACTGACAGAGCAGAGCTGTCGACGTGTCAGTCCGGCGGTCCTTGGGGTCCCAGCAACACTGCTGGGTGTCAGGTGAGGGGCAAAGCAGGGGGCAGAAGGGCAGAGATGAACCTTGGCAATGACATCCAGACCAGTGCTGTCCAAAAGAACTTTCCTCAGTGTTGGAGACATCCTGCATCTGCACTGTCCCCTAGGGGAACACGAGCACATGTGGCCACTGAGCACCAAAATGTGGTTAGTGTGACGGCAGAGCTGAACCTGAAACTTCATTTAATCTTAACTATTAATTTCAATAGGCACACGTGGCTCGTAGCTAACATACTGGACGGCACAGGTCTTGAAGCCAATGTCCCAGTCTCAGAACTGGTTGGAGGAGACCAACATTCTCCCTTCTCATTCTCCCAAGAGACTCTCCTTGGATTGGAGTCAGTGGGCCTGGGCATGACAGTCCCCTTGGGTCAAATGGCTGATCTTACAGAAGGGGAGGCCAAGGTCCTATAAAAGGAGTAGGTTTAGTCAGGAACACCCGTCAGCTCAGCAGTAGATTTCTTGGACTAGAATCTAGACCTTCTGACAACTCAGCTCAGACTCATCTGCCTGCTGGGGGGTGGTGGCGGAGGGGCAACCACCAGGCTCAGCCCCAGGACTGGATGAGGTTGTTATGTTCTCAGGAACAACCCAACACGTTTGTTCCCAGTGCTTCCTGGGAGTCCTAACAGTCATATCTCAGTCCCTTCCCCTACCACCCCCAGTCCCCATACCGGGACAATAGCAGCGTAAGACACCAGGCTGGACGAGTGAGGCTGGCACAGCGATGTGATCAAAGACACAGGAGTAATGCTCGGCGGCCTCTGTCCAAGGTCCTGTGATGAGCACCTTGACCCCACCCTGCAGGCGGAAGTCAGAGAGCCATGTGACCGCGGCTCTCTCTGCTGGGTATAATTACTCACTCCTTCATTCCTTCAGACCCTGAGAGAGGACCTATTGCTCTCTGTACCCCAGGGTCTGGGGTACCAGGATTGGACATGGAGTGGGGTGAGATCCACCCACTGTCCTTTCCACACTCCTGCCCTCTACTTCAATCTGCCAGAAACGGGGAACTCATTGCCTCTCCCAAGGCTACCATCCCATTTGCAGATAGCTATCACTGGGAGGAAGTCTTTTCTCGGGGCCACCCGGTACCCCCACAGAAGTTCCTGCTTTCTATCTCTGGGGCAGCACAAAGCAGAACTTCACTGCTGAATACAGTCTTTCAGCTTCTCAAAGTCTGCCATCACATCCCAGTTGGGTTTTCTCTTCTTCAGGCTGAACTGTCCCAGGCCCTCCCCACCCCCACCCAGTCATCAAAGGAATGAAGTCCCCTGGGGCACTTGAGGGACTCACACAACCACAGGTCACAGGTAGAAGGAGGAGGGAAGGAAAAAGGGGGTAGTCAAGAAGGCCTGTGAAAACCGTTAAGAAGCTACACTCTGTAAAGATAGAGGCTGGGAGGAGAACTAAGCGGCCATGGATGCTGAGGGAAATGAGGTCACTCGCCACAGGGTGAGAGGGATGCAGGAGGAAGGAGAGAAGTCTGAGACTCACCTCCGGGTAGGACCACTCTGGGGAGAAGTCTGTGATGGTGCTGAGAGCAGGAGAGAGCTGGGGGGCGGGGGCAGGGCCACTTGGAGCTTCGTCACTGATGAGTTCTCCCATGAGGTCCGGGAATGATGAAAGACTGAAGGGCTCCAGTTCGCTGGCCCCCCCAGCTCCTCCAAACAAGGCCTCCCCTCTTCCTACTCTGCCCGATGGCTCCAAAGGGGCAGGTGAGGGTGGGGGTGAAGGAGGGGGTGAAGGTACGGGTGGGGCAGCCCCCTGGGCTTTGAGCTCCTCTCCACTGTCATCATCCTGAATGAAGAAGCAGTTTCCCCTTCTCCCGCCTGCTCCAGACTGTGGAGGGAGACCCCGGGCGGCCACCTGAGGCTCCAGGGCAGCAGCGGGCTCAAGCGCTGGACAGGGGGTATGGGCGGCCTCGGCCTCGGGGAAGTCTGGGCTCACCCCCTGGCCCCCTCCATATGTCTGGCCCCTCTGTGGGCTGTTGAGAAAACGATCAGGATCAAAGGCAGGGCTCGGAGGGGCTGGCGGGGCCGAGGGCTCAGAGCCCACAACCACAGCCAGGCTCATGGGAGGCCTCGGATCGGCCTGTGGAGCCAAGTGCCTGGTGGGCGTCAAGCCCCCGGCTCGCTGCTCCAGTCCTGTCAGGAGGAGGATGGCGGTGCCTCCTCTGGAAGAACCCCCTCGGGACGTGGGAGGGCTCGGTCTGATCTCTAGGGGTTCTGCAAAGCCGGAGGAAGAGGAGGAAGAGGAAGAGGAAGATGGGGAGGTATGTGCCTTGGGGAGCTCTGGGGGAAGCGGGGCTATCAGTGGAGGCGGCTCAGGGGGATGGGGGTGAGGGACAGAGGTCAGGGTTAAAGCTCGGGGCTCCACTTTGGGAGAGATGATGCGGTGTTTCGTGCTGCTGCATTTGTGGGTGAGGCTCCCAGAACCTGGAGTGGAAGGGGTGGTGGGGAGAGAAGGGGTAAGACACATCTCTCTCCAGCCCTCCCTTGCTGGAAGCTGTCATACATTTCCTGAGAAGTCACTACATACCAGAGGTGTCATACTGCTTGTGGCCACTGGGAGGCGGCAGAAATATTTCTCCTCCCCCTCCCTCCCCTTGGAGGAACACTGCAGGGGAGGATCCAGGGCTTGGGGGAATAGCTGAGAGCAATAGGTGAAAGCATAGAAAAAGGACAAAAGAACAGAACCAAGGGGGTGCCAAATAAAAATAAGGCTAAGCCTGTGTGTAAGCAGTAGTGCCGGGGTGGCCAGGAACCGCCAAAGGAAAAAAGCAGACAGAGTGCCCAGGCTGCCAGGAATAAGTAAAAGGAACTAGGCAGTATGCAGACGGGAAGGCCTCTGCTCATCTGGCCCATCTTTCTGGAACATGCAAAAGTCATGCAAATAAGCACGCAAATCCCAACAAGACAGATTCCCCCCTGGTGTGAGTAAGGGCAGACCAGCGAAGAGGGAGGAGGGTTCCAATGTCAGGGGTCACTCACCAAGGCCCCCACTGCAGAGACAGGCATGGGTTCGGGGTGCAGGCTTGGTTGGGTGGGTGTCCAGGATCTGCTGCACCAGCTGCTCTACGGAGAACTCCTCTGTCCCATTTCCACAGCTCCACTTGATGCCGTGAACTGGAGGAGAGTTGGGGGGAAGTGCTGTAAGAGCCCCCATAAAATAGGCCCCAGAGAACTCTAATGGCTCCGCCAAGCACCTGAGATGCTCTGAGACTTCCAGCCAGAGGAACAGGGGCCAGAAGCCCCCAGACTGCTCCTACCTGGAGCTCACAGCTGCCTTCCATAGTCAAACACCTTAGATCACACCAGGAACCCTGGTACCCACCCACCCACCCAAGAAAGAAGTCTCCTGGCTTGGGGCAACATGGTTACCCCACAGGCCCCTGAGTATAGAAACTTGACTGCCATGGGAGGCCCCTGGGTTCACTCTCCCCTTGGAGCTCTGTCCTGGTCCTGTTGCCTTACACATGGGCTTCAGCTGTCCCAAGAGCTCCTCCCGGGACCACTTTAGCCACTCTCGGCGGTCGCTGCTGATGGAACAAAAGATGGGGCTGCAGCCCTTTCCACAGTCTTCCAGGGCCGGGACGTTCAGGTAGTGCACAAGCACGATGTCAGGGTTCTGCGGGCACAAGGGTACACACAGAGCGCTATGGGGTCCTGATGTCCAGGGGCTTGGCCTCCTAGTCCTCACTTTCTCCCCAGGCACCCCTAGCCTCACGCTCCCAAGTTCTGGCTCTCTCCATTCCCAAACCCCTTTCTCTTCTTCCCAGTCTCCTTTCCACACTCAGAACCTCGTCATCCTTCCCCTTCATTCCTGCAGACCCCCACCTCCCTCAAAGAGCCAGGTAGACTCTGTCTCCCTGAGCCCTTCCGTCCTCACCTGGAGCAGCCAGTAGCAGCGCCGATGGAATGTGGGGACGATGGAAGAGTGAACGTAGCAGCCATAGAGACACTGCCAGGAGACAGGCTGGGGTGGGGGGAGGGCTAGTCTGCTCCCCAACTCCTCCTCTGTTCAGTCCCTTTGCAGGAATCCCAATCTTGCCACCAGTTCCTCTTTAACCCGTACCCACCCCCATCTGTTCCCCACACCTTTCACAACCCAGCACTCAAGTCACCCCGCGGTGAAGAGGAGGGGACAGTGGGGCCAGGACCTTACAACAAGGACCAGATTTGAGACATGGGACTATCCAGAAATCAGAGGGCAGGGAAATAACACAACTGAGATGAGGAGCAATGATTTGAGAGAAGAGAAACCTGCGCTTTGAGGTACTAAGTACTGTCAGACCCCTGCGGGAAATGCAAGAGAAGTGAGGGGATTGGGCATCTGCGGCCTCCAGGGGGAGGCGTGGCCTGAGTCCTGGAGAATTGGGTCATGGAGGGAAAGCAGAGTGGGCCGAGCAACCACCCAGCTGATCCCGAGTGAGTGAGAAGTGAAGTGACTAACTGGGAGGGTGGCAGGCAGAGAAGGTCACCAAGCCCTGGCAGGGCTGGAACCCAGCTCTTGGGGAAAAGTGGGGGCCAGGGCAGGTGTGCTGGAGGCCTTGCTTACCTCCATGCCCTGGACCTTCAGCTTCATGTGGTCTTCTCGGGTGGTCTTCCCATCCTTCCGCTTCTTCCAGAGGTAACCATCCTTCCGGTATTTCACCTTCTTGCGGTTGTAGAGGATAATGGAGCCATTCTGAGGCCTGAGAAGGGAAGGACTGGCCTGGAGTTCTGTGGACAGAACCCAGGACCCCTGCTACACCCCATCTTCACAAAACTTCTCACCTTGTCTTGGGGGCACATGATAGCCACTCGTCATGCTTCTCAAAGGTGATCAAGTAGGATGCAATCTCCTGGAGGAGAAGAGGCACTCAGGTGGGGGTCCCCTTCCCAAAGTCTCAGCCTGGCCTCTTGGGCCTCCTCATCTATACCTCAGGGATAACGGCACCCCTGGAGGACTGTGTGAGAAAACGCAGGACAAGTGCTGAGCACAGTGCTCTGTTTGTAGGAAATACTTCGTAAGTGGTAGCATTTATACACAGGTGCATATGCCAAGGAGAAGTGAGCTCCTACAAGATGCAGGTCTTTATAGCTCTCCTGTGATCCCCAAAGAGCCTAGAGAGTGTTGAAAGGCACAGAGGGGAACTCCTCCAGCCTACTAGGCCCTGTTGAGCCCCAATCCCCCAGACTCCCTAGAAAACCTCATTTGTATTCCACCGGAGCCGCTCTGGAGGCAGCAGCGGGCAGCGAGGAAGACACTCCAGCAGCTTCTTGGGGAGAAATATCTTCAGGTGGTGGCTGTTCTCTAGAGGGGATGAGAAGGGAGGGCTTAGCGTGAGACATCCCTGTGAGAGCCCAGGGGAAAAGGGCCCCAGACCACTGGGGTGCAGGGTGGGGTGGGGGGCTGAGGGGGTGGTGGGGTAGTGGTGGTGAATGAAATGATGCCAAGGAGAGTAGGGATCCAAGAATTAGAAGGTCACCACCGCTTGGGGGAAATAAAAGGCTGTGCCCAACTTGGAAACCTGGACTGTGAACTCACCAGCAACCTCGGTGGTGTCCTTGGTATTCATGGTGAGGGCTCCAGGGGGCAAGGTCACCCCCGGCCTGAGGGGCCGGGGGGAGGGGGAGTCTGTGCTGGGAAGGGAGAGAAGAAGGTCATGGCAGAAGTCCCCACACTATCAAGGATGAGGAGAACGAGGTGAGAGACCTGGTACAGAACTGGGTCGTGATATCTGAGGAAGCCAGAGGAAGGGGCTGGACTGTGATGTCAGAGCACAGTCAGGGGATGGAGAAGAGGGAGAACCCAGACATGGTGCCAGGAACCTACACGAGTGGGAGACACAACAGAACAGAGTAATCAGGAAGAGACCGGCGGGGTGGGGGAGGGGAGAAGGCCGGCAGGGGGCCGGCGTTTACAGCCCTGGCTCTTGCAAGGCTGGAGCTGCGGTGGGGTCAGACCCGGGGGCTAGGACTCAGAGCAACCGGTCCTAGAAGGATGGTTTGACAAATGAGAGCCTGGATGTTGGGGGGAGGGCAGGAGTTCTAAGTCCGGGTGGAAAGCTAGGCCTTAAAAGACACACCCTGAGTTCCTTCTCTTTGATTTTTCCAGGGGGAAGGGCAGATCTGACTACTGATCTTAACCTCCACCCTTTCCTCCAGATTGGTGGGGCCTGAGTAGAACCTGGTTTAGACACCCAGGACCCAGCTACCCAACCCCAGGTCAACCCATCCTCCACCCTGAGGCTGACGCCTTGTTCACCCCACCGTACCTCTATCCCCAAAGCCTCTGCTTCCCTCGGCCTCCAGGCCTATCCTACCCCATCTACCACTCTGGCTCCAGCCTGAGCCCCCACCCTCCTGGGGGAACAGATGGAAGCTGGAGGATGCTCTCAGCGCGGGCTCCGCCAGGTGTCTGGGAATGGAGAGGGGGAAGAGGCCCGTCTGAGCACGACTGTGAGCCCTGGAGACTGGGTTGGGGTAAGGACTCCGCCCTAGGGCGCAGGTGCGCAGTCCGGGATGGGCAGCCCGCCAGGGTGCGGAGCGGGCCCGGGGGCGGCCCCCCCAGGAGGGGCGGTGGTCATCGGAGACGCTCCGAGGTGGGAGGGTTCCGCCTCCCGCCCGCACGGAGGGATGTCCTGGAGAAGCTGCGGAGCAGAGTCCGCGGGCGCGTGGCAGGCAAGGGGCAGGGCAGGTGCCGGGGTGCGGGGTTCCCCGGGACGGTCCGGCCCGGCAGGTCCGCTGTGGGGCCCTGCGCCGAGCGGCGCCCCCTGGCGCGGGGGAGGAGGACGGAAGCGGGGAGTGAGGGCGAACCCGGGAGAGCGCCGGTGGTCCCCGGCGCTGCGCGCCAAGTCCGGGCGGTGGAGCTGCGCCCTCTGGCGCGGGGGCGGAGAGGCGGGCGAGAGGCCCCGGCTCTTACCTCCCGGGGTCCCGCGGGTGACGGCGGCAGCGGCCATTCTACCCCACACCGACCCCCCCCAGCGCCGGCTGACAGCGGCGTCCGACGTCACTGCGCACGGGGCGGGGCTTCCCAATTAAGGGGATGGGGTTCGGGACGGGAACCTGGGGTCAGCACACGTCGGGCTCTGGGTGGGGCGCTGGCCGGCGCGACTCGGCTTCCAGGGCCGCGAGCCAGGCGGAGGGACGGGCTGCCGGGAAGTCCCAGAAGGGGCGGCCGCGCTGAGGGGCAGGATGCGGGGTCCCGGAGGCGGAAGCTCCGCCGACTGACATGACCTCGGCCCGGAGAGCCGGGTGGGGAACACTGGAGCGGGCAGGACTAAGTTTTCGGGTACAACTCCTTCAATTTGGGGGTATCAGCCCAACTTCATTTTGGCGGGGTCATCGCGAAGCTGAAAGGAGCCCTCCCTCCCCATGAGCCTCTCCATCACTACATCTCGGACAGAAAGACAACTCTGGGCTCCACTTGCTTACTTTTTAATAACAGAACGAAGAAGAGAATAGTGGCAGGGAGCCTTGGGGGGTTCCTCTGATGGAGAGGGGAAACCACCGGCGCTGTTCGTGCCTAGTTCAGAGGCGGGGAGAGGAAGATGGCCAAGGAAAGGATGTCCCAAATACTGGAGATTCCAACTCCCAATCCTGAGCCCCTGAGGCATGGCCAGCGTCTTGGGCTTGGACAGTTTCTCCCTACTCCTCAGACTGTAGTTCCACCCCCCAGGGATGGTAAAAGGGGTTCCTAGTGGCTGTGACAGTGCTGAAGGGACCCACAGAGCCCAGCTGCGTGGAGAGACAAGACCCCTCCTGGCCCAGGGGACTCCAGGGAGACCAAAGCAGCTGTAAGAAAAAAAAAAAAAAGAATCAAACAATAGGTCTTAAGATTTCCTAGGCCCCAAACCCAGGTACCCCCAAGTCTAAGGATCTGGCCTACTTTCCTTTTGTTCCTCTCACATCCAGCTATCCCATGTGGTTCTTGGCTTCCCCTGTCTCCCCATGCAAGACCAGGGATCCATATCACCACCCACCAAAGTCCTCTTCAGCCATCCATACCTGGGCCCTGCCAGAAGTGAGGAAGTGGTCCTCCTCTTGTGGATAGTCTGCCCTCTCCTCTTCCCGATCAGGGTGTTCGGTGGTGCTGGGGAAGCCACAACCATCACTGTCAACCAGCAGAGGCCCAGACGCAGCCCCAGAGCTGCCCCACTGGGCCTTCTTCAGCCTGTGGAGACTTAAGGCTTAGGAAAGAGGGGCCTAGAGGCCAGGCTTCCTGTCTCTCCAGTCTTCATCTTCCCGCCCTGAACTAGTTCCTGCTGGGACCCAGGAGTGTTATCATTTGACTTCCAACTCTCCACTTCCAACCTTCTGCTCCCCTCAGACTGAAGTGGTTTCCCATCCAGGAGCTCAGAGGTAACCTCTAGCTCTGCACCATCCTCCAGTTCTGTGGAGTGCTTTCCTGTC
The DNA here is from genome assembly GCF_019320065.1 of Cervus canadensis. Taxonomy (NCBI): domain Eukaryota; kingdom Metazoa; phylum Chordata; class Mammalia; order Artiodactyla; family Cervidae; genus Cervus; species Cervus canadensis. The sequence continues at coordinate 34,066,693 of NC_057386.1, forward strand.
TTCAGTGACCAGGGTTCCACTCCTTTCAGCTCAGGTGACTAATCCCCCATTGTTTCGTTCCCTCCTCCTTCCCATATTATGGGAAACATTGCTTCAATCTCACCAAGACCATGGCACACTCCCAAGCAACCTCCAATTCCCTCAAAGCTCTCCACCTCTTCCTTAGTTCAAGCCACCCTGTCCCCATACCGTTTGGCTCCCAGAGCCTAGATGTCTCTCCTTACTCATTGATGATTCTCTGTCGCCTCCTTAGATCCTCCAAGTGATGAGTGACCGCCCTTACCCGGGCTGGGATGCCCCCAGATCCCTGCTGCATTCCTCCCGAATGTGGCCTCCTCCTCTTTCTTCTGCAGAGCACCTCAGGAGGTGGGAGTCCCTCAGGGCCATACTGGCCAGGCTGGGAGCAACCAGTGGCTCTCTGTACCAGAGAATGGGGAGAGGGAGCTAAAAGGCAGAACTGAGTCTCTCAGGGGAGCTGGGACTGAAATAGGGAACCAGGGGTCTTGGGAAGACCAGATTACGAAAACACGGCTGTGATCTGGAAAACATGATGACTGATTCATAGGCAGGAATGTCTGCTCAGTGCACTAGCTGGGGGAGACCAGAGGGAAGGGGGAATAAGGGGAGCTGGGGATGGGATGGCAGTGGGTGTGATCTTAACCAAGAAGTGTCAAAGGGCAGAAAGTTCATCATACCAGCAGGGGTGGGGTGTACTGTTCCTCCATCCAGGTGGGGCTGTAAAGCACAAAAAGGGGGCTAAATGCAAAGAGAATATCCCCATCCATGTTGTTTCTCTAACAACCTCTCCCAACCACCTACCTGGCATGAGGAGCTACCATGTCCATTAGGTGGGGCAGTTATCCTGAGACTAGGACTTATTGCTACCGTAAGGCTTTCTGGTAGTTTAAAATTGTACAGCCTCCCCTCCCCACCTCCAGTTAGTCCCATTTCTCCATTTCTCCCACCTGGGCCTTTGACTAAGACTCTCCCAGAAGGTGTCTCCATAGCGCTGGGGCGTCAGTCTGAGGCTCTGGGAAGGCAAGCCGGGGGGTGGAGATCGGCTGACCACCCTAGAACACCTGAGGTGAGGACAAGGTAGGCTCAGGTCTGGCTCTTCTCTTATAGCACCTACTCACTCCAGGGATTCATGAGTCTTATCTTACCACGGGACCACACAGCTGCCCAGGCTCCCTCAGGCCATGTCCTCCCTTATCCATTTTAGATGAGAAAGGTTGTGAAGACTTTGATTTGAAAGGAGGTTGGAGCTGGAGTGAGCATGGAGATTAGCAATTGTCTGAGCCTCAGATCTCACTGAATCTCAAACTTCTACACCCCACAACCAGAGAACATCATACTTAGCAACCAGGGCTGTTAAAGAGAAAAGCCCCGGCTATTCAAGTGATTCAACAAGTTACTCTTAGTCAATGCAAGGATCCAGGAGAGCAGAGTCTCTGTTCACTCCTGCTATATCTCCCCATTTCAGAAGCACTAGGGGCTACTCTAGTTGCTCAGTGGTAAAGAATCCGCCTGCCAAGCAGGAGATGCAGGTTCGATTCCTGGGTCAGGAAGATCCCCTGGAGAAGGAAATGGCAACCCACTCCACTATTCTTGCCTGGAAAAATACCATGGACAGAGAAGCCTGGCGGGCTGCAGTCACAAAGAGTTTGACATGACCTAGCAAGTAAACAACAGCTCAGAAATACTAATATCCTTTAGGTAGGGTGTGCAAAGTTGTTTGAGAATAGTTCTCATCACTTCTAAAGTCGCCAGACTGACTGACCTGATGTCTGCTCTCCTCTCTCCAGAAGAAAGTCCTAGGGCTTTGGCCCTTTATCTTCATCCCTCCGTGCCAGGTCCATGACTTTAAATACCATCAATGTGCTGATGACTCCCAAATCTATATTTCCAGCTCTGGCTCCTCCCCTGGACTTCAGATTTGCAGGTTCAACTGCCCACTCAACACCTCCTCCCTAGCTTTCCTCATCTTGCAAAAAGGCACCCCAAACGAAGAGTTGCTAGAACCAAAAATCTGGTATGCCTCACTCTCCCTCACCCTTCATATCCAATCTATCAGCAAGTCCTGTGAGTTCTACATCTGAAATACACTCAAATTTAACTACCGCTCACCATTTCCACTCCCACCACCATATTCCAGCACGTTTTCCCCTCTTTGGGCTATTGCAATTTCGTCCTCCTCCATTCCCTGCTTCCATTTGAATTCCTCAACAATCTAGTCTGCAAAGAGCAGTCAGAGTAATCTTTTAGAAATGATTATGTGAAATAATACCCTGTTTAAAGTTACTTCAAAATGCTCTAAGTATCAGGAGGCTGAATGGGTGTATCAAGAAAAAAATTATCCACCAGGGACTTCCCTGGTGGTCCAATGGTTAGGACTCAGTACTCTTACCGCTGAGAGCCCAGGTTCAGTCGTTGGTTGGGGAACTAAGATCCCACAAGCCGAGTGGTGTATCCAGAAAAAACAGATTATCCATCAAATGATAATTATTGCAGCTGACTAAAAATGGTACTCCGGTTTCGTGGTTACTATTTTCTCTACTTCTGTAGTTGTTTGAAATTTTCCATAATAAAAAAGCTGAAGGAAAAGAAAGTCTGCTCATGTCATTTCCTTGCTTAGAAACTCCCACTGATTTCTGCTGTCCTTAGCATAACGTTCAAATTCTTTTCAATGGCTCATACAGTCCTATGTGATCTGGCCTCTACCTGTCTGCCTTTACTCCACTTTTGCCTTGATCACTAAGTTTCAGTTATGCTGACGGGCTTCCTGGTCCTAGAAGACAGAAAGTTAGTTCTTTTCTTAGGACTTCGTTTTGTTTTTTCAAACCTACTATTCCTTCTTCTACTCCCTGGATCTTAGCAGACTGGCTCCTTCTCATTTTTCAGATCTCAATTCAAACTCATCTCCTCTTCCCCTTCCACAGTCACACTCTATATACTTGTGTCTCAGAGACATTCTACTTACATTATACTGTACATTTGTTTTATTTTTTCATGTGCTTACTACTATTTGAAATTATATTTATTCATATACACATTCTATTTACTCCCTGTAGAATGTTGGCTCTATGAGCAGGACCCCTATCTTTCTAATTGCTGAATCCCCAGTGCCCAATATTCAGTGCCTAAAACACTATAGTGTTCAAAAATAATTTGCTGAGTAAATGAATAAATCACCAATCCCCTGAGAACCAGGCACCGAGATTTCGTACTCCACTTGGGGAAGAACCCAGACATGGAATCTGGCCTCTGTCTCATCCCCCCTCCCCCACTGTGTGGGGAGGACTCACTTGGCAAAAGGGATAAGGTTGTCTGCATCTTCCTGTACTTGCATGACTGGACTGGGTTGGGAGGTTGGATTGAGTCTCCTCATTGGTGCTGGGAAGATAATAGAAAATGAATCATTCACTCACATAATTCACTATGAGTAAATGTAAAGATTGGAAAGATGTATAGGTCCAGAAGAAAGGAAAGCTATAAACGTATTTCAAATGCTGAATATTTTCCTTAGCTGAATGTACACGATCAAGACAGCAAACACAGGAAATGTAGAAATGTGAAAGATAAAAAAAAGTCACTTTTCCGAAGTCAAATACACAGAGTAAGTGAAATTGACAGATGGCAGTTGAGTGACTTAACTGGCAATATGGGATAATGAAATGAAAAAGAATGAGAGGTGAATTAGACAGAGCCAGAGGCATTTGGGGATAATTGGTACAGAACTGGTGGCTGGGGCCAGTTAGAGAACTGAGGGTTGGTAAACAAATCAGGAATGAGGTGTTAATAAAAGGTAAGTGTGGACAGAACTGTCAACTGGTGACAAGGAAGGAGGGGGCAGTGGGAATGTCTAGAGATGTAAAAGGCGAGCAGAGGTCAGTTACACAGGACCAGAATTCCGGACAGCAAAAGGTGACCTGAGAGTTAGTTGGGGTGGGCAGACAATGCGGATAAGAATGTTAGATGACTTAAGAGAGGCAGCATAAATGCCAGAAAATTGGAAACTGTTGCAGGTGAATAAGTATTTATTCAAAGGTAACTAAGATGGGCTGAGAAAGGAAATGAAGAATGAGGAGAGGAGTATTTAGAGCTGAGCTGGCAAATGCCAGTAAAGCTGGGCTGAAAGGGCAAATGGGGTTTTAATGGAATATCTTGGGCCAGAGCAGAGGAAGCTGAACTAGGGAGCATGTGGCTGCTGAGGGACATTCAGACCTTAGGTAATTGGTGTCTAGTTGGGTGATCCAGAGCTAAGAGAAAGATGGGGCTAAGGAAGATAGAAACAGTCCTGGACGGTTGACGGGCTTGCGGCCGGGGAGGGGGAGGAGGGGCAGCCAAGTCTGGGAGGGGAACCTGAGCCTGATAGGGCAGAAGAGGACCCGAGGAATCTGGTCGGGCTGACGAGTTAGCTAGAGCCTGGAGGTCGTTGGGGGTGGAAAGCCCTGTCCGGAGGGAAGGCTTGGAGGAAAGCCCCTTAGGGGGCTCAAGGGACCCTTGGCAGCTGACCAAGGCGTGAGGAGCTGCTAAGCCTGAAGGCACAATTTGGGTGCTGAGGAGTTGATGTGGCTTCCAGGTGGTGGGCCCTGCGGGGCTGAGGCCTGCTGGGGCCAGGCCGGGCAGGCAGGGGTGGCCTGGGCCTGAGGGGGCGACACGGCACTGCGGGCCCAGTCGAACCTAAGGACCAGGCAGAGACACAACGCCCGGGTGGTGGTGCCGCTGCCGACTGCACTTGGCCAGGGCACCTGAGGCAGCTGCGCGTCGAATTCTAGAACGTTACACCAGGCGCTGAGGAGTGAGGCGACGACCGGAGCCGAGGGCGGAGCCGACTAAAGCCTCGAGCCTTGGGGCGGGGCCTGCGCCGCACCACCTCCTGGGCGGGGCTTGACGGGCGGCTCCGCCCCCTGAGCGCGCCTCCGACGGCGGCGACGTGCGCGCGTCAGGGGCCTGGGTCCCCTACCCGGGTCCGCCCCCACCTTTCCCGGCTTTTCTGGCGCTGGCGTCCTGAGTCCCGGCGTTCGGGTCGCCCTGCGGCGTCCGCAACTCGGTTCCCCTGTCTCCGCCTGCTGGGTTCTTCAGTCCCGGGGACGTTGCCCCTTTAACAGCTGTCCGGGTCGCTCCCGGGCCATTCTCGCGACGGCGCGCGCCCGCCCTCCCATCCGCGCGCGCGCGCCCGCCGGTCCCCCGCCCCTCGCTCCCGCCCCAGCTCGCGCTGCCCGGGCGGGCGCCGGCCGCTGGCGCCGCTACTGCTGCCGCCCCCGGGGCGCGAGTCCGCCGCCCGCCGCCCGGGGACCCGGCGAGGGGCGGGGGCAGCCCCGAACCGGCCCCGGATCGCCCCCGCTCCGGTCTCACGCTTCCCGGAAAGTTCGTCCCTTTGCACTCTGCCCAGCCGCTCCGGGAGTCCCGCCGCGACGAGGTGAGAGCTGAGGAAGGGGGGGTTGGTGAGGGAGGGGACGCCCGCGGAGGAATGTGCCGGGCAGGGGGGCGGGGAGCCGGGGTCCCGGTTTACACCCCTCGGTGGGGGCCGGCTGGCCGCGGGAGCCGGGATCATGTGCTGTTTGTCCCGCGGAGGCGCAGAGGGGTGCCAGGCCCGGGCCGGCCGTCGGTTGGCTGGACTGGAGGACAGGATCCGCATGGCCGCCCAGAAAGGCCGAGCCGGGGGCCTGTGTGAAAACTGCGGGGCGGGCAAGATGCAGGTGGCCCGGGGACCCCTTTGCGGTCAGTCGGTCTCACCTCAGCCGCGGCTCCTCCCGGTACCCCCTGCCCCTGTACAGTGCACCGGCCGACCCCTTTACCTCTCTCTGAGTCCTTTACGCCCGCAGACCCCCAGCAGTGCCACCCCTTTCCCAGTCCCAGAAGCTGTCAGGGCGTCACCACAGCGTGTCCCCGTCAGGGTCTGGGGGTCAGGGTTGTTCTTCCCCTAGACAGCCTCTGTGGTTTCAGCTACTCCCTTCCTGTCCTGGACAGACCTGCCCTCTCACCCCTCCCATGCCCTGGCCAGAAAGGCTGATGAGATGAGGCCCAGCAGGACAGGGGTTTGAGGCCCTTGAGGGCCACAGAAGGGGGACCCAGCATCCCTGATCTCTATTCACAACCCTCCACCCTGTTGTCCGTGGGTGTGGGCTGCTCAGCTTCTCCTCCCTGGGTGTGGGCACCAGATCACCCACATTCCTGGGCTCCAGCCTGGCACCTTCCCCGGGGCAGTGGACGCCATTGCACTAGCCCCAGGCTGGAGCTGGGACCTGCCTGCTTCCTTTCCCTTCTCTCGCTTTTCAGGGGGACCCTACTTCCCCTAAACACAGGTATTCTGGATCCTTAACAGAGGACCCTGGGGGATGGTAGGATGGTTACAGGATAACCCCACCCTCTCCTGCCCATTGTCCTGGAGCCTAAAGAGGAAGTGCTGGGGGCTGGGCAAGGGGTTTGGGGCTTACAGGCAGGCCCTATGGAGCCCAGTTCTGGGCTGTATCTCCAGCCATTGGACTTTGCCCATCAGCAGTCCCTCCCTCTGTGTGCAGGTCATGGACCCTAGGTGGGAACTGGTTTCTACTTCTCCCTGACTGACCTTGTCAGGAAATTTTAGGGCAGGTCTTATGTTTGGGATTTTCTCTCATCTCATTTCTTTTCTGGGCTTACAGTTTGTGCTTTAGTACTGCTTGTTGAACATTTCTGTGTTTGCTGTCCTCTAGGTCTTCCTTTCCATTTCTTCCATTATTTCCCTTGTAGCATAATCTCAGTCTTGGTCTGTCTGGTTTTCTTGGTGTCATGGTGTTGGGGACTTTCTGCCCCTGCTTCCCACTGGCCTCAGTGTCTCTGCCCATGTGTCTGAATTGTCTTCTGTCCAGCCTCTTTCTCTCTTCTCTATCTGAACGTCCAGTACACTTGTGAGTGACGAGGAATAAAAATATCACCATCCCTGCCCTTGGATTCACATTGCATTTGGCCACTCCAGAGGGACAGCCGGCCTCACTTTTCGTGACATTACCCCCTACCCCTTGCCCTCCAACCCTGGCAGCCCAGACACACCTCTGGAGCCATTGGTGCCTCCTAACCACTCTTCCCCCACAACCAGGGTTTCCCCCACAGCCCCAGCTGGCGCGGCCAGGCCCCCAGTGTAGGATGGGGCTTCTCCTACGAGGGCCAGTGGCAGCCAGAACTGATACAGCTCCCCTGGTGTGGGGCCAGGACGCCAGGTAACTCTGGGGTGACAACCCAGGTCCCTGTGAGCTGGGATATGGCTGGGGAGAGAGGCAGGCGCACCTCCGGGAGTCCCTGAGGAGAGTGACATTGGGGAGGAAGGCCAGGGGAACAGAGACTGGGTCTTTGAGGGGCTGGGTAGCTGGGGACGGGGCGGGGTGGAGAGGCTGGTTCCTGGGAGAAGCTGGGAGGCGACATCTGGGTCCCCCCAGCCCCTCTGACAGCGCCTCTTTCTCTGTTCTCCAGCTGAGGAGGGTGGGCGTACCGGAGCCATGGCTGGCGCCTCAGTGAAAGTGGCAGTGAGAGTTCGGCCCTTTAACGCCCGTGAGACCAGCCAGGATGCCAAGTGTGTGGTCAGCATGCAGGGCAGCACCACCTGTGAGTGAGTCCCAGGGGCCCGGCTGGGCACAGGCAGGGCGGGCTAGGCCCACTATACCGGCCAGGCCTGCTGGGCCGAACCGGGAGGAGGGCTGCGCTGGGCGCAGAGCAGGTGCTGGTTGTAAGGACAGGGGCTGGCCTTGCCATGCGCCCAGTCCCTGGGAGGGGGAATGTTGGCCTGAAGCCCTCCATTGCCCAATCCAGGGAGGCAGCCGGGAGGGGGGCGGGTCCTGGGAAGCCAAAATTAGCTTCAGTGGATGGAGGGGGTGGGGAGTGTTAAAGGGGAGAGATGAATTAGGATAGAGGTGGGGAGTGGGATACCTGGATTCTGGGGGCTTGTGGGGAGTGGGCAGAGGTTGGGAGTACCTGACTTTGGCCTTACTTCCTTTGCTCTCAGCCATCATCAATCCCAAACAGAGCAAGGATGCCCCCAAAAGCTTCACTTTCGATTACTCCTACTGGTCACACACTTCGGTGAGGTTGCTGGGCTGGGGAAAGAGCTAAGCAATGAGGGACAGGGGCTTTAGGTCCTGGGGAAGGGGGGTGTTGCTAGGAAACTGGACCTCCAGGGGATGGGTTGGGAGGACCAGCACCCATGGGTGGGGGTAGGTAGGACCCTGTGCCTTTGACTCGGACTGGGAGGGGGAGGCAGAGTCCCTGGGGAAATGAGGACCAGCAGGAGACCAGATGGGATCTTCTGGGACAGTTAGGACCGTGATGGGGGTGGGGAGCACACAGGACTTTTGGGTACCTGGGTACCAAGGACAAAGTCATTTAGGGTTCTTGCTGTCTCTCTTGCCCCCTTTCACCTAGGCGGAGGACCCCCAGTTTGCATCTCAGCAGCAGGTGTATCGGGACATTGGAGAGGAGATGCTGCTTCATGCCTTTGAAGGCTACAATGTGTGCATCTTTGCCTATGGGCAGACGGGGGCTGGGAAGTCCTACACCATGATGGGGCGGCAGGAGCCTGGGCAGCAGGGCATCGTGCCCCAGGTACTCATGGGGCCTGGCAGGGAGGCCGAGGTGGGAGCATCTTCAGCTGCCTCTAGGGGAGGAAGGCCCAGGTCTCAGGGTGACGGCTCTCTGAGGTCCTCAGAAATAGGGAAGGTGTTGGGGGTTGAGGTTGGCCACAGCCTGGACCTCAGGGCCAAGAAGGCTCAGTGAGAAGAGCCACTGCTTTGGTGGCAGAGAGCGCTGGGTCTGAAGCTTGCTTCTACCACTTTCTGCTGTCTTACCTTGTCTTGGAATTATTTGCGAGTGTAGTTCTGCTGTAGACTCATACCATAGTCAAGGCATTGACCATAGGAAAAACCAGTTGTGGATAGCTGAGAATTGACCCGTATTCTGCCTGACTACAGCACTGTGGCCTTGCACATGGGCTCTGGGTTCGCCTTTTGGCTCACTGAATACTAGCCTGAGATCCTGGGCAAGCCAACCTCTCAGGGGTGGCTCTTGCTTCTGTAAAATGCGAACGATCCCCTCCCTCCCTTGGGGCTGTGGTGAGGGTTAAACAGGGTCACCTGAGACCTGGCCTGGCCTGGTGCTGGGCTCCACAGGTGTGCCATGAACACCAGCGTCTCTGTGCCTCTCTGTGTCTCCCTGCAGCTCTGTGAGGACCTCTTCTCTCGTGTTAGTAAGAACCAGAGTGCTCAGCTATCCTATTCTGTGGAGGTAAGCCCAGGTTTTGGGAGGGGGCTGGAGGTGGTACACAGTGTCCCTTGGGTAGGGAGGAGGCGAGCAGAGTGACTAAGACCAGGGCATCTTTGGAGTCAGGCAGCTTGGGATCTATTCCAGGCTCTGCCGGTTAGTGACCAGCTTTGGGCAAACAATTTCTCTTTCGGCTCCTGAGGATGTTTATCTAAAATGATAATGATCAGGGTCCCCTCCTAGGGTTATTGGGAGGATCAGGTGAGCTTGTGCTTGTAAAATGCCTAGCAATGCAGAGTAAACACAGTGAACACCGTGTTACCTGTGTTGTACGCAGTGGGAGTCCAGAGTAAGTTTTACACTGGGTATGGTTGTTAGCTTTGTGGTGTTTAGTTTGCTCCTCCCACTCAGGTGAGCTACATGGAGATCTACTGCGAGAGGGTACGAGACCTCTTGAACCCCAAGAGTCGGGGCTCTCTGCGGGTCCGAGAGCACCCCATCCTGGGCCCCTATGTGCAGGACCTGTCTAAACTGGCTGTGACCTCCTACGCTGACATTGCTGACCTCATGGACTGCGGCAATAAGGCGCGGTGAGGCAGGCTGACGGGGTGGAGGGGTAATGGAGCTGGGGTTAGGAAGATGCGGGGCGGGACCCACTGACTACTCCCTCCCCCACCCAGGACTGTGGCTGCCACCAACATGAATGAGACCAGCAGCCGTTCCCACGCTGTCTTCACCATTGTCTTCACACAGCGCTGTCACGACCAGCTCACTGGACTGGACTCAGAGAAGGTAGGAACCCGCTCCCGCCTGGTCACAGAGACCGAGATGAGATCAGCGGGCCTTGTGTCCTCCCTCCCTGCCCAGGCTTGGTCGAGGGCCTCCTCTGGGCTTCCACAGCCCCGGCCCTGTGCTTCCTCCATCAGATCAGTGGGATACAGTCTCCTGTTTGAGTGTTTGTCCTTCTTGCTAGATTGGTCAGGGCAGGGCTGGGAGCCCGCTGTGCCTTGTCCCGGCACACAGCAGGCGTGTGAACGTTGTAAACAAATAAGTGAACAAATGGACAAGTAACTAAGCCCTCACTGTCTTATCTAGTCCCCCTCCTTCCCCTACTCCTGGCTTTCTCCATCCCCCGCTAACTGCCCAGTCACCTCCTGCCTCCTTCCTCTGACCAGGTCAGTAAGATCAGTTTGGTGGACCTTGCTGGCAGTGAGCGGGCCGACTCCTCGGGGGCCCGGGGCATGCGCCTAAAGGTGAGGCACTTGGGCGGGACGGACAGGGCAGTGTTGGGCGCTGAGGGCGGTGGTCTCTGCTGGTAACCTGGGGCTCTGGCTATGGCGAGGAGGGGCGAAGGGGATCAGAGTGGGAGAAGAAGGCCTCATTCCCTACGTTCCTCTCACCAGGAAGGCGCCAACATCAACAAGTCCCTGACCACTCTGGGGAAGGTGATCTCAGCCCTTGCGGACATGGTGAGAGCTGGGTGTGGGAAGAGAAGGGGCTCTGGGAAAGTGAACAAAGCGGGTGGCCACCCTGACCCCCCTCCCCCTTCCGTCCTTCAGCAATCAAAGAAGCGGAAGTCGGATTTTATCCCTTACAGGGACTCTGTGCTCACCTGGCTGCTCAAGGAGAATCTGGGTGAGGGACTCCTTTCTCTCTCTCTCTCTCTCCTCTCTCTGCCAACCCTGCCACCAGTCCTGCTAACCCCTATTGATGTATCTGACCAGACCCACTGCTGACCTTGGGACCTCAAGTCCTCGGTTGTCCCCTGACTCCCTGCCTGAGCCTGGGGCATCCTTTAGACAGTGTCCTCGTGCCAAGTTCAAGGCCACACCCTCCCTGCCAAGCCAGGGGCCTCACTGACCTGGGGCTCCCTGTGACCCCTCAGACCCCACAGCCACCTCTGACTTCACCCTCCTCTCCCTGACCATCCCACAGGGGTCTGATGTCCCCACTTTCTCTGACTGTCAGTTTCATGATCAGCTTCACCAACTCTTAGCTTCACCTTACCTTGAACAGCGACCCTCTCAGACCTCTGCCTGGGCAGTGAGGCCCCCCTGCCCCTGCGACCCAGTCTGACTTTTCTTAGAACTCCGCCTGGCTTAAGTTTTCCCGTGCTCTCCATTCACAGGTGGGAATTCCCGCACAGCGATGATTGCAGCCCTGAGCCCTGCAGACATCAATTATGAAGAGACTCTTAGCACCCTCAGGTGGGGCTCTGGCAGGGCTGGGGTGGGACATGAAAAGTGCCAGGAGCTCACAGGCTGGTAGCTCAGGAGCCTGTGCATGAGAGAGGCTGACCCTCAACTCTACCCCACTGTGAGGAAACCTGGGAGGGAGAGAGGGCATCAGGCAGCAGACCAGGGTCGCCTATGTCTGGCCCTCACCAGTCCTGCTCCTCCCTTCTCACCCAGGTATGCTGACCGCACCAAGCAGATCCGCTGCAACGCTGTCATCAATGAGGACCCTAATGCCCGGCTGATTCGGGAGCTGCAGGAAGAGGTGGCCCGGCTGCGGGAGCTGCTCATGGCTCAAGGGCTCTCTGCCTCGGCCCTGGGAGGTGGGCCTCCGGGAGGAGCGGCTCAGGAGGCCCCTGAGCCCACCGTTTCCCTCCTGATTTGCCTTTGCCCAGGCCTGGAGCCAGGGAGGGACCACTACCCAGAAAAGCCCGTATGTGCCCCATGACTTAGCTGCAGATGTGGAGAGGTGACAGATCATGCCTGCAGATGTGACAGCTGGGAGGGACAGGTCCTCCCGAGGCAGGGCAGGCAGGATTCAGAGGGACCTTGACAGGCTCCTGAAACTACTGAAATGATAGGAGCAGGAGTAAATAGCCAGTCATGCATTTGTGACTTACACAGTAAGTCATTAAGAATAGACTGCTGGGCATCTGCTTTGACAGAAATTCTTGTGAAACATTGGAAATTAAATTGATCATAAACTTAATAACAGTCAACTTGGAGCAATTTCTGAAATGTGAGGCTTGGCCTCTCTACCCTGAAATGGCATCTGTATTAGAGAATCTGTGATCCGTGTTAACTGTGTCCAGCGTGGGTTCTGCATTCAGTCTTGGGGTCCATCCCTTTGAGGAGTCAGTGTGCTCAGGGGCATGATGGGGAAAATAAGAGTTCTTAGGAAGAGAAGGTAGATGCAATGTTGGCTTCTGCACATTTGAAGGGTAGTCTTGTGGGAAAAAAAAAAACAACAGTGTAGTCCCTCTCATCCCAGAAGGCAGAACTAGAAACAGGTACATTTCAGATTTCAGCTCAACACAGCAAAGCACTTTCTGATGGTGCAAGTCATCTAACAGTGGAAGGAACTGGCTGCCTTGTTTAGCAGTGAGCTCTCCATCACTGGAGGGGAACAAGCAGAGACTCAGTGTCCATTCGTCAAGACTGTAGTAGGAAGGCTTCCCACTTGGTGGGGGTGGACCACACGTCTTCTGTAGTCCCTTCAGGCTGGTCTGTTGTGAGATCTCTGTCTCTTGTCAGATGCATCTTTCCTTAGCCTCCTTTTACTTCTTTCTCCCTCCTAGGCCGGAAGGTGGACGAGGGGAGTCCCGAAGGTGCTTTGCCGGCTCTGTCGTCACCCTCTGCCCCAGCTTCGCCATCATCCCCCACAGCTCACAATGGGGAGCTGGAGCCCTCATTCTCCCCTAACGCCGAGCCCCAGATTGGGCCTGAGGAGGCCATGGAGAGACTGCAGGTGGGATGCTGGAGCAGACGGGCAGGGCCTGGGGGCCGCTGGGAGTTTTTTCTCCAAAGCCAGGGTCCAAGAGGAGGAAGGCATCCTGGGAGTAGCACAGCCCCCTGGGAGGGCTTGTCCCGGACTGTCCTGATCCGTGCCTGTTTGTGCCCCCAGGAGACAGAGAAGATTATTGCTGAGCTGAATGAAACCTGGGAGGAGAAGCTCCGTAAGACGGAGGCCTTGAGGATGGAGAGGTGTGGGGGTGGGGCCCACAGCTGGAGCCCCGGAAGGAGCGGGGTGGGGAGGGGAGGTCAGGCCCTGCCCGGAACGGGTTTCGGGGTCCTGAGGATAAGACCAATATTCACTTCTCCTGTGCCTACAGAGAAGCACTGCTGGCTGAGATGGGGGTGGCTGTCCGAGAAGACGGGGGAACCGTGGGCGTCTTCTCTCCAAAGAAGGTGAGTGAGGGGCCTAATGAGGAGGCCTGGGAGACTCTGGGTGCTGGGAGAAGAGGGTTGGGGTGGCAGAGTAGTCAGTTTTAACTCTGCTTTCTGAGGTCTCTGGATTGGCCCTCCATCATCTCTGTCCCCACTCCTGCCACCGGCTGTCTGTGTTATCAGGCCGTCCCTATCTTCTCCGTCCATCTAGGGACCACAGAAGGATGCCAGGGAAAACCTAGGTATTGACAGACAGAAGCCCACACACGTGTGTGAGTTCATGCATAGCGTGTGTTTCTGCGTTCATAAGAAACTGGTTATGGTGGTTACCCCAGGGGAAGGGAGAGGCTGGGGAGAGTACAGGTTGATTGGGAAAGTGACTTTTCCATGGTGTGCTCTTCTGTATCATTTGGATTTTATATGCTGTGCATGTGACCTACTTTGGGTGGCTCAGTGAAAAAGAATCCACCTGCAATGCAGGAGACGCAGGTTCAATCCCTGGGCCGGGAAGATCCCCTGGAGTAGGCAGTGGCAGCCCACTCCAGGATTCTGGCTTGGGAAACCCCTTGGGCAGAGGAGTACGGCGGGCTACCGTCATGGGATCGAAAAAAAGTCAGATATGACTTAGTGACTAAACAACAGCAACCCTGTGCGTGTGATACCTACTCAACAAACAAAACCCCAAACCTAAAACATGAACGTTTTGAAAAGTTAGCTTGGGAAGACAAGACTGTAAAGGAATAGAGGAAGAATGAACACTAAATTGTAAGATGCTGATTGGAAAGGCAGCAGAGGGCTTAAAGATGGATGTATCAGTGCCGCCTGGAGACTTGTGGAAACTGTTTTCCTGGAGAAGGCGGTTTGGAAAGTGTAGCCTGATAGATGGATGGGGTGGTGGGAGCAGGGAAGACATGGGGCTGAGCAAGTGTGGAATCTTGTTGCCAGAGTGGGGCCTGGCGCATGCCGCTGGTGTAGTCAGAGCTCAGAAAGTCTCTGTGGTGAGGAAGGAAGGAAGGAAGCAGGGCAGGAGTGATGAGGCTCAGTTGGAGGAGGGAGGAGTGATATTCAGAACCTGTAACAACCAGGACAGCACAAGGACCCACCAACCAGAGTGGACTGGGGCCAGCACAGCTGTCCCGGGGCCAGTGTGAGCAGAGCAGGAGCTTCCAGCCCTAGCGCTGAAAGGGAGCCATGCCTGTCTGGGGCCTTGGTACCAAGCATAATGGGACTGGGCCCTAAGAGTGACACACCCCTTCCAGGCGGTGGATTATTGGAAGGAGACCCCTCCGAATTTCAGGTGGACAGGGCATCTGGGAGACTGAGCAAGCAGGGACCACTGAACCGGGATCCAAACAGAGGAGAGGGGTTTTGCCTGAGGCTCAGCCCGGGGAGCGAGAGAGCTGTCCGTGGGTGATGGAGGGCGGCCGGCAGGGCTGAGGGGTCAGGTCTGGGGCTAGGTACTTGGGGTTTTGGGGTCCCCAAGAGGCCTACACATGGGAGGAGGGGCTGGAAAGAGGCTCTCAGTGTGGCTTGCCCATCCATCACCTTGGGGTGCCGGGTACCTCTGGACCTTCTGCCACAGCTGCAGGGCTGCGGAGCGGTTGGGAGGGATGAACAGACTGGCAGGGTTCTCACAGCACAGGATGCCTCCTGCTCAAGCCTGGGACCAATGGGAGGGGCTTTTGTTTCATTCTTGTAAAGGTAGCATTCACATGCGGTGAGGTGTATGGCGTGAAAAGGAAACCTTCCTTCCCACCCTCAGTTTCCCCTCCCAGAGGCGAATCCTGTTAGCGGTTTCCAGTGTTGTAGAGGTCGTCTCCGCGCATGCAGGCGTATGTATAGAAAATCAGCCACATACTCAGGCACACTTCTCTTTGCAGTAGTAGTGGTTCCATACCTGACATGTTATTTTTTTCACATAACAATTCATCAGAGTTCTGTGTGCTGTTGTTTTTTTTCTTCCGCACAGTGTCAGGATATTCTATTGTATAGACATCAAATAATTTTTTTTTTAACCAGCTTCCTACTGATGGACATTTAGGTCATTTCCCATTCTCTGATACTATAAACAATGTTATAGAAGATAGTCTAGAAATAGTTTGCGGTCTGTAGAACAAACTCCTAGAAGTGGAGATTTGGGGTCCAACAGTCAGATTTTGATCTGTTTTGCCTCCAGAGATTATTAACCATGCCCACTTAGACTCCCAGAACAACATATCTGAGAGCCCACGTTCGTTCACCCTCTTCACCTTTTTCATCTTTGCCAATCTGATTGGTGAAAAAAAAAAGGTGTCTTAGAGGAGGTAACTTTTGCATTTTCTTCTGGTGGTGAAGATGAACCCATTCTCATGGGTTTAAAAGTCATGTGGATTTCAGAGAAAAAGCTGTTAGACTCACAGGAGAAACAGGTTTAGCGGGGGTGACTCCAGCCTAGGAAAGGTCCAGTGAAGAATTGGGTCTTTGGGGCCTAAGTTCCAGTTTTGTCCTGGGGAGAGCCAGGAACCTTGGGGAAAGCCCCCTCCTTCTGGGACCTCGCCCCAGGCCTAAGGTCTTCTTAAGCTGGTCGTCTTCAAACCTGGCTGGGAGCTTCCTTCATGGGGCCAAGTTAGGGGGAGTGGGGAGCAGGACAGAACTGTGGGTCCCCCACCCCCACTTCGACCTGAGCAGCTCTCTGCTTATCTGCTTGATGTGTTAGGCTTCTCGGTAAGGTTTCATGTGAACAAAGGGTTCCTGGGCTGAACAGAGATTGAAAAGCACTGTCCTAAATTGTGTCTCCTCTCCCAGGGGAAAGATTGCTTTCTGCTTCTAGGGCCCATCAGTGTTTGCCGTTCCCAGGCAGGCCAGACACTGCAGGGTCAAGAGGGGCGGGACCATCCTTCCGGAGAAGAGCAGGTGTTGGAGAATGATTGTTGAGGGGCCTGGTGGAGGATCAGACATAGATACTCATCGCACCCACCATGGACATAGCCTTGGGCTTCCCGTTCAGGGGAACTCCCAGAGAAACATGGGGCCTCGACTGCTGGGTGTTTCCCCCTGTACCCTGTGCTTTTCAGCCTCCCTGCCTTTGTTCAGACCCCTCCTTTCTTCTGCATGTCCACGTCCTCCTCATCGTCAGAGAGCAGCTCCCATACTGCCTTTTCCATGAAGTTCCCCTGACTCGCCTGAGCGAGTTGGTCTTCACTGTACTCATCTTTGTGTATAAGCCCCTTCCAGGATACAATAGGATAAATGAATGAATAAGCTAAGTGAGGGCATGAGAAGTTCAGAAAGTCTACTATGAGACTTGCGTTTCTCACCTGTGATGGTGTTTCCAAGCCCAATCTTATCTCCCCATGTTGACTTAGATTTCCTGACCGATGGGACAGCAGCATTTGGGTTTGGCTCATCTCTGTGTCCTGCCTGGCGCCTCAGTAGGGTCTTGCACCTAGAAGGGCCACAGTAACTCCTTGGAGAACAAGCAGGGCATCTTGTGGTCAGGTGGAAGGCTTAGAAAAGCTTCATGGAAGAAGTAGCATTTGAGACAGACCGGAAATTAATGATTTTGATGGCTGGGGGTAGGGCGGGGAGGGAGGCTGTTCCAGGCAGGAGGAGAGGCAGGGATGTAGGAGCTCTGCTTCGGCAGTGAGGGCTCAGAGTCCAGTGGGTAGGAGCTGGGAAGGGGGGAGGACACCCTGGAAAGGGGCTTGGGCTAAGTGAGCTGTGCCTTGTCGTGGAGGAGGCCAAGAGGTACAGGCTGCAAAAGCAGACTTGAGTCAGGTGGGCTTGAAGTGTGGGCAGGAGAGGTCTGAGCAGTCCTTTCTCATTATCTCCCCTCCCACCCCCACAAATGGCAAGATGTATTTTGAAGGAGGAAATGATGAGCCTGGGGCCAGAGGGAAAGCAGGACAAGGGCAGGTATCTGCCAAGGTTTCCTGCAGGGAGACTGGTGGGGCCTGGGGAGCGGCTAGAAGGGTGGAGGTGTCTTGTGTGTGAGGAGAGGGTAGGGTGGGTCAGATGAGTGGCAGCAGGAGCTGGGAGAGCTCACCTGCAGAGATGTTTGCCAGAGTGCCTTCCCTCCCTCCTGATGGCCTTCTGCTGACTGCTGCCTCCTCCCCCTCAGACTCCGCACCTGGTGAACCTGAATGAAGACCCCCTGATGTCCGAGTGTCTGCTCTACCACATCAAAGATGGCGTCACCAGGTAGCCTTTGCTCTGGGCCTGTGGGGCTGTCTCTCTTTTTGGAGGTTGGTTGCAAAGGGACCTGCCTTTCCTAGTGACCTCATGGGGACCTTCTGGGTCTCAGGTCAGCTCTTCTGCAGCCCTGCTGGCTCTCTGGGCTTCCTGAGAACCGGCTGAGCCTACCTTTGGTGGGGGTGACACGCCTCCTGGGACCAAATAAGCCCAGCGCTGGCGAGGCTGGGTCCTGATCTCCTGGAGCAGAGAGCGGGTGGGAACTTGACCACCACGTTCGCTGTTGAGGGACAGTGCCCACGTGGCAGGTGGCTTCACTGGCTAATGCTAATGAACCCCCAGGTCTCAGAGCCTCCGAGGTCACCTCCTGGAGGTAAATGGGTGGGAGTGTTCCTTCCTCTTCCACCACAGGCTGTTCAGCTGTCCTTGGTGATCATCATGGGAAGGATATGGGAACCGAGACTGAGAGCATCCACCCCACTGCAGGTTCCCTTCCCCCTTTGCTACATAACAGTACATAACAGATGCGGGCTTGGAGCCAGGCAGATCTGAGCTCACACCCCAGTTTCACCAGTGCTGTGCTGCCTGATTTTGGGCAAGTTACTTATCTCTCTGAGCCTCAGCTTCCTCATCTGCGAAATGGGAATAATTATACTTGGTTGATTGAGTCAGATGAACGTTTTGGTTCAGAAGGGGCTTGGCATATGTATGACTAGCACATGCTCAGAAAATGTCGGCCGTTGCTTCCCCAGGGTTGGCCAGGTCGATGTGGACATCAAGCTGACCGGGCAGTTCATCCGGGAGCAACACTGCCTGTTCCGGAGCATCCCTCAGTCAGACGGCGAAGGTAATGGCTGAGGGGGTTGGCTCAGAATGTCTGGCTGAGGTAATGGCCAAAAAAGGAGAGAGAGTGCTCCCTCATGCTGAATGCAGAGGCCTAGGTCGGGCTCTGGGAGTGTGGCCATGTGAGAAGGACGTGTCCACCCTGAGAGGGGCTTCGAGCTCCTGGTCAGCCGTGGGGGCCCTGCTGTCTGCACCCACCCTCAGGGTGCAGAGTGTTTACAAGGGGCAGGGGTGGTGAAGGTCCCCAAGGCAGAAACAGGAGACTGTGGCTCCAGAGGGTGAGATTTTGGGGAAGAGGAAATCCAACCCTCTTGCTTGATTTTTTTAGCCTCGAATAGCACCTTGGTTATTTTTTATGAAAACTTGTACTTTTTCAGTGGGATATCTGAATTTATCTCTGAAAACCTGCTTACCTGTCCAGCTATGAATGCAAAAGTTCTAGGCAGTTATTTGACATGTGTATCCTTTTGGCTCTAAAACTTTCAGAGGATTTTAGCTGTTTCTGGCCACAGCAGCAAAAGCTTTTAGGAATCACGAGCCCTCAGGTAGTAGTGTCTGACAGGTAGTACCACAATGCTCATGGTGAAGTACCACTTAGGGTGTGTTCTGAGGTCACATTTTATTCTGGTTCAGTCTTTTTTTTTTTTTTAAATGAAGTGATTTGTGTTCATCTGGGCCCGAGTGAAGTGGAACTCTGGAAAGCGAGTTGGGCAGGGAGACTGACCGTGTCACACCTGAGTCTTTGGTGTCCATGCTCTGTCACACCTGAGCTGTCTGTCACCTTGAACTGGTGCTGTGTGCCTCAGTGTGGGGTGGGGGGATGGGAGACGGGCATATCAGAGTGTGTTTTAAAATAAGAAGAGACGCTTTCTCGCGGCCTGCAGCTCAGGTTGAACACCTGCCAGGTGGCTTCCATTCCAGTTCAGGGTCAGTGGATTATCACCTGGTTCGGGTCCCCAGTGGCAGAACACGCTTCCGGCATTGTGAGCTGTGAACTGTTAAATCAGTTCAGCCCAGTGAGTGAGTGCCGAGTTCCTGTTCTGCGGTTCCCTCAAGCTGTGTTCTGGGGTGATACCGAAACCACAGAAGGCCCTTGGAGCCAACCCACCCTTGAGGGGGAGCTCAGAGTGTGTGTGGGAAGAAGAGAGGCACACATTGGTTACGTCACAGTGAAAACAGCAGCTGTTCTGTGCCCTAAAGGCGTTGTTTAGTCGCTCGGTCACGTCCAACTCTTGGCAATACCATGGACTTTAGGCCACCAGGCTCCTCTGTCCGTGGGATTTCCCAGACCAGAATACTGGAGTAGGTGGCCATGTCCTTCTCGAAGGGACCCTCCCAACCCAGGGATCAAACCTGAGTCTCTTGCTTGGCAGGCAGACTCTTTACCACTGAGCCACCTGGGAAGCCCTCCCCAAAGATGGGGGCTGTGTAAAGGGTTAGTCTCTTTGGGCCTTTGCTCTTAACAGCAGACTTGAGACCAAAGACAGGCTGAGAAGAGCAGGCCGCAGGGATGCGGTTGTGAACATGGAAGAATAGTTATTACTTACTGTGCACATTGTATTTTCTCATACAGCTCACAGGTGAGGGAGCTGAGGTTCCTGGGGTTGGGGAATTTGCCCGAGACCACACAGCTAGCATCCCTGGTGGCTCAGATGGTAAAGAATCTGCCTGCAGTGCAGGAAACCCAGGTTCAATCCCTGGGTCGGGGAGATGCCCTGGAGGAGGAAATAGCAACCCACTCCAGTATTCTTACCTGGAGAATTCCATGGACAGAGGAGCCTGGTGGGCTGTAGCACACAGTGTTGCAAAAGAGTCAGACACAACTGAGCGTGTCACACACAGCTAACAGGTGGGAGAACTGGGTTGGGATGCAGCATGGCTGGCTCTAGGGCCAGAGCTGTGAGTCCTGGCTGCCTCAGTTTAGATCTCTGTGGGTTCACCTGAGTTCTCTCCTGGCCCCATTTTCTTCCGTTACAACTATCACCGCCCAACCCTGACTTTAGATTATTTGCTCACTTACTTGTTTATCGTCTTACCAAGTAGAAGTGATATCTGTATGAGAAGCAATTATGTTTTTTATCTCCTGTATTTCCAGGACCTAAAATAGTGCCTGGTGTATTATAGGGGCCCAGTATATTTGTGGAATGGATGGATGAATTTGGGGCGTGGTGGGAAATAAGGGCAAAATAGCCAGCTCATGGCCTTAGAGTCATCTCATCCTCTCCTCTGCCACCACCCTCCATTGCTGGGCTTGGACACATATGATGTTTTATTCCATCTGTCTGCCATCTTCTCCATTTCTGCCGCTTGATCTGAATTTCCCTTCGAGCATCAACTCAAAAAGTTAGCACTTTCCCATGATCATTTCCAGTCCTCTGCCCCTAAGCCAAGTTCCTCTTTGCTATTTTTGTTCTCCCGCAGTACCCATAGGCTCATCTTTGCCTTACGTTACCATTTGTTCTGGTTTCTCTATTCCTTGTAACATAAATAACTCAGTTTCGTGCATCACTGTTTTTGAGCCTTTCAGCCACTCTGTATGGAAAGACTTTGTTATCCCATTGTATAGCTCTGAGAGACCAGGTGACTTGCTCAGTGTCCCTCCACTAAGGAGTCACAGAGTCTGGGTCTTTGAAATTCAGGGCCCCCTGACCATGGGGCACTTGTCCTTGAGGACAGGGAGCTGCCTCAGGCATCTTTGTGTCCCACAGGAGGAAGGTTCTGTGATTTGTACAAGGAGCACCTTGATGACTGTGGCTTGGGTTGACTTTAATCTCATCCCATGAAGATAGGGATCTGTGGACTGTGGCTTGAGAGGATTAGTCAGGTAGCAATTTGCAAGCTGCATCAGACAGAAGTGGGGCTGGGAGCCTGCTGGAGGTATCCAGACCTGGCTAGGCACAGTGTTGTTTGGGAAGGAGGGAGTGAGTTGTCGTCTGGATGGCAGGAATGACAGACAGGGCCCACCGACCAGTTGGACCTGAGAGACCACGTCCTCTGAGAGTTCCAGGCTTGCTAAGCCACTGCTGGAGAGGCTGGTGGAGGGTGAACAGGCAGCACCCACCGCCCTCCCCTCCACCACCGCCGAGGCTCGTGGGAGCTGCAGCTGGGGCTCTAACCCTCCTTCTGCTCTTCCTTTCCCATGCTGCCTGCCACCAGAGGGGCCATGGCACCCCCAACAGGTACTGGAGGGTGGAACTGGGGTGCATGTGTGTTTTGGGGGGGAATGCAGGGTGGGAATCTGTGACCCTACCCCTCTTCCCTTGGAGTCTGATCCCTCCTTCTCCTCTCTCCCTGCCTCAGTGGTGGTCACCCTGGAGCCCTGCGAAGGAGCTGAGACCTATGTCAATGGGAAACTTGTGACTGAGCCCGTGGTGCTGAAGTCAGGTAGAGGAGGGTGTAGTGAGGGGCCTGGCTGTGCAAGGAAGAACTTCGTGGGTGAATCCTGGGCAAGACTCAGAAATAAATAGGAGACAGTGTGGGATATGAAGATCGACTGGGAAGGGGAGAGGAGCCAGGGTTTGGTTTGTCTTGCTGCCTCAGGGCAACAGGAAGAGGATTCCCAGCTCCTGACTTCTTGTAACTCTCAGGGACAGGGCAGTTCCAAGGGTCAACTGGGGGAGCCTTGGCTCTGACCACCCTGGACTTGGGGTGAAGGGAGAGATGGTGTATGGGCTCCTTCGATTGGTGGGCAAGGCCCCTTACACCTAGGGCATGAGGAAGGGGTGCTGCTCTGGGGAGTGAGCCCACATCTCCATCCTCCCTCCTCCAGGGAATAGGATCGTGATGGGCAAGAACCACGTGTTCCGCTTCAATCACCCGGAGCAGGCACGGCTGGAGCGGGAGCGAGGGGTCCCCCCTCCCCCAGGACCGCCCTCCGAGCCTGTTGACTGGAACTTTGCCCAGAAGGAACTACTGGAGCAGCAAGGCATCGACATCAAGCTGGAGATGGAGAAGAGGTGCGTGGGGAGGGTGATCAGGCCCCAGGCCCTCCTGGCCATCCCTCCCAGGCCCCCAGCCCCCAGCATCTTCCTGTTGTTAGATGCCCCATTGAGGTGGCTCCAGAACCTCACAGCTTTGCCTCCCCTCCCACCCAAATCCAGGCTTCAGGATCTGGAGAACCAGTACAGAAAGGAAAAGGAAGAGGCTGACCTTCTTCTGGAGCAGCAGCGGCTGGTGAGGGGCTGGCGGGGGCATGACGGGAAGGCGAGGGTTGGGGGGTGTGGAGTGCAGACAGGCAGGTGGGAGGTAGGCTGGCAGCACTTTAGCCTGATTCCCACTGAGTCAGAGTAGGGAGTGGCTCTGGGCTGGGGGTAGAGGTGGTGTCTAGGAGGAGACAGGAGAGAAATGTAACCCAGGGAAGAACCCATACATCCCAGGAGCAAGGGGTCCTCCCAGGCGACTGGGGCTTCCTGGACTCTTGCTGATCCTGGGCCTCTTGTATGATTTTTACCACCTATGCTGTCACTTCCCTGGTGGCTTAGTGTAAAGAATCTGTCTGTAGTGCAGGAAACGCAGAAGCCTCAGGTTCGATTCTTGGGTGGGGATGATCCCTAGAGGATCTTGACAACCCACTCCAGTATTATTGCCGGGAAAATCTTGTGGACAGAGGAGCCGGTGGGCTACAGTCCATGGAGTTGCAAAAAGTCAGACGTGAGTGAAGCGACTGAGCATGCACCCACGAGCTGTTTAAGATTGTTCTTTGAGTAGACTTGCTTTTATTTTTACTTTTTAAGATATGTATTTA
The DNA here is from genome assembly GCF_019320065.1 of Cervus canadensis. Taxonomy (NCBI): domain Eukaryota; kingdom Metazoa; phylum Chordata; class Mammalia; order Artiodactyla; family Cervidae; genus Cervus; species Cervus canadensis. Next base: position 34,089,799 of record NC_057386.1, read on the forward strand.
TTTGGCTGCACTGGGTCTTCGTTGTGTCACGCGGGACCTTTTGTTGCAGTGCACGGGTTCTCTAGTTGTGGTGAATGGGCTTAATTGACCCGTGGCATGTGGGATCTTAGTTCCCCAACCAAGGGTAGAACCCGTGTCCCCTGCATTGCAAGGAGGATTCTTAACCACTGGAGCAACAAGAAAGTCCCTTGGACTTTGCTTTTAAATCTTTAATCTCCTCCTGAGTGATACATACATGAAACCCACACTTGGCATGTCTGCAGCTTATTACCTATACTCACTTCCTCTGTTCCAGCCACCACACCACACACTCCAAGTATGGTAATCCTCAGAAGGTACTTGTAGGGAGGTGCAGACAAGCAGAGATCAAGCCCTGTGCCCCACACTGCACAGTTCTAACCACCATGTTTCCGCGTTGCTGGGATGCACGGCCCTGAGGTGTCCTTAGCCATCTCCCCACCTGTCTCCTTTCTGGCCCCAGTACGCAGACTCTGACAGTGGGGATGACTCCGACAAGCGCTCCTGCGAAGAGAGCTGGCGGCTCATCTCATCCCTGCGCGAGCAGCTGCCCCCCACCACGGTCCAGACCATCGTCAAGCGCTGTGGCCTACCCAGCAGCGGCAAGCGCAGGGCCCCCCGCAGGGTGTACCAGATCCCCCAGCGGAGGCGGCTGCAGGGCAAAGACCCCCGCTGGGCCACCATGGCCGACCTGAAGATGCAGGCTGTGAAGGAGATCTGCTATGAGGTGGCCCTGGCTGACTTCCGCCACGGGCGGGCTGAGATCGAGGCCCTGGCTGCCCTCAAGATGCGGGAGCTCTGCCGCACATATGGCAAGCCCGAGGGGCCCGGGGACGCCTGGAGGGCCGTGGCCCGGGACGTCTGGGACACGGTGGGCGAGGAAGAAGGTGGCGGAGGTGGAGGTGGCGGCAGTGAGGAGGGAGCCCGCGGCGCGGAGGTGGAGGACCTGCGGGCTCACATTGACAAGCTGACGGGGATCCTGCAGGAGGTGAAGCTGCAGAACAGCACCAAGGACCGCGAGCTGCAGGCCCTGCGGGACCGCATGCTTCGCATGGAGAGGGTCATCCCCCTGACCCAGGTAGGCCAGCCTGCCCGCCTCTCCCCGCTGTCCTCCCTGCCCGCTGTCCTCCGCTGTGAGAACCGGAACTCCCACCACAGAGTTCAGCCTCTTTTCTCCTTTGCCTTTAGAAGACTCATCAACGTTTAACATAGCTCTTCTCAGCGTAGTTTGTGAATCACCTGCTTCACAACCACCAGGGCCCTAACTGAAAATGCAGATTCCTGGGTTTTGCCCCAGACCCACTGAAGCAGCATCTTTGGGCATTAGAAATTAATCTGCATTTATAACAAGTGCCCAGGTAGTTCTGAAGAGCAGTAGAGTTTGAGAACCACTGATATAAAGGGTACAGTCCCTTACGTTACCACTCAGTGGGTGTTCACATACTGTTCACTCTTAGAACCACCCCTCTCCTGGGTGACCCTCGACTCTGGTGGCCACTGTACTGAGCACCCACTGTCTACTCGCTCTCCCCTCTCCAAATGCTTGGGTCCTTGCCATTCATTGAACTCCTGGCCTCAAAGCCTTTGTACCTGCTGTTCCCTCTGCCTAGAACGCCTTTCCTCACAGACCATATAGCTCACCCCTCACTTCCTTCAGGAGGTGTTCACTAAAATGATAATGTTTCAGTGAACCTCTTCCTGTTCTTTCATTGCCACTACTCCCACCCTGGCCTCCTGTCTCCTCTCCTTGTTCTGGTCTTTTCCATGTGAATATATATTTTTGTATTTATATAAAATCTACAACATGGTACTCCATATACTATATAATATAAATAACATATTAAATAACTTAATACATACATCAACTTTTTACGGAAGTATAGCATACGTACCATGTTATATATTTGTCTCATTTATTTGTCAGTTGTGTCAGCCCACTGAAGTGACGGCAGGTATTTTTTCTTCCCTTTTTACTGACCACTGTATCCCCGGGGCATGTCATTGACTCAGCAGTATTTGCTGCGTGTCTGCCAGGTGAGGCTTGTGGAATTTCCCATGTAGTTTTATAGCAGCCCTGTGTCATAGGTACTGTCATTGTTGACGTCATCTTGCACGTGAGGACAGAGGCATAGAGGTTACAAGCCAACGACGCAGACGCAGACCCACAGCTCGGAGGTGGCCGACCTGGACTGGGCCTGACCACCCGGCTCTGGGTCTGGGCTCCTAAACCAGTGTCCCTCCAGCTTCCTCAACCCCAGCCCCCTCTCAGGACCCTGGATATCCACCCGCTCCAGGGCCTTCCCACGTGTCCTCCTGAACCTGTATGTCCTTAGGAGGCCACTCTCCTCACCCCCCACCTCTCCTCTCACCCCTCCCCCTCCCAGGATCACGAGGATGAGAATGAAGAAGCTGGTGAGACCACGTGGGCCCAGCCCCAAGGGTCTGAGGCAGCAGAGGAGGAAGCCCCCAGTGACCGAGCGCCCCCCGCCCGGCCCTCCTCGCCACCCCTGTCGAGCTGGGAGCGGGTATCAAGGCTGATGGAAGAGGACCCTGCCTTCCGTCGGGGCCGCCTCCGCTGGCTCAAGCAGGAGCAGCTGCGGCTGCAGGGACTGCAGGGCTCCGGGGGCCGGGGCGGGGGGCTGCGCAGACCCCCCGCCCGCTTTGTGCCCCCTCATGACTGCAAATTGCGCTTCCCCTTCAAGAGCAACCCCCAGCACCGAGAGTCCTGGCCGGGGGCAGGGGCCGGGGAGTCCCCAGCACCACCCCAACCCCCCGAGGAGCTCACCCCACCTCCGGCCACCCCTGCGCGAAGGCCCCCAAGTCCCCGCAGGTCCCACCGTCCCCGCAGGAACTCCCTGGACGGAGGGGGCCGGTCCCGGGGAGGGGGTTCTGCACAGCCCGAACCCCAGCACTTCCAGCCCAAAAAGCACAACTATTATCCCCAGCAGCCCCAGCCATACCCAGCCCAGCGGCCCCCGGGGCCCCGCTACCCCCCATACACTACACCCCCGAGGATGAGACGGCAGCGCTCAGCCCCTGACCTCAAGGAGAGCGGGACGGCCGTGTGAGCCCCGCATCCTGGGCAGAGAGGGCCTGGTGGGGCCCCTCGCTGGCAGGATCACTGCTTCCCCAGAGGCAGGGAGGCCCTGGAAAAGAGAGAGAGAGAGAGAGAGAAGGTCCGAGTAGGTGATAGAAGATGTAGGGGTGACTGGGCCGGAGGCTGAGGAAGGACAAGGGCACGGAGCTGCCGGGAGCGAACCAAAGTGAAGGAGAGCGATGGGAAGCTGCCTCGGGGCCCCCCCCTTTGCTGGGGAGGTCCCACAAACGCTGCTAGGGTGGGTGGGGGGCTGGGGTGCTGCGTAGTCAGTGTTTGACTTTCTTTTCAAGTCGGGGCAGAAGGAGAGAACCTAGAGGGAAGTGAGGTCTCCCTGTCCTGGCCCCTGTCTGTCTGTCTGTCTGTCTGTGGTGGGTTTCTGTTTCCAGGGAGGTGTGGTGGGATCATAAGTCATTCCCCTCCTCCTTCCAGGCCTCCTGCTATACTTGGAGAAACCTGTCTGGTTTCTGGTTTGGCTCAGGTCCCGTGAGGATGTGGGACCCTTCAATAAAAGCTAGCAAACAGAGGAGCCTGTGGCTGGTGGTCGTTCAGTTTTGGTTTTCAGTGGAGGCATGGATGATATCAAAGCAAAATGCACAGAACTTTAAGCGTGGCTGAGTGAATTTTTGCATGCGTGTGCACCCATGAAGTCACCATTCAGGTTAAGATAGAAGAATGTTTCCATTACAGTTTCTGAAATATTCAATATCATGTGTTCTCTCTGGAGAGTGTGTAACCCACTCCTTTTATTCCTTTCATTTTTGCTTACCGAGCATCCCATCTCTGTCTCCAAAACTGCTGTCATTGTCCTGGAGGGAGGCAAGAGAGGGAGGAAGAGGGAGTTCCAGCCTGTAAACTGGCTGTTCCTCAGGAAGTGGAACAAGATTTGGATTTGGGAGCAAGGCCTGACTCTGGTTCTTTGGGTCACTTAGCTATTTTAAAGGTTTCCCTGTGACTCTGGTGACTCTGGACTGTAGTCCGCCAGGGTCCTCTGTCCATGGGGATTCTCCAGGCAAGAATACTGGAGTGGGTTGCCATGCCCTCCTCCAGGGGATCTTCCCAGCCCAGGTATCCCACATTGCGGGCGGATTCTTTACTGTCTGAGCCACTAGCGAACCCAAGAGTACTGGAGTTGGTAGCCTATCCTGTCTCCAGGAGATCTTCCCTGACCCAGGAATCAAACGGGTCTCCTGCATTGCAGGAAGATTCTTTACCAGCTGAGCTCTCAGGGAAGCCCATGTAGCCACAGTTTCCCCAGGTTCTGATGTTTAACAATGAATGTGTTGGTCAAGCTTACTGCACCTACTTGTTTTCATCCCATTTGGCAGGGCACGGTCAGTATTCCAAATAATATTTTGTTTTAAGATTGTTTTAAGAAGCATGCTTGTTTTAATGTTCTGGCTCGGAGGAGCACGTCCATGTCAGTTCACATTTTGCAGGAAATTATATCTGTGTTCTGCCTGCACTGGGCCAGGCTCTGGGATCCCCATGTTTTCAACCTGTACTCAGGAAAACACTTCCATCCATTTGAAAATTTGAGCTGCTTGCCCACAGCATCCTGATGTCTGTCTTGAGGTGCAAGCAGCCAAAACCATAGACATTATCCCAGTTGCAGCCAAACCACAGCTCTGGGCAAGACCATGATTATGTTTACTCTTGGTTTCCACACCATGATGCTGGCTACCTTTATTTTGGCAACCTTGACTGCCAGGTCTTTAGGGATCTGTTGACAGTGACCCAATATCTGGAATGTAATGGACGGTTTGTTGACTGTGTTTATTTGAGCGGTTTATAATCTGGTCAAGGAGACTAAATGTGAGCAAGAAAATGATAGAATACAAAGTTCTCTCCAGGTCAGAGCAAGCTGAGTGGTACAGGCAGTTTGTGGAAGTTGAGATGGGAAAGACAGCTCACTAAAATACGGTTGGATTATTTTTCCCTCAAGACTACCTTGTATAAATATGTTTTATACCACTTTTTATCAACTTCTCTTGTCTAGATCAGTCTTTTAAAATGTGATGAATTTTAGATTTTATTCAGAGAATTGCCCACTAATCTCATCTGTGCTACACATGCTAGCTTCTTTTTATTTATTTTTTTATTAGCTGCTTTTTAAACACTGTAAAGTGGGATTCTTTTTGTGTCCATCTCTCAGATAAGAAGACTGGGTTTGGGCACAGTTAGGATTCCAACTCAGGTCAACTTGACTGAAGCCCAGACTGTTTCATGCCTTTAGGATGTCAGGATTCATCTTTCCTTCTAGAAAACCATATTGCCTTCTCGTCACGTGATTCTGCCTCTCGTTTCTGGCCTCTTCCAAAGCTGTCCTGAGAAGAAATGAGAGCCACTGCTTGTGTGCCTCCTCCAGGATCACAAGCCAAAGTCATCCAGACCACCTGCCAGCCAGCTTTCTGTATGTATGTGTATGTGTGTGTCGCTCAGTCATGTCTGACTCTGCTACCCCATGGATTGTGGCCTGCCAGGCTTCTCTGTCCATGGAATTTTCCAGGTAAGAATACTAGAGTGGGTTAACCATTCCCGTCTCCAGGGAATCTTCCCAACCCAGGCATCAAACCCAGATCTGCACTGCAGGCAGATTCTTTACCATCTGAACCACCTGGGAAGCCCCAAAGTATCTGTAGCTCCCTCAGTTTGGACATTTCTACAATTTTATCCTTGGTTGCCTTGGAAATTCAGGCCAGCAGCCTCTGCCTCATTATACAAATTCTCACTCCTCCCACCCACTTCTGTCTCTCTTGAAAGGCAAGAGGAGATGGTGGCATCATCGGGATAGTATATCTCTCCTAAAGGTCTGGTCACCAGATGGGTGTTGTAGAAACTGTTTCTCTCATCATCCTAAACAGTCCCACAGTTGTAGGCCCCGACATCAACCTGTCATGCCTCATCAATGAGCCCTGATAGCCTCATCAATGAGGATTTTCACTTTGACTCCTCCAGGTCCTTTCCTGTGTTCCCTCTGCCACTGGACCTGGAAAAGGACTGTGTGTTGGGATACCTGGGAAAGTCTTGCCCTGAGCTCCTATAGTTCTTAGGATGTAGCTGGAGTCCTGCTCGATGCCCTAGGCACATGGACCAGCCTGAAAAGTTCTCCTGCCTAACGAGCTAAGCTGCTTTCAAATGACCATGGAAATGGTTCTGGGTGTTCTTGCAGAGACTTTTCAGTGAGAGAGGAGAAATAGGCTCTGGTGTCTCCCAAGTCCAGGGCCCCACCCCCCAAAGGTCAGGGCTGCAAACTTTGGAACACAGACCTGGGTACCACACTCATCACTAGTTAGCTGTGTGTCTCTAACTAAGTCACCCCCTCTGGGTCTCAGTTTCGTTCTTTGTAAATCGGACTAATAATGCAGTGGAAAGATTTAAGAAGATAATAGATGCAAAGGGCCTGGCACATATTAAGGGCTCAAGGTTGGTACCTTCCCTTTTCCCTTGTTCTGAACTGGCAATGAAGACTGGGGAAGAAGGGTTAGGGAGGTGCCGCAAAACGAAGTCGGATCCCCCAGAACGTACCTCTGCGACTCCTGGCACCCTCTATCCACCAAAACCTCTCCCCCAAGCCCCGTTGTTCCACTGTTGTCCGCCAGAGGGAGAAAGGGTGCACGTTCCCTCGCTGGCCGCCTTGCCTTGCGCGTTCACAGAGCCTTGCGAGAGTGCGGCCATGAGCGTTCTTGAGTCTCCAGGGGCGGGGCGCGCAGGCGCAGAAGGCTGGGCACGACGCGGCTGTGGGCAGGGCGTCCCATTCCCGCGTCCCAGGAGCTGCACCGGGTTGATCTTACCCGCTTCTGGGGCACCGGAGGGCGGTTTGGGGCTGATGTGTAGGGCTGGGGGCCTTGCGGGCATTTCTTCCTCCGAGACTAGCTTTAATCTTCGTTTTCCAGAAGAAATGACCTGACTTTCTTCAGAGTTAATATTTCCTTCCCCATCATGGATGATCAGGAATTCCAAAGAAAAGGTAGAGGAGGGACCTTCATTGAGCACCTTCTGCCATAGGGGCAGCGATGCCCACATACTAGAGGAACTTTTGGAATGGGATTTGCTTTGTTCGAAATTTAGCAAATACAGAAAAACGGAAGAAAACAGAAATCATCCACATTTCCTCACCACAAAAGATCCCTCTTGTCTCCTATAAATGTACCCTAGAATGTTTGTTCAACAAGTATTTATTGAACACCTACCTATCTGTCTGCTCAGCAGGTTAGGTTATGTGGGACTGCAGAGGGAAAAGAAAACTGCAGGAGAGGACTGGAACCAGACCTCAGATCTCAGACTCCAGCCTGCTACTGTTTCTATTGTTTGTGATAACCAAATGTGGCTCAGGCTTTAAATGAAATGCTCACATTGTTGAGTTTCAGAGAATTCATCCTGGAGGGGAAAAGTCTACAAATTTAATCAAAGTTGAGTTCTCAGATCATAATTGATGTTAACTCATTCTTACTAAGGAGATCACTTGTAAACATAATGAATAGCCTTTGGCTATGCCATAATTTTGAAAAATATTTACTTATTTGGCTGCAGCGGGTCTTGGTTGTGGCTGGAGGGATCTTCACTGCAGCACCAGTACCCTCTCTAGGCCCCTGAGGCATGTGGGATCTTAATTTCCTGACCAGGGATCAGACCAGCGTCCCCTGCACTGGAAGGTGACTTCTTAACCCCTGGACCACCAGGAAAGTCCTATATCATAACTTTTAGTAGATAACAGAATTTATATTGCAAAGTAACTAAATATGTTTAATAAATATGGTAAAATGTCAGATGGATTCTTATCTTTGTTAAATTCCAGGGCGTCCACACTTGAATTAGCTCCAGAGAAAGTTTGCCCAGAACCAGGCAGACTCCTGTCACACCTGTGATGGAGGAACCACCCAGTTTGTTTTCTGTATGGTTCAGGACACCTTCATCATGCTTCAGTCATGAAACGGGCAGAATGTGGGATGATGAGACCAGGACCCAGCTAAAAGTCCTTACTGCAGACTACATGGTTGGGGAAAGGTCTTTGAATCCCCAAACCTAGGGATTCACCATGAATTTTCACAAAAAAGCAAAATTGGGAAACAAGGCATGTGGTAGCCCTGGGGAGGGAATAATGGTGGGAGAATAAGCAAGGGGGTGCAGTGGGATCCAACATGCCCACCTCACCTGAAGAATCCATGTGCTGCTTTTTTTTAATTAAAATTTTTTTCTGATTGCACTGGGTCTTTGTTGCTGTGTATGGCTTTCTCTAGTTGTCACCTAGAGACATTAGTTGGGCTACATTAGTTGCAGAGCAGGGGCTCTAGAGCTCCTACTTCAGTAGTTTTGGCACCCAGGCTTAGTTGTCTCACAGTATATGTGGTCTTCTGGGGCCAGGGATTGAACCTGGTGTCTCATGTACTGGCAGGTGGATTCTTATCCACTGAACTGCCAGGGGAGTCCTCCCTGTGGTTCTTGGTGGATGGCCTCATGGTGCATAAACAGCCCTGCCTAACTCGGTAGCACCCACTGAGTTCCCCAGAAACAGGGCATCCTGGGGAATTAGCACTTCTTTTTTTTCCCCTCTAATTTGAAAGATTTTTATTTTTATTTTGGAACTGCACTTCCTGGATAGGGAGTGAGTGAGTTCAGGGGGCCTAACACTGTTCTCATTCTGCAGCCACCAAAGATGATGGTTCCATAATATCCAGTCCAGGTAGGTGGGAGGGGCAAGTGGTAAAGAGTCTCCCATCTCCTGGTTTTCCCCTTCCCCTAATTTCCTTAGTAGCCATGGATAGACATATCCGATACCTGGAATCCTAGACAATTGCTAGGGTTCCTGTGTTGTAGATTTCATAGCAGCATATAACATTCTGATATTGTAGGTCTGTAGGCAGCAGTTGCCCAGGTGGCACAGTTGCTAAAGAATCCTCCTGCCAATGCAGGAGACATGGGTGTGATCCTTTGGTTGGGAAGATCCTCTGAGCAACTGAACACACACAGGGAAGGTGGACCCAAAAGCCTCATAGCCTTGTGAGGACTGGCCTTGGGGTAGGTACCATGAAGGACCTTAATTTGTGAACCATTTTCCATGGGGTAAGCCCTTCGTAATGATTTTGATGACTTATCCCACCTCTGTGTCACCTAAGATGGTGATCACAGGGGCATGCTGCCATCTTCCTGCTCTTTGCCTTCTGCTCTAGCAGCCCTGGTGGTTTAGACGGTGAACAATCTGCCTGCAGTGCAGGAAACACAGGTTTGATACTTGGGTGGGGAAGATCTCCTGGATTAGGAAATGGCAACCCACTCCAGTATTCTTGCCTGGGAAATCCCATGGACAGAGGAGTCTGGCAGGCTACAGACCATAGGGTCACAAAAGAGTTGAACAAGGCAGTGAGTAAGTGACAGTATCTTCCATCAGAAACTCATAACCTTTGGAACTCAAATCTCAGAGAGGCCTTGCACTGCCACTTATAGCAGCATTGACTTGGGAACTTTAATGAACTTTGGAGAACATTTAATCCATCATCTTTTTTTTAAAATTTCTTTCTTTTTTCCCTTAAATCCTAATTCTCTCTTTTATAAAAATAATTTTATTTATTTATTTTTGGTTGTGCTGGGTCTGCATTGCTGTGCATGGGCTTTCTCTAGATGCGGTGAGCAGGGGCTGCTCTTTGATGCAGTGCACGGGCTTCTCTTGTGGTACCCAGACCCCAGGCATAAGGGCTCCAGTAGTTGCACCTGCTGGGCTCAGTAGTCCTGCCACACAGCCTTAGTTGCCCTGCGGTATGAGGGATCTTCCTCGACCAGGGATTGAATCCATGTCCCCTGCATTGGCAGGCAGTTCCTATCCACTGTGCTACCAGGGAGATCCTAATCCGTTATCTTATTGTATTTATTTTTTAAAAGATTTACGGAGGATCTACTGCTTAGGATACATTTTCCTATGTATTTTGGATGGCACAAAGGCATATTAAATATCTCTTTCTTCCCCTCCTCCCTTTTTACTGGCACTCTCTGCCTCCCATCAAATTGTTTATGGTTCTTTATAGACACCACCCTGTTTTCTGCCTCTGCGTTTTTCCTGGAAGGTGCTCCACACCTCACAGCCCCCTTTGATTGGCTGCCTCCTGTCACTGAGCATCTCAGCTTAACTGCTCTCATCTCAGGAAACCTCAATTCTCTCAGTCTGGGCTGGGGACCCTTTTCTTTTTCAGCTTACCCTGGGCACATCTCCATCACTACTTGTAGTACCATGTGATGATGCAGTTATGAATTTGTGTTTGTCATCTCCCCTTGACTCTGGCCTCTCTGTGATTATGGACTAAACCTTTTATCTTTGAGTCAGACCCAGATTCTCCTCTAATAAACACTAGCAGGAGAGAGAAGCCATCATGAGGCTTATAAAAGGGGTATATCAAGGTGGGTGTGGCAGAGATCATAAGAGCAGTAAACGACTAGCATCAAATCACTCTCAGCTTCTTGGCACCAGGCCAGAGCTAGAAATTCACCTCCAGATAAGGAAGCAGCCCAGGAAGGAGTCACTTCCTTCCAAACTAAAGCCCTTGAGTCCCAGGGAGGTTTCGTCAAGCACAAAAGCATGAGTCATCTCCAGGTGAGTGTTCTGACGAACAAGGCAGTGAAGAGTAGGGGAGGGATCCCAAGGTGGGGGATCAGGGGATCTGGTCCTGGTTCATGCTTTGTTCCATCTGATCCACTGTGGTCCACCAGGATACCCACTGGCTGGATGGGACTCCCTAATGTCATTCCTTTTTTTTTGGCCTAGAACTGCTTCTGTCCTTCCCCAGATATCTTCTGGTCAGAATACTGCTGTCCTTAGGCTTCCCTGGTGGCTCAGTGATAAAGCATGTACCTGTCAGTGCAGGAAACATGGGTTCGATCCCTGGTGAGCGAAGATCCCATGTGCCTCAGAGCAACTGAGTCCTCTGCACTACAACTGTTGAGCCTGCGCTCCAGGGTCTGGGAGCCACAACTACTGAAGCCCGCGCACCTTAGAGTCTCTGCTCTGCAGCAAGAGAAGCCACTGCAGTGAGAAGCCCGTGCACCGCGACTAGAATATAGCCCCCGCTTACCACAACTAGAGAAGAGCCCACATAGTAACAGTGAGCCAGCACAGCCAAAAATAAATAAAATATATATCTATATATGTAAGAATACTGCTATCCTTTTAGATCCAGCTCAGATCCCATCTCCTGAGTGAAGCCTTCATCTTCCAATCCAGATGTGAAGTGAGAGTGTCACCTGTTTGCTCTGAACCCCTATGTAAAAATGTATATACCTTTCTTAGGAAGGGGCTTCCCCAGTTGCTCAGATGGTAAAGAATCTGATGTGGGAGACCTGAGTTCATTCCCTGGATTGGGAACATCCCCTGAAGAAGGGCATGGCAACTCACTCCAGTATTCTTGCCTGGGAAATCACATGGACAGAGGAGTCTGGCAGGCTACAGACCATAGGGTCACAAAGAGGTGGGCATTACTGAAGCGATTTAGCATGCATGCCTGCTCTTAGGAAACTTCATTTTGTTCTGCTTCACCATTTTCTTATGAGTTTATCTTGTTTCTCCTACTAAATTACCCCCATTAATTTTTCCCTCCTTGAGAGCAAAGATCATATTTGTGGAGCTTCTTTATTACCTACTTTATGGCAGATGCTCAAATATTTGTTGACTGAAAGATTCCCTTTTATTCAGTAAAGAGTTGTGGCCCATGCATGGACTCTGAGCCACTCATTAGCTGTGTGACTCTGGGCAAGTTACTTAATCTCTCTGTTCATCAGCTTCCCCAGCAGTAAATGGGAATAGTAGTACCTACTGAACAAGGCTGTATTGAGTCAGTGAGCACTTAGCCTGGCTAGTGCTAGTCCAGAGTGCGTTACTCTCTCAGTCGTGTTCAACTCTTTGCAGCCTGATGGACTATAGCCTGCCGGACTCCTCTGTCCATGGAATTCTCCAGGCAAGAATACTGGAGTGGGTTGCCATTTCCTTCTCCGGGGGATCTTCCCGACCTTGTGATCGAACACGGGTCTCCCGCATTGCAGGCAGATTCCTTACCGTCTGAGCCACCAGGGAAGCCTGGTGCTAGTTCAGTCTTCCTTCAAAATATCAGAGCAGGATATACTGTTATTAGTATTGAAACACCAGTGGGTAATTGGAATTTTCCCCTCCCTGGTTTAGTGGCTTCTTCCCTCATACCCAAGTCTGATGTGGCCGAACCACTAGTGAGATGTGAGAGCTTTATTTATTTTTAAAATTAATTAATTAATTTTTGCCTGTGCTGGGTCTTCATTGCGGCGTGAGGGCTGTCTCCAGTTGCTGTGAGCAAGGGCTGCTCCTTGTGGTGGCTTCTCTTGTTGCAGGGCATGGGCTCTAGAGCACATGGGCTCAGTAGTTGTGGCACGAGGGCTTAGCTGCCCCAAAGCATGTGGAATCTTCCCAGACCAGGAGTTGAACCCATGTTTCTTGCGTTGGCAGGTGGCTCCTTAACCACTGTGCCACCAGGGAAGTCCAGAGAACTTTACATTGTCCTAGGTATTTGCCTGGATTCCTTGGTTTAGGTTTATCTTGGAAAAATGATTCTACATTGTGTTTTCCAGTTAATCTCAGAGATTTATCTGTTAATTTGCACTTGTTCTGTTTTTACAAGAAGGAATGCCTTTAGCTGGGTTTCTGAGAACCCACAGAGGTTATTTTATTAGTGAAGTTAAGTAGAAATAGAGCAGTCATGTTACAGAAGGTTTATAATGACACGTACCCACTCAGGTCCCTGAATAAAGTCAACGTCCTGTGGTGATTAACACACTTTTCAACTTAAGTGAAATGAAGACAGTTTTCTATACCAAGCAGTCAAACAAACGTAGATTCCTGTAACAGTCACAAGCTCTGGGTTACAGCAAATGATACTTAGAATTATGAAAACAGCCCTTCTAATATTGATGGAAAAAGCTCTTAGACCTTTTAGGAAAACTAAAAGAAGGACCTACTGTATAGCACAGGGAACTATCCTTAGTCTTTTGTAATAACCTATAAGGGAAAAGAATCTGAAAAAGAATATGTATATTCAGCTTTCATATATAAATATGTGTGTAACTGAATCACTTTGCTGTACACGTTAAATTAATATAATTAACACAACATCAACTGTACTTCAATTGAAGAAAATGAATAAAATGAGAAGGTAAAAAACAAAAAAGAAAATGAAAAGATTTTGAATCCCAGTTTTAGCAGGACAGGATACAGACTAAATAGTAAATAAAGATTTAACATATTTTGTGGCCTCTAATATGTAGACATTTCCTCACCTATTTCTATTTCAAAAATATTTATTTTATGTACTTACTTGGCTGCACCAGGTCTTAGTTGCAGCACGCAGGATCTTTGATCTTCTTTGTGGCATCTGGAAACTTTAGTAGTGTCATGCAAACTCGTAGTTACAGGATGTGGGATCTATAATAGTTCCCTGACCAGGGGTTGAACCCGGGGCCCCCTGTATTTTGAGTACAGAGTCCTAGCCACTGAACCACCAGGGAAGTCCCTCCTCACCTATTTTCTTATCTTTCTGAAAAACCAAGGTTAATGACTACCCAGGACTTGCCTTTCTCAAGCACTTCTATCTAAGCCAGAGGTATCTGGTATATAGGTTTTTTAATTCCACCGGGTGAGGTTGGACTATCAGATGGAAGAAGTTGAGATGCTGCAGAGAGAAGGGGTCAGATGAGGTAACTAGTGGAGTGAAAGGGAGAAGCAACATGTTGCTCTGATCGTGTTTCTCTGCTTGCTGTCAAGCACAGTGAAGCTGTATACTGCTGGCGCTGGGCCTGTTTTGCTGCCCTCCACCACAAATGACTTGTTTCAGACTCGTTTCCTTTTTTTTTTTTTTCCAGAATCTTTTCCTTTTGTAAGGCCTGGGTTGGTCATAAGGTGGTGATTCTTTTCACAGTCCCTGCGTCTGGTACCTGGGGGTAAGTCCTAAGGGAAAGGGGGTCTTTCCAAACCCCGCTTTCTTCCAAGGAGGGGATGAGACTACAGACTCCTTTCTTTGAGGTCTTCCCAGGCACAGCCTGAGCATGTCTGCCCATCCTCTGCTTCATTCTGGCCGGAGTGGGGAAAGGAGGAGGCTGCCTGGGTGAGCATCATCGTCCTCTGCAGTTGCCTGTCTCCTTTTAAGGACATTGATTTTGTCTTTGTTCTGACAAACAAATAATAAGATTTTCCACGGAGAACTGGACAATCAGAGGAACTTCAAGGCTGGGGGCCTGTTCCTGCTTCTCTACAGCGTTGCCAAGGGGGAAAGGAAAGAGAAGGGGGAAGAGACGCTTGGAAAACTTAACTGCTTCCTGAGAAGGTTTTATATTTCTATTCAAAGTACACTGCACGGACTTCCCTGGTGATCCAGTGGTTAAGACTCCGTGCTTTCTACTGCAGGGAACACGGGTTCAATCCCCAGTTGGGGAACTAAGATCCTGCATCCCACACAGTTAGGCCTAGATAAATGAAAACATAAATGAAATAAAAAATTTTTAACAAGAATAACAACAAAAGAACACTGCAGTTTACCACCATCACACACTGAATGCTCCCCTGCAGCTGAGAGGGAGGGCAGGACGGTAACCATGGAGACAGGGCACCACCAAAAGCAGCATTCAGGGGTTGGAAAGCTGAGTATTGATTGAAGAAGACAAACAGGCCTGAAGAAATTTGGAGGTTAGCCTTGTTGTTCTCCCTGCTCAGGCACGTTTGGAACCCGTGGGGAAAAGGCTTGATCCACCCCATTTCTCCTCTATTACTTCTCTGTTTCTCCTCTCTTACTGCAGGAGTTTCTAAACACATCCTGCATGCTGGGGTTTGCCCCGACCCCTGGGTTCCCTGGATGGTATGTGTGCACACGTGTGAGAAGGTTACTTTTGTCAGGGAGGCCTTTCCTTCATTCTGAAATTATTTTCTTCTCTCCTCCTTTTCCTTCTTTTTAAAAACACAGTGATATTGACAGCGTTCCTCTTGCCAAATGTCTTTATTGACACAATTAAAAAGCAAGTGTTTGTACTGGAAAAATGTTTTAAAATATATGTTGGGCCCCACAATTTAGATTTCCTGAGTAGTAAAATTAAGAATTAAAAGGTTTGAGAAGCACTGTGTTGTCATACAGTGTGTGCCCCTTTGTCAACACAGACTGTCCACCCTGTTCCTACAGACTGGATGAGCCATCCTTGCCCCATTCCTATTTGTGGAAATACTCATCTTCACCCAGGCTCAGCTCAGGATGCCACACCTGCGAGCACAGCGAGGTTAATAAGAAAAGAGACAGACCTCAGAGACACCCCTAGTAGTGTGAGAACGACAAAAGTCATAGTACAAAATGATGGGAAGAGGCAGATGAAAAGATTATTCAATAAATAAATGGGAGATACAAGTGGCCAATAAGCATATGGAAAAAGTACTCTCCCTGACTAGATATCAAAGAAAGACAAGTGAAAACATCAGCGGTATACTGTTTGTCAGTTATGAAAAGTAAGCATATTTTAAGTATTGTTAGTTGTAAGTATTTGGGGAAAGTCTCAAGATCTGCTGGTATAAACTGGTAGATGAAAGAAGGATCCAGTTACCAGCAGAAGGAAAAGAAACACTGGGTAGGTAAAAACAGTAAGGACCCATTGCAGAAGTTTTCAATTTTTGGCCTTTTTTTTTTTTTCCCTGAATAAATTCCCAGAAATACAATTATTACATGAAAGTGTATGGACACATTTAAGGCTCTTGTTTCTTTCCCAAATGACAATGCTGATTTATCCTCCCATTAGTACAGCAGAAAACCAAGCTTTGAAAATTAAAGATAGGGTCTTCCCTGGGGGTCCAGTGGTGAAGACTCTGTGCTTCCAATGCAGGGGGCCATCCCTGGTCAGGGAACAAATATCCCACATGACACACAACCCAGCCAAAAATTAAAACTGAAGAAAAACTAGCAACGTATGAACCAAGCAAAAAAGTACAACAGAACTACTACGGATATATTTAAGCGAACTGTTGAGTCTTGGGACCCTCAGGAGTCTAGTCTTGGCTCTTGGTTATAGGCTTGGCTTGCACACCAAACTGAGCCATGAGCAAAACTCCTGCTTTTTATGTCTCATTGTGTGCAAGTATGAGAAGAGAGGCTTGGACTAGTTAATTTTATTTTATTTTATTAAAAATTGTTTTATTTTTGGCTACACAGGGTCTTCGCTGCTGCACACAGGCTTTTTCTAGTTGTGGCAAGCGGTGGCCACTCTTCATTGTGGTGCACGGGCTGCTCACTGCGGTGGCTTCTGGTTGTGGAGCAGAAGCTCTAGGTGCAGGAGTTTCAGTAGCAGCTCAAGGGCTGTAGAGTGCTGGCTCAGTAGTCATGGTACATGGGCTTAGTTCCTCTGTGACATGTGGACTCTTTCTGCACCAGAGATTGAACTCATGTCACCTGCATTGGCAGGCAGATTCTTATCCACTGAACCACCAGGAAAGTCCCAGGAGTAGTTGATTTTAAAGATCTCTTGTAGCATTAATATTTTATAACTCTGTAGCAGTTTTTATACAGCTTTCAAAGGTTTGGGGCATTTAACAGAGGAATAATGGCTGACACTGTTTTTTTTACTAGGAGCCAGGACAAGTTGATACCCAGCAGAAGGAGTCTTGAGCAGGAAAATTGCATGGAATGTCTGGTGTCAGTCTGTGACTCACCATTCTTGCTCATTGGTACACGTAAGACCTCCTTTGGGGACCCCCACAATTACCTGGGGAGCACTTTGCCTGGATTTGTGGGTCTACGTTGCGAGGTAGAGAAAAGATCTCCTACAGAAGATGAAGAGGAAGCATATTAGGTATGTCCTAACTGTACTTTTAGTCTACAGTTATTTATGGAACACTTGCTGTGTGCCAGGTGCTTTCCTAGGTTCTAAATACTAATACTTAGCAGTAAGAAAAAAAAATTCTTTCCCTCAGTGAAGATTCTCATGAAAGGAAAAAGCAATAAAGCAAATAAGTGAAATACATAGTATGTCAGATGGTGACAAATTCTATGGAGAAAAATAAAGAGAATAAGAGGGAATTATGGGAAAGATCACAATTTAAAAATTTGAGATCATTTTTTTGTATTTTAAAATTTTTAATTGGAAGATAATTGCTTTACAATATTGTATTGTTTCTGCTGTACAACATTGGGAATCATCATAATTATATATATATATATATCCCCCCCTTCTTGAGCCTTCCTCCCACCCCTGCTTTTTAGAGCAGTTGTAGGTTCACAGCAAAATTGAGAAGATAATGCAGAGATTTCCCATAGACCTCCTGTCTCCACACACGTGCAGCCTCCCACATTATCAACATCCCCCCATCCTGGTCAGCTTGGTACATTTGTTAACAATTGATGAACCTATATTAACACATCATCAACATTATCCAAAGTCCATAATTTACATTAGGGTTCGCTTTTGGTGTGCTCAGCCTCTCAAATTAGCAGCACTGCCCCTGCCCCCACCCCCAATCAGCTTGGTACGTTTGTTACAATTGATGAACCTACACTGACGCATCTTTGGCATCCAAAGTCCATAGTTTACATTAGGGTTCACTCTTGGTGCTGTGTATTCTGTATGTTTGGACAAGTGTATGATGACATGTATCCACCATAGTGTCATATAAAGCTGATCCAAGAAAAGGAAGATATTGAATAATATCCTCTGAACTGAGAAGGAACTTTGAGTTAGAAAAATGAAGAGGCAACTTCCTAAACTACAATTACAAAGTTTCTTGTCAGGAATTTACATGTAAGCAGCTGGACAATCCAGAAGGTACAGAGGGATGGAAAGGGGCCAAAGCTAAAAATAGAATCTGAAAAAAAAAAAAAAGAATCTGACTAGCATGTGAGAAGCAGGACTGCACAGACTGGAACCCTGGTTTTTTCCTACCCTCGGGGGGTATCATAATCTGCATCAGCAAAAGGCATTCTTTGAGTTTTCATATCAGATGAAGGTAAGGGTAAAAGTTGACAGAGAACTTCCCTGGCTTGGGCACATTCTTTGTGAAGAGGCTTAAGTTCAGTAACGAGAGGGGAGAACTGCAGGCCTAAGATGGAACTGACAGTATGGGGTCAGTGTGGTTCAGCCACACTCTCTGCCCAAAAAATCCTCTGTGCTCTTCCTGTTCATCCCACCTTCCTCCCAACCCCTTGGCTGATCTTTTTACTGCCTCCATAGTTTTGCCTTTCCCAGTGTGTCATAGAATTGGAATCATCCTGTATGTGACTTTTTCAAGTTGACTTCTTTCACTAAATAATATGTATTTCAGTTTTCTTAATGTCTTTTCATGGCTTGATAGCTCATTTCTTTTTGGCAATAAATAATCCTCCATCTTCCGGATGAGCCACAGTTAATCCATTCATCTACTCAAGCACACCTTAGTTGCTTCCAAGTTTTGGTAATTGTTGATAAAATTATTTTCAGCATCTACCTGCAGGTTTTTGCGTGGATGTAAGTTTTCAACTCCTTTGGGTAAATACTGAGAACATGATTGATAGATCGTATGGTAAGTGTAGGGTTAGCGTTATAAGAAACTGCCAACTGTCTTTCAAAGTGACTGTACCATTTTGCATTCCTATCAGCAATGAATGAGAGTTCCTTTTGCTCCGTGTTCCTGCCAGCATTTGGTGTTGTCAGTGTTCTGGCTTTTGGGTATTCTAATAGGTGTGTTTTGTTTTTTTTTAAATTCAATATTTATATACTTGGCTGCTCCAGGTCTTAGTTGCAGCTTGCAGGATCTAGTACCCTCACCAGGGATTGAACTCAGGCACCCTGCATTGGGAACATGGAGTCAGTCTCTGGACCATCAGTTAAGGTTCCTCTAATAGGTGTTTTATTGGTGTCTCATTGTTGCTTTAATTTGCATTTCTCCAATGACATATGATGTGGAGCATCTTTTCATATGTTTGTCATTTGTGTATCTTCTTTGGTGAGGTGTCTCCTAAGCTAGCTGTTTAGTCCCCTATCTTTTTATATGATTGATGCTACTCTGAAGCCTTTTTTAAAAAAAGTCTTTATTAAATTTGTTACAATATTGCTTCTGTTTTATACTTTGTTTTTTTGGCTGTGAGGCATGTGGGATCCTAGCTCCCTGACTAGAGATCGAACCAGCACCTCCTGCATTGGAAGGCGAAGCCTTAGCCTCTGGACCACCAGGGAAAGCCCTCCTCAACACTTTAAATATTTCACTTTACTCTTTTGCTTGATTGGTTTCTGAGAAGTTGTATGTGATTTTTATCTTTGCTCTTCTGTAAGTGATGTGTGTTTTCTCTCTGGCTTCTTTCAGAATTTTTCTTTATGTTTGATTTTATGTAGTTTGAAAATGATATGCCTAGGTATAGTTTTTTTTTTTTTTTTTTTGAGGAGGGGGCATTTATCCTGCTTGCTCGCTCTTGGCTTTCTGGATCTGCCATCTTGTGTCTGATGTTAATCAATTTGAGGAAATTCCCATCACAGTTGTCACACTTTTTGTAGTTGTCCCATAGTTCTTGGATATTTTGTTTCTGTTGTTTAGTCTTTGTTTTCTTTGATTTTTACTTTTATTATTATTTTTTTTCTTCTTTGATTTTTAATTTGGAGTTTTCTCTTGAGATATCCTTCAAGCTCAGAGATTCTTCCTCAACTCTGCCCTGTCAGCTCACAAGCCCATCAAAAGCATTCTTCATTTCTGTTAGAGTGTTTGATCGTTAGTATTCCTTCTTGGTTATTTCTCAGAATATACATCTCTTTTGCTTACATTGCCCATCTCTTCTTGCACACTAGCTGTTTTACCGATTATATTAGAGTCCTTAGCATTTAATCACAGTTGTTTTAAATTCCCTGTCTGATAATTCCAACATTCCTCCATGTCTGGTCCTGATGCTTGCTCTGTCTCTTGAAGCTGCGTATGCTCTTAGTATGCTTTGTAACTTTTTTTTTTTTTTTTTAAGATTTTTGTCTTGATGTGGACCATTAAAAAAAATCTTCAAAAAAAATCTTTATTGAATTTGTTACAAGATTGCTCCCATTTTAAAAATGTTTTGGTTTTTTGACCACAGGCATATGGGAGTCTTAGTTCCCTGACCTGGGATCAAACTGGGGCCCTCAGCAGTGAGAGCAGGGAGTCTAACCACTGGACCACCAGGGGATTCCTGACAGGGAGTGTTTTATAGGCCAGTGATTAGGTCTCAGTCATTTAGTGAGCCTGTGCCTCTGCATTGTGAATTTCATAAGTGTTTCTCAGGTTTTTTTTTTTTCTCTCTCTACCTTTTTTCTGACCCACTTGGGTGGGACAGAATGGTTATAGGAGGCTGAAGTTGGGTATTTCCCTTTCTGCAGGTCTGTTAGGCTTGATGAAACCCTGGCAGGTTAAGTTCTGATTAGCTAGTTTCTCCTGAGGGTAGTCCTTGTTAAGAACCAAGTGCTCTGCAGTATTTCAAAATAGTTCCTTTTCTTCTTTCCTAGCTACAAGCACAAGGAGATTTTTCTCCAGTATTACTGCAAGAAGTTGATTGAGTTCTTGAAGATAAAATTCACAAAAGCATGCCCCGCCCACCCTTGTAACCAAGTCCTTTTGAAGATTTAACTCTTAGACTTGTCCACACTCTCGGAATTGTTTCCAGTAATTCTCCAAGTTTCAGTTCCAGTGTCCCTAGCCCAACACTGGTTCCAGTGGAGGTTTCTGCTCCAGTGTGTTGTGATTCTCTGCAGTTACCTGTTTTTCCAACTTTGGGGGGTAGTTGTTTGCCCTATGACCTCACTTCTTTTATGGATCTCAGAAGTTTTTGGTTTTTCAGCTTGTTTAGCTTTTACCTTAGAATGTCAGTTTCCAAGCCCTGTAGCTGTGGGACCAGAAAGGGCAACAGATTACAGTTTTAAATAATGCACTCCCTTAACTTCCTTGCTCTGTCATAACCTCACCGGCCTGAATTCACATCTCTGCATTTGTCTCTTTTCTAGATGTCACAGGTTTTTCAATTTAATTTTTAAGATGAGCAATAATTTTGTGTGGTGCAGAAAATGAAACTAAATGGTACCAGCACCCAGCTTTTCCCCCTAGAATAAGGATCTCAATCCTGTTAGAGATAGGCTGTGCATATACAGTCATATCTGTGGAATTTTCCTCCCTCTGTTTTTTTTAAATTTATTTTTAATTGGAGGATAATTGCTTTACAGTGTTGTGTTGGTTTCTGCCCTATAACAGTGTGAATCAGCCATAAATAAGCATATGTCCCCTCACTCTTGAACCTCCCTCCCACCCACCCCACTTTGTTTTTGTTTGTGTGTTTTTGGTTATGTTCAGTTCACAACTGATAATGCTCAGTAAAGACTATTCTGAACCTTATTTTCATTTTTAAGGTCGTTCCATATTGGTTTATACAGAGCCTCCTCATTCTTAGTCATGGCTACAAAGTGTCTCATTTTATGCTTGTATCATAATTTAGTTAACCACTTCCTTTTGATCCATTTAGACTGTTTCAAACCATTTGCTATTATGAACAATTTTGCACTAAATAACCTTGTACAACTGTGATTTTACACACAATAAAGTCTATCTGTAGAACATGTTCTTAGAAGTAGAATTTCTCTGTCAAAAGTAGACACGTTTTTTGATTGGGAAAATTTGTTCCTGGAATTTGTGCCAATTTGCATTCCTCAAGTAATCAACAAGGGCTCATGTCCCCCCACCCCCCAACAACAAAGTTTTATCAATTTTTAAAAAAATTTTTACCAGTGAGCTAGGTGAAAATGTGACATGTAGGGCCAAAAAATGTATTTCATATTCCACATAGGATAATTCATGCTGGAGAAAAATCATAAACAATGAATTTTATGAGAGTTTTCAAAGGGAAATTGGAATTTGTTAGGTGTTGTTGAATCATAGTGGAAAAAACCCAATGAATGTAAGGAATGTGGGGAAACTTTTTTAGGTGATAATCTTGACTCGCTGAACATCAGAGAATTCACAGTGGAAAAATGCCATAGGAATGTAATGAGTGTGAGAAAAGTTTCTAGAAGAGTTCATACCTTGTTCAACATCAGAAAATTCATTTGAGACAAACCCCTGTGAGTATGTTGAGTGTGGAGGAGCCCTCAGCTACAGCTTAGGTCTCATTGAACATCGGTGAATTCATACTGGAAAAAATCTTATGAATGTAATGAGTGTGGGGAAACACTTAGATATAATTCAGCCTTAACAGTTCGGAGACTTCATATTAGAAGAGAAACCATTTAAATGTAATGACTGCAGGAAAACCTTTCCTCAGAGCCCACATCTCATTTTATATCACTGAGTCTACTCATGAGAGAAACCCTGTAATTTATTGAATGCTATAGAACCTTTAATCAGCTCTTGAACATCAAACAATTCATTCTGGAGAGAAACCCTGTGAATAACGTCACCAGGTGTTGGAAGGTCTTCAGTTATACTGATGGTTGAAACCCAGAGAATTCACACCGGAGAGAAACTGGCTGTAATAAATGCGGACATGAAAAAAAAAAAAAAGAACAAAACTGTGGACATGCTCTCTGACCTAGGTGAAGATTTACAACAACATCAAAGACTTCATTTTGGGGAAGAATCTTGTGAATGTAATGAATGTGGTGATACCCTCACTAGACCTGTGCCTGAGAATCTGCTTCTGAAAAAAGAGAATAAAAACTTGAGCAACTGGAATGTTTCTGTGTGTTTATTTTGTGATGCGAAGCTGCTGGCAGATCCCTCTATTCACTGCCTTGGTTCATACATTTCTTACGTGAGTCCTTGATCAAATGGTAAACGTGGAAGAAAGTTTGTTTACATTTCCTCTTTCTAAGTCATCAGAAGTACCAAGCCGGTTGGAAAAGCATTGGACATAATCCTTGGAAATTAATGGAAGCTTTCTGACTTGTCGTGCCATGTAAGTAGCTCAAATGTCCTTGTCAATCAGGGTCAGAGCTCCTGATAGCTCTTGTAGTAATTTTCTACCTGGAATTAGGGAAATGCAAGAAGACCTTGAACTGAAGGGTCCCGGTAAGCTTTCTACCACCAAGAAGTAGTTTATATTGGGAAGGAAGATTCCAGGGTTCTGTGATACAAGAGCCCTCATACCTTTGAAAGGGTTAAAGGGTGGATTGTCCCTGGTAAAAATGAGAGAAGTGAATGCTGACTAATAAAGTTATTTTCTGAAAGTTAATGTTGATTGAATTAGCCACTGGGGTGGTGTATATTAAAGAGGAGGATGTGAAGATGCATTCATGCTTGTGAGAATTAATGCTCGATTGTTTACCAGAACCCGGCTTCTGTGTTTCTTCTCAAACTTGCCCATTTCCTCTCAACACACGCAAGACTGGGGGTACAGGTTCCCGAGTAGTTACCCTTTCAAGACAGAATGTGAGGCCAGGACGAGAGTGAGTGTCTGAGGTACGGAATTCCTGGAGGCGTTTGATCTCTTGCAGGACCTTGTGCCTCTCTTGGCTTAGTCTAGTCCTGGCCCTTCAGGGAAGCCCTAGAGCTTGGATGGCTTGCTTGGAGGAGACTGAATGGAAATTTGGATTTTAGGGGGTCTTGGAACAGCTGGAGCAGAGAGGAAGGGATGGAAGGAAAAATGAAGGAAACATTTGGGAGGAAGCTAGCTGAGGGGAAGAGCTGTAGGAATTAGCACAGTCACAGGGCCTCGGTTGGAAAAACTGAGTGGCTCTAAGACACAGATCTCCCATCTTCTGAGGCACCAGTAATGGCCCTCCCTGTGTCCACGGACTCATTTACTAAGTGCCACCATGCTTGACACATCACTGTTAGACGCATGCTTTGAGACTTCCCTTGGCAGTCTGGTGGTTAAGACTTTGCTTTCCAGTGCAGGGGGTATGGTTTCAATCCCTGGTCTGGGAGTTAAGATCCTACAATGCCTCTGGGTTTAAAAACCAAAACATAAAAAGAAGCAACATTGTAACAGATTCAATAAAGACTTTATAAATAGTCCACATCAAAAATCTTAAAAAAAAAAAAAAAAGGTTTGGTTGGACTCTTCCCAAGGCCTTCAGAAGCTAGCTCACGTAATGGTTCTTTATCATAAAGGTGTTGGGGTTATTATTATTACTTTTTATGGCTTTGTTATAACAATAGAGGGAGAATTTGGTGGTCTGGGCTGCCAAACTCTGCCCATTCCCAAGATTTCCAAGGCTGGCCCTTAACCAGATCCTGGGGGATAACTTTTGAGCCCTTGGGATATCTTGCCTGCTAAGAGAATTTGTATATCTGAGGCCTTGGGCCATACCAGATAGTTTATGTTAACAATGTGATGCATGGTGAACACCTGTTTTTGTATGCCTAGCGGCTTGGGCCACACTGCCTCTGGGCCAA
Organism: Cervus canadensis; assembly: GCF_019320065.1. Taxonomy (NCBI): domain Eukaryota; kingdom Metazoa; phylum Chordata; class Mammalia; order Artiodactyla; family Cervidae; genus Cervus; species Cervus canadensis. Next base: position 34,114,251 of record NC_057386.1, read on the forward strand.
AGACTAAATAGCTAAGGTCAGTCACACTGGCACTCCATGCTTCCATGACTGACCACCGGCAGAAATCCTGAACTGCAAGGCTTGAGCTTCCTTGGTTGGCAGCACCATGTATGTGTTGTCATACATTGTTGCTGGGAGAATTATGCACTGTCTGTTTGATTCCCCGGGAAAGGGAGAACCAGAAGTTTGTGTCTAGTCTCTCCTGAACTCCACCCCATGCACCTTTTCTCTTTGCTAATTTTTTTTTCTTTGATTTGATTTTTTATTTTTCTTTTCTTTCTTTCCCTCATGGCATGTGGAACTTCCTGACCATGGATAGAACTTTTTGCCACTTGCAGTTGAAAATGCAGAGTCTTAACCTCTGGACCACCAGGGAAGCCCGTCTCCTTGCTAATTTTAATCTGCATCCTTTCACTTTAATAAACCTGCTTCCTGAGTTTGGTGAGTCCTGCTAGCAAATCACCAAATCTGAGAGTGGTCTTGAGGACTCCAATATAGATATTCTTGCTGGAGTACCCAGGAAAAGCAGGACAGGATGCAGATTGTTTTGGATCCAAGGCAGTTCGAAGGACTTCTATTTAAGAAATTAAAAAAATCTCAGCCACAGAATTTTATTTTTAAATCAATTATAAGTACCCAAAGATAGAAGTTCAAAAGCAAATAAAAAAGAGCACAAACAGCTATAGTTGTCTATATATTGCTAACACCAAATGTCAAGCAAAGGATCTCTCTAGACTAGAGGCATGGTTAAGGGCCTCGTTTACTGTTGGGCCTCATTTGTTGTTCTGGAAGGAACCCATCTGTGATTTTCCCATTTAATGGGCCTCTGGTCTTTACTATCAAAGCATTCCTTTTCCCAGAGGAAAAGACTACTACTAAATATGTAAGTGGGCTTCCCAGGTGCTGCAGTGATAAAGAATCTGCCCGCCAGTGCAGAACTGGGTGCAATCCCTGGGTCAGGAAGATCCCCTGGAGGAGGAAATGGCAACCCACTCCAGTATTCTTACCTGGAGAATCCCATGGACAGAGAAGCCTGGCGGGCTACAGTCCATGGGGTCGCAGAGAGTCAGACATGATTGAGCACACACGCTCGTGAAATACGTAATTATAATGTATTATCTCACAGTCTTTACTACCATCCCAGAAAGTTCAGTAAATATAAAAGTGAACTACTTGTTGGAAAAGTGTCCATGGTGACTCAATATTGAATGATTAATACCTTAAACTTCACCTCTACTTGTTAACTTTCTCATCTCAGAAACCAGTGACCTTGATGACACCCCACTGGTTACTAGTTTGGTGAGTAATTCAGAGTTAGTGGGAGAGCCCAGCTTGTTTCAACAGCAGGAGTTTTGTAGGTCTTTAATCCTCCCACTCCGGACTTTCCCTCTTCTCAGACTGCACTGAAAGAAGACTCCAATTAGCAACATTTTTAATGTATTATTGTTGACATTTCCCCCTTCTCCTTATGATGCTCCTCAGTCTTATAAGTTTGAGAGTTGTCTTTACATCTCTGTCACCATCTTCTCTACTTTTCTTTTTTTTTTTTATGGTTGTATCAGGTCTTAGTTGCACCACGCAGGATCTTTAGTTTCTGCATGTGGGATCTGGTTCCTTGGCCAGGGATCGAACCCGGGGACCTCTCCATTGGGAGCACAGAGTCTTAGCCACTGGAGCACCAGGGAAGTCTCTTATCTTCCATTTTCTTTATCCAAATATTTTTAAAATACAAAAGTTATTCTTTAAAAACAAAGCCAGAGGGACATCCCTGGTGGTCCAGTGGTTAAGACTCTGTGCTTCCAATGCAAGAGGCAAGAGGCACAGGTTTGGTCCCTTGTCAGGAACTGAGATCCCACATGCTATGTGGTGTGGCCAAAAAATAAAATGAAAAACAAAGCCAGGGCTCTTATGTGAAATGTCAGTTGGATGATGTTTGGCTGTGAGAACTAAAGACCGAAAATAACAATGGCTTACTCATGATTTAAGTTTATTTTTCTCACATAAAAGGCCAGAGGTAGGCAATTCATGGCTCCTAAAGAGCCCGCACAGTCTTCTGGGATTATCTCTAGGGTGAAACTCCTGCCTTCAGGTATAAGGTGGAACGGCTGGCATCAAAACCGTGTTGTAGGCAGAGAATGGAGGAAGATGCCTGCCATCTGTCTCTTAAGGGAATTTCCTACAACCTTCCCTTTCCATTCATGTTCTACAGGTCAGGGCTTAGCTATGTGTCCACACCAGCTCAAAGAGAACTGGGAATTGTACTCTTCTTTTCTTTTTTCATCCCATACCATGGCATATGGGATCTTAGTTCCCTGACCAGGGATCAAACCCATGCCCTCTGTATTGGAAAGCAGATTCTTAACTGGTGGACCACCAGAGAAATCTAAGAGGGCTGGGTGATATTGGGTCACTCATCACCACAGTTGTCACGAATGTTCATCACATTTTCCTCTTTTCTTTTCTCCACCAGAGCTGTTGTTTCACTGCCGTATTTGCCTATAGAAACAGCTTGTCCTACTTTGGGATGCTGGTTATGATATTATTTTTATATTAAGTAATATACAAACAGTATGCATGTTTCAACATGTCCCTTGGTAATTAAGAAGAATCTAGATGAGTGGAATAGTCTGTATGTTGAATTTTATGGGTTTATTGAAATGGAAACCCCTGACTTAAGACACTGCCACTATTCAAAGTGGCAGCTGTGTCAGATTGACAAGGGCTCTGAGATTTCACTTTTTCATTCCTTCTCATCTACTTTCCCACACAAAGCTGGACTCTGGTTTGTAGGCTTGTGGCGCCACCTGACGCCCACTGAGGATGCTGCCTCTTCATCCCCAAGCTGGGAGAGGATGCCTTAACACATACGTAAACACATCTCTTGCTGCGGTGCCTTTTGAGATTTCTCCACCTACTGTGATTATACTTTGACAATCCTCACACAAGCACTCTTTCCTTCTACCCCTTTCTTTCAACTCTTGCCTGTGTATGTGTGTACTCAGTCATGTCTGATTCTTTGTGACCCCATGGACTGTGTAACCCACCAGGCTCCTCTGTCCATGGAATTTTGCAGGCAAGAATGCTGGAGTGGGTTGTCATCTCCTACTCCAGGGGATTTTCCCAACCCAGGAATTAAACCCACGTCTCTTACGTCTCGTGTATTGGCAGGCGGATTCTTTACCACTGCACCATCTCTCCTCCCCTTGTTTGCACCAGCAGTTGCTTCAGAGTTAACTGCCATTGTACACATTCTAGAGCCTGGTATATGCTAAGAGCTTTTTGTGCGTTATCTCACAGCTCTCACAAGAATCCTATGTATTTACGAATTTATCCCATTTGGAACATCCCTGACGGTCCAGTGGTTAAGAATCCTCCTTGCAATGCAAGAGATGTGGATTTAATCCCTGGTCAGGGGACTAAGATCCCATATGCTGCAAAGCAACTAAGCCCATGCATCACAACTACTGAGCCTGTGCATCACAACTAATATTATCCCATTTTACAGGTGAGAACACTGAGGTACAAAGCTGAAGTCATTTTCCCAGGTACGCAGAGCTACCAAGTGGAAGACTGTAGGGCTGTCTGTAAGCCTATGCTTTACCAGTGGTTCTCAACGCTGGAAAGCACCTGTATTTTTTTTTAATTTTTTTAAACTTTATTTAGAAAACACTTTTAAATGTATCATTGTGTTATGGGAAAAATACATTTTGGTGGTTATTAGAAAAACTTGGGCTGCCCTGGTAGCTTAGCTGGTAAAGAATCTGCCTGCAGTGCAGGAGACCTGAGTAAGATCCCTGGGTTGGGAAGGTCCCCTGGAGGAGGGCATGGCAACCCACTCCAGTATTCTTGCCTGGAGAATTCCCATGGACAGAGGAGCCTGGCAAGCTACAGCCCAGGGGGTAGCAAAGAGTTGGACATGACTGAGTGACTAAGCATAGCACGGCACAAGAAAACTTACCCAATGGTCATAACAATGTTCCAGGGATAAATAAATATATTTCTGGTTTCAATAGGTAATCTAAAAATAAAATTTAGGAGCACTTCCTGCATGTAGGTTAAGGATGCCTAAATACTTGTGTGTCTTGGCATATGTTCACTGAATCATTCATTCTCTCGAGTGTGAATTTTAGCATCCAGGCTGGTTATGTTACTTGGATACTGAATTTAAATTGAAAGCCTTGTTCCTCAGGGTTAAGGTGATTTTTATATATTATTTATTAAAAAATTTTATATATTTGGCTGCTCTTGGTCTTTGTTGCTGTGCACGTGTTTTCTCTAGCTGCAGTGAATGGAGGCTACTCTTCTTTGCAGTGCGTGGGCTTCTCACTGTGGTGGCTTTTCTTGTTGCAGAGAACAGGCTGTAGGCACATGGGCTTCAATAATTGCAGCACTTAGGCTCATTAATTGTGGCTCACAGGCATAGTTGTTCCAAGGCATGTGGGATCTTCCCGGATCAGGAATCAAACCCATGTCCCCTGCATCGGCAGGTAGATTCTTAACCACTGGACCACCAGGGACGTCCTAAGGTAACTTTTATATTTAGTGATGCCCTAAGACATCAGAATCACCTGGGAATTAAAATACAGATAGCTCTGCCCCCATCCTGGACCTTTCAAAAGCACCATCTCCCGAGGTGGGCCTGGGAATCTGAAAGCTGCCTTCTGCTCACTAAGGGAAGTGACTTATAATAGTGTGGTATTACTGGATGCATTTTACAAGATGCTGAATAATTTGAAAGCATGTGATAAAAATTCATTTAATATGCAATAAGTGAAAAAAGCAAATCCCCTCCAATTAAAGCAAAATTTCAAGAATCGCAATTTGAAAGCTCATGAAGGAAGTTGGACACTGTTCACCCTAATGAACCGGTAAACAAATGACTGAGTCCTTTATGAGTATCATGAGAACTTGGCAGTTTTGATTTGCTTCCTGCCTTCTGTGGTTATGTTGTGGATTGTTATTTTTAAATGTACTGCACAGCCTAGAGGAACCTAAAGAGGCATGACAACTAAAAGTAATGTGGTGTTCTGGATAGGATCTTGGCATGGGAAAAAGCACTAGATAAACACTAGGGAAGTCTGAATAAGATACTGGACATTAGTTAATATCTGTATCAGTTGGTTCCTTAATTGTAACAATGTACCATTCTCAGGTAAGAAGTTAATATGGGAAACAATGTGGGGTAGATGAGACTCTGTGTACTACCTCTGCAATTTTTCTATAAATCTAAAACTGTTCTAAAGTTAAAAGCTTATTTAAAATAAGTAAAACAAAGAATTACAAACATGGCAAAAATGTACTGTTATCATTTAAATGTTTTTATGTTCTATAACCTCATATTTGCATTTTTGTGTAATGGTGTTAATGTTGGGCTTCCTCTGTGGCTCAGCGGTAAAGAATCTGCCTGCCATGCTGGAGACATAAGAGGCATGGATTCCATCCTGGGGTTGGGAAGACCCCCTGGAGGAGGCATGGCAACCCACTCCAGTGTTCTTGCCTGGAGAATCCCATGGACAGAGGAGCCTGGCGGGCTACAGTCCATGGGGTCGCAAAGAGTCGGACACGACTGCAGTGACTAAGCACACAAGTGTGCAAGCTAATGTTAGCATTGAAAAATGAAAGCAAGATGTAATAAAACTCCATAGAAAAGTTGTAACAGTCACTATGCCACTTGATCCTATACCTTTAGGAAAGAGAACCTTGTGAAATCACATAGACAACAAACATAGCCTTTGAGCAAAACATATTCATTGATTGTAGGTTTATGAGTCATGTGATGATACCAGCTCACCTTATCTTTCTTCCTTTGGGGGAAGTTACCTTAAATTATGTAATGTCTCCAGAAACTCATTTCTTGCCTAAAACCATCAGCTTTGTAATGGTGGTGGTTTTCTCATCAGGCATGATGAGGGCAGTCGTGCCCATTTTCATAGAGCCAAGACACTTATTGAAGTCTCAGAAATAATAAATGGTAAAGCCAGGACCAGAAGCTGGGTCTCATGGTGTTTAAGCTAATAGTCTTTTCACCTCTCTGCAACAACAGGGGCTGGGCCCTAACCCTTTACAAGGTGCTATGGCCCTTCTTCCTCTTTCCCGTCAGAAGGCCACTTTCACTCAGGTATCTACACCTGCCTGGAGCACCTGAATTCCAGAGAAGTCAGCTGGGTCTCAGATCTGGGTGGCTTCCCAGTTTTCTAACCAGGGATTCTTAAAAAAAAAAATTTTTTTTTTTACATTATTTTTTGGCCACACCACACGGCATACAGGATCTTCACTCACCAGCCAGGGATTGAACCCATGTCCCCTGCAGTGGAAGCACAATCTTAACCACTGGACCACCAGGGAGGTCCCTAACCAGGGATTCTTAACATGAGAGCACATTGGAATCCCCTGGGGAGCTTCGCTGATGTTTCTGTCTTACCTCCAGGAACTCTGAAATATTTGGTCTACAAAGCAGCCTGGGATTTTTTTTTTTTTTTTTCGCCCTAAAATTATGACATGTTGTTGTTTAACTTTGCTACCAAAGTACAGATCTGCCTGTTAAACCTGCTTCTGAGGAGGTCATGGAGTTTTTCATGGATGTCATTTCTGTTGATCATCTATCCCAGAAGTTAGAACACCTCCCACTTAGAAGCAGATGCCTGGCTTTAGGCAAAGCTCTTTGGGTCTCCTCCCCACAAGACAGACGTTCTACATCTCAGGATATAAAGCAGAATTCATTCTCATATGTTTTTAGAGTAGAAGGCTAGTCCCACAAGCTGAGGGCTGAAACAAACCTAGTCATACCTGAACATTGTGTGCTGTTGTTAAGTGTGTTGTTTCAGAGGGCAAAACAGTCCTTTGACTGGTCTCTGAGGGAGCTGCAATGTCCACTGTCTCACATAGTTTAACACTTGGGCCTTGTCAAAGGAAAGGAGTCCCCTGATTCTGACAAGGTCTAATGTAATTATTTATGTCCCTCTCCATGAATCCCAGTATCCTCCAGGTTCAGCCCCTTTCTCTTCTTACCCAACAACCTACATCGTAAATAGTTGTTTTGTTGCTGTGCAGTTGCTAAGTTGTATCCAACTCTTTGCAACCCCATGGACTGCAGAGCATGCCAAGCTCCTCTGTCCTCCACTATTTCCCAGAGTTTGCTCAAATTCATATCCATTGAGTCTGTGATGCTATCTAACCATCTCATCCTCTGCCACCCACTTCTCTTCTTTCCTAGCATCAGGGTCTTTTCCAGTGAGTCAACTCTTCTCATCAGGTGGCCAAAGTATTGGAGCTTTAGCTTCAGCATCAGTCCTTCCAGTGAATAATCAGGGTTGATTTTCTTTAGGACTGACTGGTTTGATCTCCATGCAGTCCAAGGGACACTCAAGAGTCTTCTCCAGCACCACAATTTGAAAGCATCAATTCTTTGGTGCTCAGCCTTCTTTATGGTCTAACTCTCACATCCATACATGACTACTGGAAAAACTGTAGCTTTGACTATATAGGCATCTCATATTAAGCAGCATAGGATCATGGGAGGTGTAACCTATTTTCCCAATTAAAGGTGTTTGTCCATCTCCTCCAGGGATGCTGCTTGTATCTTTGGGCTCTGGAGAGTTTAAACCCTTGCCCACTAGTGCTGGAAACAGTCCCAGACTCTTCCAACATCTTGGCACCAAAGATACTCCCTGGATCATCATGTCCTCCCTCGGGTCTAGCACAGTAGGCCAAATTACATACTCAGTCTTACTAAGGAAAGGTCTAATTTGGTCTTCTAGAAGGTATAGTTTTATAAGATTGATTGCTGCTTATCCAGGGGTGGCCTTATTCAAAAATAAGGAACAAATTAACCAGGCTTGATGGTTGATCCCTCTGGTTGCTATATTTTGGTTCACTGACACTCCAATGTTATATGGAACTTGTGGACTGTAGGGTCAGCTAAGGTTCCTTATCCACCCTGTGAAAAAGTTACCAACCCCATGATAACTGTTGATCTAATGGGATAGAAGGGCTTCCCAGATGACTCGGTGGTAAAGAATCACCCTGCCAAGCAGGAGACATGGGTTCCATCCCTGGGTCATGAAGATCTCCAGAAGGAATTGGCAACCCACTCCAGTATTCTTGCCTGGAAAATCCCATGGACAGAGGAGGCTGGAGGTCTACAGTCCAAGAGGTAGCAAAAGAGCCAGACACGACTTAGTGACTAAACAATAACAATGCGATAGAAGGAGCTTTGTGGAGCCAACTGGCTACATTTGCTGTTTTAACCAGCTTTACCCTATGTCCCAAATCTCTGCCATTATTCTTCTGGGTTAACATACTGTTCCTTAAGGCCACTGTTAAAATTCAGCTTAATTACAGAAGATTTTTCCAGGTAAGCATTTCTTAGTCAACATGTACAGACCATCTGTGATTAGCGCAGTGCTCTGGGCACACCTGAGGGCAGGTTGGGTTCTTATCACTAGGTGGGGAGATGAAAAATATTCTTACAACAGAATACAAGATACCAAAGGTGAAATTAGCCCAAATGCCAAAGGTCACTGGAGGACAGTGAAGGAGTGATTGAAATGAGAAGAGAGCAGGTATGGAAGGCTTTGTGGATGTGATTTTTTGGAACCAGGTCTTGAAGTATGGAAGCCAGGTGATACCCAATACACTAATCGTGCAGGATTTTATTCCAGTAGATGGGAGACACTTTATGTACATGTGAGCCAACTGTGGATTTTCTGGATGTTAGATTTGAAACTTCCTCCCTGGAACTGATTGTTGGTCAAAATAATGGCAAAACTGGCCTAGACAAAACAGAGCCCCACTAAAGGATGGATGGGTGGTTTAGTCACCAAATCATGTTCGACTCTTCTGACCCTATGGACTATAGCCTGCCAGGCTCCTCTTTCCATGAGATTTTCCAGGCCAGAGCGCTGGAGTGGAGTGCCATTTTTTTCTCCAGGGAATCTTCTTGACCCAGGGATCAAACCTGGGTCTCCTGCATTGCAGGTAGATTCTTTACCGACTGAGCCAGATGGAGGTAGGTGTGTATTCAGTGAGACTCTAGGAAGGAAGTCAGGTTGAAATGAGGAGAGCCTGGGGAGGAGTCTGAAGATGTGGGTGCTAATCTGGTTTCCCCTCTTCTGACCTGAGTAAACCTGGAGCAACCACTGAATCGTTTGAGCCACCTTCGCCTGTGAAGGTCTTTTCTGCAGCTGCTGGAGACAGCTAAAGCTTCCAGAGACTCTGATTATGGCTAGTATATACGAGAGGGCTTTGGAAGCTATGTTCAGTATTTGTAAGGTTTGGATTTGTTGTTATTGTTCTTTTAAACTGTGCCTCAAAGCCTGTATTTTGCCTACCTGAATAACATCTCTTTATTATGATTTCGTATATGGCATGAATGTAGTGAAGTTGAGGATCATGTGAATGACTGACTCACTGTTGCAGGGGTAGAGAGAGTTTGAACAAGGAGGAAGATGACAAGCCCAAGATAAATCTAGAGAGAGAACGTGTGGGTGTTGGCAGCAGAACTAAGCATCAAGAGACAAAGGGACACTTTTGCTCTAGGGACCCCAAAGGGTCATCACAACTATGGATTTCAGTGGCATTGGACCCACGGACAGCATTGTGGGTAGGGGTGTGGTGTAAGAGAAAACCAAGTACGAAGAACAATAAACAGTGTGTGCGATGGCAAAGGGATCCCATTAACTTGAGAGGTTGCATCACAGAGAAAGGATCTTGTTGAAGCACTGGATAGTGCACCCAGGGTTTTTTAAAAAATTGAAGTATAGCTGGTTTACCATGCTGTGCTAGTTTCAGATATACAGTAAAGTGATAAGTTATATAGATAGATTGGATGCATCCTTTTTCAAAATTCTTTTCCATCACCGGTTATTGCAAGATACTGTATATAGTTCACTGTGCTTTATGGAAGGTCCTTATTTTTCTAAATTAGTTATTTATTATTTTTGGCTGTTCTGGGTCTTTGTTGCTGTGACAGTTTTTCTCTAGTTTTGGAGAGCAGGCACTACTCTACTTGTGGTGCAAGGCTTCTCATTGCAGTGGCTTCTCTTGTTGTGGAGCTCAGGCTCTAGAGAGTGTGGGCTTCAGTAGTGACAGCTCCTGGGCTCTAGAGCAGAGGCTCAATGTTTGTGATGCAAGTGTTTAGCTATTCCGCGGCATGTGGGATCATCCCAGACCAGGGATCAAACCCATGTCTCCTGCATTGGCAGCTGGATTCTTTATCACTGAGCCACCAGGGAAGCCCTGTTTATCTATTTTACATATAGAAGTGTGTATCTGTTAATCCTAAATTCCATTATCCCTTCCCCCTTTGGTAACCATAAGTTTATTTTCTATGTGAAAGTGAAAGAAAGAAAGTGAAGTAGCTCAGTCGTTTCCGACTCTCTGTGACCCCATGGACTGTAGCCTTCCAGGCTCTAGTCCATGGGATTTTCCAGGCAAGAGTACTGGAGTGGGTTGCCATTTCCTTCTCCAGGGGATCTTCCCAACCCTGGGATTGAACCCAGGTCTCCTGCATTGCAGGCAGACGCTTTACCATCTAAGCCACCAGGGAAGCCCTATTTTCTATGTATGTGAGTCCATTTCTATTTTGTAAATAAGTTCATTTATATCACTTTTTTAGATTCCACATATAACTGACATCATATATTTGTCTTTGACTTATTTCACTTAGTACGATAATCTCTAGGTCCATCCATGTTGTTGCAAATGGCAGTATTTCATTCTTTTTTATCACTTAGTCATATCTCATTGTCTCCATATGTACCACATCTTGTTTGTTCATTCATCTCTTGATGGACATTAGGTTGCTTCCATGTTTTGGCTATTGTAAATAGTGTTGTTATGAATGTTGGGGTGCATGTATCTTTTTGAATTCAGGTTTTCATCTTTACCAAATATCATCCATGATTTTTAGGGGCTGTATCTTGAGCTGGAAAAACAGCATCATGAAGATAAAGTGAGGAGTCATTCTGGCCTCCTACAGGTTCTATAGTCACATTGGGAACTAACATGTCCCTGTGATGGTGGGAGACACTTGGACTCGGACACAACACTCCTCCCATGTTGTTTTCTCAAAATAGAGCCTCAGAAATATGCATGTAAGACTGCCTTGGTCTGGATGGCAAATGATTTCCACTCACATGGGAATTCAGACTATACTTAGAAGCAGTTTCTCGAAATATTGTGATGAGGGGCTCAGTGGACAGAGACACTAGCGGTGCTGTCTTAGCCCTGGTGGTATGTGGGCTCTGTTTTTTTTCTGTTCTGGGTCTTTGTTGTGGTCCACAGGCTTTCTCTGGTTGAGGAGCACAGGCTCTTGAGCATATGGGCTCACACTCCTCAGGTGGGCTCATTATTTTGCTGACCTTGTGAAGACTCCAGAGACCTGGAGAGGAGCCTCATGCCCTGGGGTACAGTTTTCTTCTGCTTTGTCCTCTGATCACTTGCTCCCTTGTACATTCTGCTTTTGTCTATTTCCAATGCATTTCCTGCCACCACCTCCAGCTCTCCATCCTCAAAGCCCAGCACTGACCCCTCTGCCAGAGCAGGCTTCTCTTCTCTGTCTCTCTACCTGGCACTGAACCATGGCCCGGTCAGTGGAGAGTGAGATTTCCAGGTGTTGCTGCATTTTATCCCATATTGTGGGGCTTCCCAGGTGGCGCTAGTGGTAAAGAATCCACCTGCCAATGCAGGAGACACAGGAGATGAGGGTTCGATCCCTGCGTGGGGAAGATCCCCTGGAGAAGGAAATGGCAACCCACTCCAGTATTCATGCCTGAAAAATCCCATGGATGGAGGAGCCTGGTGGGTTACGGTCCATAATGCTGCAAAGAGTCAGGCATGACTGATCACACACACACACACACACACACACACACACACACATCCCACATGAAAGGGGCCATGGTTTCACCTGAGAGGGAGAGAGACGTGGACCTTACAGGAACTTGAAGGCACCTCTTCGGTTTAGAACTTGTCCAGGAAGGATCTGCTGTTTTGGGACAATGTTAACATGACCTCAGACGTTAAGATGTTGACATGGCTCAGACGGTAAAGCTTCTGCTGCAATTCGGGAGACCCAGGTTCGATCCCTGGGTCGGGAAGATCCCCTGGAGAAGGATATGGCATCCCACTCCAGTACTCTTGCCTAGAAAATTTCATGGATAGAGGAGCCTGGTGGGCTACAGTCTATGGGGTCGCAAAGAGTTGGACATGACTGAGAGACTTCACTTTCTTTCTTTAACATGACCTTGCTGGATCAGGCTCAGAACTGGTTGCTCTGGGCTCCCTGGGGTAATTGTTAACCCTAGAAAAGGAGATTGCCGTTGTGTTTTACTTCCTTGCATCTTCATAGCTGAAGGTGTAAGGGGAACACTGAAGGCTTAATTGAGCCTTGACTCACCTTCAGCCAGTTGCTGTAGTGTTTGGAGTTGAGATAGGAGTATTTCAGGTTAGTCGCTTTCTACTGAACATGGGCCCAGCATGGCTGGCGGCTCTTCTGGACGTGTAACCCAGTGCTGGCTCTCAAGGAGCACTCTGTGTGTGGGAAAAGGTGTGTTCATAGGACATGGTTAAGTCACATGAGGCAGGATGCATTCGTGTCGTGCTGAGTAAGACTCTGGTGTGTTGAATGTACTGTGAGGTTGGTGCAGTTGAAAGGAAGGCAGGATCAAGGAGAGTGATGATGGTGATAAAAAGAATGAATGTGGGGAATTGAAAGAGAAGAACTGTTTACAGGAAGAGAAAGCTACCAAGCCAGTGTCCCTGTGTTAGGTCAGGCCCTGGCCCAGGATTATTCGCTGGGAGAAAAGGGTTTTGAAAGATATGAAGGTTTTTAAGGTGGGTGCTTTTGGTCATTTCTGCAAGAATCCTCACAAAGACTTACATTTAAATCTCAGGGGACACTGAGTGCTGTTATGAACAGTTTGGTAGTAGCTTGGAATGTTGTCCATAGAGGATAGAAAATATAATTATGATTGGCACTTGGTCCAAATCAGAGTTGTAAGCTACTCTGAGAAGTGGCATGGTTTTGAAGTCTAAGAGGAGAGTAGCCAGTACTGGTAGCCCTCCTCCCCACATCTCCCAGAGGGAAGAGAAGGGCCAGGGGTGAGCAAGAACCGTGTGCCTTTTATTGTCCATGTTCCTGTCTCTGTGTGAATTCAAGAGGTGGCTGACATTCCTGGCTGCCATTTTTTTTTTCAAGAGGAGCAACACTGCTCATACTTACATATAAGAAGCAATTCCATGGAAGTCCTGAAACTGTTAGGAGACTGTGAAACACCAGCCCCTACCCAGTCATACACATCTCATACACCCAGTCATGAGAACGGCTATTTGTGGACCATATGCCTTGGCTTCTTCCCTTGGTAGGTCCCTGTTGCTCCAGATGGCTTCTAAATTGGCTAGTGTGGTGAAGCAGGTGGTAGGCAGGGGAGTAGCTAGGAGCATACAACTTATCCTTTTCCTGTCTAACCCACATACTGGGGCTGATCAAATGAAACACTGTTAATGTCTGGCTAGCAAAGTAATGCTCAAAATTCTCCAAGCCAGGCTTCAACAGTATGTGAACTGTGAAATTCCAGATGTTCAAGCTGGATTTAGAAAAGGCAGCAGAACCAGAGATCAAATTACCAACATCCATTGGATCATCAAAAAAGCAAGAGAATTCCAGAAAAATGTCAACTTCTACTTTATTGACCATGCCAAAGTCTTTGACTGTGTAGATCACAGAAAACTGTGGAAAATTCTCGAAGAGATGGGAATATCAGACCACCTGACATGCCTCCTGAGAAATCTGTGTGCAGGTCAAGAAGCACAGTTAGAACTGGTCATGGAACAACAGACTGGTTCCAAATTGGGAAAGGAGTAGGTCAAGGCTGTATATTGTCACCCTGCTTACTTGACTTATATGCAGAGTGTATGATGCGAAATGCCCAGCTGGATGAAGCACAAGCTGGAATCAAGATTGCTGGGAGAAATATCAGTAACTTTAGATACAGAGATGACATCATTCTCATGGCAGAAAGTAAAGAAGAACTAAAGAGCCTCTTGATGAAAGTGAAAGAGCAGAGTGAGAAAGTTGGCTTAAAGCTCAACATTCAGAAAACTAAAATCATGGCATCTGGTCCCATCACTTCATGGCAAATAGATGGGGAAACAATGGAAACAGTGAAAGACTTTATTTTCTTGGACTCCAAAATCAGTGCAGATGGTGACTACAGCCATGAAATTAAAAGATGCTTTCTCCTAGGAAGAAAAGCTATGACCAACCAAGACAGCATATTAGAAAGCAGAGACATTACTTTGCCTACAAAGGTCCATCTAATCAAAGCTCTGGTTTTTCCAGTAGTCATGTATGGATGTGAGAGTTGGACTATAAAGAAAGCTGAGCTCCAAAGAATTGATGCTTTTGAACTGTGGTGTTGGAGAAGACTCTTGAGAGTCCCTTGGACTGCAAGGAGATCCAACCAGACCATCCTAAAGGAAATCAGTCCTGAATATTCATTGGAATGACTGATGCTGAAGCTGAAACTCCAATACTTTGGCCACCTGATGTGAAGAACTGACTCATTTGAAAAGACGCTGATGCTGGGAATGATTGAAGGCTGGAAGGAGAAGGGGATGACAGAGGATGAGATGGTTGGATGGCATCACCGACTCAATGGACATGAGCTTGAGTAAGCTCTGGAAGTTGCTGATGGACGGGGAAGCCTGGCATGCTGCAGTCCATGGGGTCGCAGAGTCAGACAAGACTGAGTGACTGAACTGAACGTCTGGACCAGTGACACCCAAATTTTAGAGTGCATCTGAACTCCTGAAGGGCTGGTTAAAACACAGATTGTTGAGCTCTAACCTCAGTTTCTGATTCAGGAGATCTGTGGGTGGGGTCTGAGAGTTTGCATTTCTAACCATCATTCCAGTTGCTGCAGATTCAGACACCACACTTTTGAAAGATTTTTTTTTTTTTTTAATTTATTTTTGGCTGTGCTGGGTCTTCCATTGCTGCATGGGCTTTTCTCTAGTTGTGGCAATGGGGCTACTCTCCAGTTGCTGTACTCCAGCTTCTCATTGTGGTAGCTTCTCTTGATGCAGAGCAGAGGCTCTAGGGCGCGCGGGCTTCGATAGTTGTGGCGGAGAAAGTAACAAGTACACGGGTGCTGAGTTGAGAACTACCAAGCTATTCAAGAAATAAGGTTATGGTAGAATGCTGTTCCCACTGCCTGAACCACCGTCCCCTTCATTCTTAACCCCGGTAATTCCCGCTCAACCTTCAAATTTCAGCCTAAACATCACTCCCTCCAGTAAGCCCTCCTTGACTTCAAGAGTGGGTCTTCCTTTGCCCCCAGCAGATGACCGGCCTGTTCCTAGGCTGTAGGGGTCTGTGTTTACCAGATTCGTGGAGTCAGCGAAGGGAGTGATGGGATAAGAGATGCAGATGGGGACGTTAAGGACACAGTCTCTGCCCGGGGAGAAAGTGAACCCAACTTTCAATTTCTTGAGTCCAGATCAATGCTTGGGGAGCGACATCAGCGTGCAGAGCGGCCGGTTCCAGGGCGGAAGTGCATCCCTGGAGCCGTTCTAGGAAACTCGGAGGACCCAGCTTGTCGGTGATCCTCGGGCAGAAGTGGGCATTGCCAGGCGCAAAAGGCCACTTCAGGGAGCTGGTGTGGAAGGCAGCGGCGAGGTGGGGCTCGTGTGCGGGCGAGAACCGGGGCAAAGCAAGCCTGGAAAAGGTGAGGAGTCGCCCGCCAGCCGACCACCTGTTCTTCCCGGGAGTGCGGCGCGTGCTGATTGGCTGGAGTGCTGCCTGGGTACCGGAAGTGGCCGATGCCCGTCGCCCGTGAAACCAAGACAACAGCTGCGGGTTCTGAGCGAGCGGGCGGAGAAGCTTCGGGAGCCCGACCGGAGCGAGTGTGGGGCGGTAGCTGCCTGAGGTGAGACCTCATCCCGTCCCGGCGGGGGGCGGAGGGCGCTGGGGTCCCGAACCCCTGGCCTGCGAGCCCCGCGGAAACTCGACGTTTAGGCCCCTATCAGACCCGGATTCGATGTATGACCTTGGACGTTATGGTCCCCCAAGCCCCCACCGGGTCCCCACCCGCACAAACCCTGGACGCGGCCAGGGCCCGTCTTCGCCCTGGTTCCCTGCCTGTCAGTCGCCAGACGAGAGCAGCAGGGACACCCCCTTCCTCGGTCCTGACGTGGAGGCCGATGGGCGCTGTGGTTTCCTCAGATATTCCATCCCCAAGTAAACTGCGGGGACGAAATGGCGGGCATTGTCAAAAACTCCAGGCCTCCTGGCAGCTTGTGCCCAGGACGTCAGACGGGATATTGGCTTAGAAGGGTTAGTTGTGGAAAGGAGGTGAGGTTGAGTGCAGAGTTAATAGAGCATTGCTGATTGTGGGAACAGGGAGACAGCAGAGGAAAAGAAGACAACAGTGCTTTAAAGGAGTTTCTTTTTACAGCTAGTTACTGACATCAGCAATGTGTCAGACCCCCGATCTAGGCTCTTGAGATACAGAAATGAGTGAAATGCCCAGTTCTTCCTCCTGGGTACCACAGATTCCTTGTGTAGACAAGACATGTACACAGATTCCTTGTGTATTTACCAGGTACCCGAAATATGTTAGGCACTGGGAATGTCAAGATGAATAGATCATCCTTGCTTATGGTCTAAAGAAGGAAACAGATGACTTAGCCTATCCCTGAAGATTCTGACTCTAAGAGATCTGAGGTGGGACCTGGAAGTTAGTATTTTCAGAGGTTTTTCTAGTTGACTTTTCTGCATCTAACCTAATCCCAGGCCAAGAATCATTATTTAAGGATCGTTTATTAAACACACAAAAACCTTCCTGCTATGATTGCAAGCCCACTGAACAATTTTTTGAGTTTTATGTGGCTTCTCATGTAGGCAGTATGGTCCTTTAAAAGTTTCATTTCTCGTGGTTAATAAGTTGGTGGATATTTGGTTTATGCATCATTATTTTGTGAAGGAGGATTTCTGAGTGCATTAAAAGAAATACAGATCTGCAGAGTTGAAAACTCTGTTCTGAACTTTGGAGACCCAGCAGTCACTTTTCAGCCCCCAAATTGAGGACTAAGAGTGCTCAGCCTACTTCTGAGATGGCATGTCCATCTTCTGTCTCTCCAGAAAAAACTCATTTTAAATTTAGAAAAGTGAAGAATTGAGAAACATAGGAAATTATGTTTGGAAATTTGAATTTGTGCTATGAGTAGTGGAGTGTTTCCACATGAGGACAAGGTCTAATGTGTGTCTGTGCCTCTGGGAAAATCAGTCAAAAGGAGGTTGGCTTTGGGTCTTCCGCAGCGGTTCAGTGGTGAAGACTCCGAACTTCCACTACAGGGTCCATGGGTTCCAGTTCTGGTTGGAAACTGAGATCCTACATGCCTCCAAGTGTGGCCAAAAGAAAAAAAAAAAAGAAAGGAAGGATGGTTTTATTTATACATGAGTAGGTGTCTATAAAACAAAACAATATTTAACAAATGGCATTAGTATTGTGGCACTGGTGGAATGCAAAGTAAAAATAATCAGAGGGGGCAAAATTTAATTGGGGAAGACTTTCTGGATTAGAATTTTGAACCAAATGTTGAAGTTGGGGATAGATATACATGCCTAACTTCTATGTCTTGTGTCTTGTTTTTCTGTGAACACATGGTTTTCCATATGGTGTGAGACAGATGTGAGTTTTATGAATGCTGATTTTGTAAGGAGCTAGGTGATAAAAAGAAGTAACTATAGGAGAGATGGTGAAAAGGAAAGGCCAGAGAGGGGTCAGAAGTAGACAGGGACTGAAATATCAGCTTGTGGAACTTGTTCTTGGATGAGCATTAGAGAGAAATTTATTTAGGACAGCGCTTCCTAACTCAAATAGTACCATGGTTGAAGAAGAGAGCTAAATTCTCTATGATGAATTCTTACAGTTATATAGGTACACATTATCTATAATTTTCAAAAACTTCAATGGAAAGGGGAAATCCAGGTTTTGAGTGTCTGCCTTTTTTCCATGGGAAAATTAGAGAAGGCACTGGGTGGGGGAAAGTTGAAGAAGATTCCAGTTCATTTTTAGGGGTAGCAGAAAGAGCTTCCAAGACTTTAGGATTCCAGTAGGAGATCAGGTTCCTTCCAGGTGTCAGGGGAGGGAGCTTACCAGGGCTGCACCCCTGAGTGACTCGGCAGGCCGCAGGGTATGATCCTGTGGATGACTGGAGGCTGGGCAGAGAAAAAGGACAGTACAAAGGGCACCCCCAAAATCCCCCCTTTCCCCTTCCCCAGTCTCTCCTGCCTCTGAGAATCTTCATTTCTTCACTAATCTCATCTTTTCTTCCCTCTTAAGCTTTCTCTCTACTGGCACCATCCTTTCTAACATAAGCATATTCAACTCTCTCCCATTGGAGAAAATCCTTCTTTGATTTTCTTTGGCCTTTTGCACTAGTGCCCATCTTGGTCCTCTCCTTTCGTCTAAATTTTCTGAAAGAAGCAGCAAATTTACTAATCAGTCCACTGCCTCCTGGTTTCTGCTGTTGTCCTTCCATGGACTCTGTTCTCATGTGTCACCTGTAACTCCTCGGCAGGCGTTTCCCAGTTCTTTCCTCCTGGATCTATCAGCTGCCTTTGATGCTTTGTTGTTCCCTCTGCCATGGCCTTGGTGACCTCTCTGCCTCTGTATTCTGGTACTTCTACTTCATTAACCCTTCTTTCTCTTCCTGGAGGGCTTATATTCCTCTCACTACCCCTTTATCACTAGGGTCCTAACAGGAAACAGGTACTTCGCTCAAATTAGGATAATTTGAGTAGGGTTTATTTGCAAAGAAGTTAGTTGTAAAAGGTGTGGATGTGGGAAGGGTGTTGAGGAACCTGGGACTGGCAGTAGCAGAGTAGTCACCAGCCCTAGACCAGGAGAGATAAGAGGTAGGAGAGGTTCTGGAACCCACATGAGACAGTTGGATAGCACAGACTCCTTGAGACGAGTAATGAGCTTCAGTTGAAGGGCACCAGGAGCTCAAGGAGACCTCATAGGAAGGAACCAGGAGGATAAATACTCCGACCTCACTCTCCTCCCTCCTTTCAGCCTCCTGTTGGGGCTCCCCATTGGTAAAACACAACTGGCAGCCAGAGGGCCTGTTGGTGAGTGCTGTGTAGGTTAGCCTTCTGGGGCAGAGAGCAGGGTGGAGAAAAGTTGGAAGGATCTGGAGTGAACATGGAATTTAACTGGAGTACTCTTGAATGTTGGCTTTGGCTTTCTAGGTCTCTGTCTTCAGTATCTGACAGTTCTCACATTGTATTCATTACTGCCTATGCTGAGTACTGTCAAGTCTGTATCTCTTGTCTTGACTGCTGTAAGCTTTAGACCAATATATTTTGGCTGATTCTTTGATATTTCTGTATGGATATGTTGAAACTCATCTTGTCCAAAACAGAGCTCACTTGTCATCTTCCCTCCTATTCCCAACCTTGGTGGTACCACTATCCATCTGATGATACCTACCTCATGCCTGTATTCAATTGTACCCCAAGTCTTAGAGGATTTGTTTTCTCAAACATTTCTCTAGTCTGTTTCCTCTTCATTCACACTACTACTATTACCCTTGCCAAATCTCTGGAGCCATTGTACCTGTTAGTAGCAAGTTTGACTTCATAAATAAAAAAACCATAATGACTTAAGCAAGGAAAAACCTCATTTCTCTCTTAGATAAAAGAAATCCAGAGACAGGCATTCCAGGGCTGGTCTGGAAGCTCTACAGAGTCACCAGGGACCCAGGGTCCTTCCTGCTCTGGTCCAGGGCGTGCTGGTGAACGCATGGTCTGAGGTGGCACTCCAGCTGTCACCTAATGCCCCAGGCACAGCCCCAAGGAGGGTGAAGAAATGTATCCTTACCTTTAAGTAGATATCCCAGAAGTCCCTTGTGCTTTCATTTGCATTTTACTGTCTTGTTGGCCAGAAGTTGGTGACGTCACCAAATCTAGCTGCAAAGAAGGCTAGAGAATACATTTCCTTAGGTAGCCTTGTTGCTACAAAAGTAAATTCATTATTCTTTTGTTGATGAGGTGAGGAAGAGGGATAGACAACTAAAAATCCTTGCCATAGTGTTTTAGAAGTCTTTTTATAAATACAGGCTTTTAGATTTATAAAAGTGCTAAGAAAATTACATAAAGGGACCAGTTATAATACTCATAAATAAAACAACATTGCAAACATATATATAATAACAACCAGTTAGAAAATATAAGAAAAACTCACTAAAAGACATACAGGGATGTGATAGATATAAAAGCATCAGGGTAAGTTTGGAAATTTTACAAAATTATACTAAAATTCATTTGGAAAAATAGAATAGACAGGAAGTTTTTGTAAAAGAAGACAAAACTTTCTCTAACATATTAAAACTTTTTAAGCTGCAGTAGGTTGAACAGTTTGGTATTAGAGAAGGAATAGACAGATCAGGAGAACTGAAAGGAGTCTGGAGATTGACCCAGATATATATATAGAATTTTAGACTGTGGTATAGGAGGCATTTCAAATTAGTAGGGAAAATTAGGAATTGATACAGTTTAGTAACCATCTGGAGAGAATTAAGCTAGAACCTTACTTCATCCAAATATAAGGGAGTCAAGCATGGTTCCTTCTGTGCCCATTGTAGCTAAGTCATGTTAACCTTCTGAGTGGGTGACCCCTACAACATATACAATTCCCTGTTCTGTAGAGCTGGTGAGCACCACAGCACTGGGCTAAAGATAGCTCTTCTTGCTACTCATTTCTGGTTACTTCCTCTATAAACTCCAGAGTCATATTAGTCACTTTTGTCCCTTCTCCCAACCTTCTCCATATATTATCTGTTAATATGGCCACAATTTTCCTTGAATGTTTTTCTTACCAACCTCAGGTTCTGTCCCAACTCACTGTTAATATTATGGAACCTTTATCAGCGTCTTCTTACCATCCATTTCCTGTCTCTAGCCTTAAATCTCTTCCTCTGGTCATTCCTCTCACTCTCTTCAGTCAGCGTCTGCTATTTGTGTAGCATGTCCACCATAATCCTGAATCTTTTTCTTCTCTTCCATAGCATCCTATAATCTCACCAGATACAGAGAGTGCTGTCAGAACCCTGTCGAGCTCCCTACTTCCTAGCATGGGCTTCATTTAGCTGTGATACAGCCACTTCACAGACTTACTTCTCTCATTTCAGATTGTGAGATGGGGACTGAGAACAAGGAGGTAATTCCCAAGGAAGAAATTTCTGAAGAATCTCAGCCACATGGGGCATTTTTAGAAAAAATGGAAGAAAAACTTCCAAAGGTGGTCTGCCAGGGTCGTGAGTTTGGAGCAGTGTGTGAAGAAGACATATTGGAGGGGCATTCCGGAGAGTCCACAGAAAAGATTCTGAGGCAGAAGTCGTCTGAGGAGAGAGACTTTGCATCAGAGTTGATTATCTTTAAGAAATCACCCTCCAGTGAGAAAGATCAGGAGAAGGATGAGAGTGAGCGAGTCTGCAGACTCAGCTCAAACCTGCTCACACGTCAGGGAGACACCAGAGTAGAGGCAGTTAGCACATTTGCTACTTCTGGCCAGAACTTCATAGAGAATTTAGGACCTAACAAAACACACAGAAGTTCTGTGGGAGAAAAGCCTCATACATGCAAAGAATGCGGGAAAGCCTTTAATCAGAACTCACATCTTATTCAGCATATGAGAGTTCATAGTGGAGAGAAACCCTTTGAATGCAAAGAATGTGGAAAAACATTTGGAACTAACTCAAGCCTTCGAAGGCACCTGAGAATTCATGCTGGAGAGAAGCCCTTTGCCTGTAATGAATGTGGAAAGGCCTTCATTCAGAGTTCACATCTCATCCACCATCATAGAATTCACACTGGAGAGAGACCTTATAAATGTGAAGAATGTGGTAAAGCCTTCAGTCAGAATTCAGCCCTTATCCTACATCAGAGAATCCACACTGGGGAGAAACCATATGAATGTAATGAATGTGGGAAGACCTTTAGGGTTAGCTCACAGCTTATTCAGCATCAGAGAATTCATACTGAAGAAAGATACCATGAATGCAATGAGTGTGGCAAAGCCTTCAAGCATAGCTCAGGCCTTATCAGACACCAGAAAATTCATACTGGAGAAAAACCCTATCTATGTAACGAGTGTGGGAAAGGCTTTGGGCAGAGTTCCGAGCTCATCCGGCATCAAAGAATTCACACAGGAGACAAACCGTATGAATGTAATGAATGTGGGAAAACTTTTGGCCAGAACTCAGAGATAATCAGGCATATTAGAATTCATACTGGTGAGAAGCCCTACGTTTGTAAGGAATGTGGGAAGGCCTTTAGGGGGAACTCGGAACTTCTTAGACATGAGAGAATTCACACTGGAGAGAAACCCTATGAGTGCTTTGAGTGTGGGAAGGCTTTTAGACGGACCTCTCACCTTATTGTCCACCAGAGAATTCATACTGGAGAGAAACCTCATCAGTGTAATGAATGCGCCAGAACCTTTTGGGACAACTCTGAGCTGCTTCTCCACCAGAAAATCCACATTGGAGAGAAACCTTATGAATGTAATGAATGTGAGAAGACATTCAGCCAGCATTCCCAGCTTATCATACATCAGAGAATTCACACGGGAGAGAAGCCTTACGAGTGCCAAGAATGCCAGAAGACCTTCAGTCGGAGCTCTCACCTCCTCCGACATCAAAGTGTCCACTGTATGGAATGATCTGCGAAACAGGAAAGCCTTCTGAGGGAAGAGCTGAAGTCAGACTTCGTGTGCTTAATCTGCACCTCGAGTTCTCAGATCAGATGAATGGGCAGAACCTCCCCTGTCCTTGTACTGATTTTTATTTAAGCAGCTGGACAAAAAAGGATGAGGCACTTTTATGGACTATTCATTGAGAAGTTTCACTGTACTGAGTTAAATCATAAAAGCTGTTTCAGGCCTTAATTCTCCTCTTTCCTTTTTCCTCCTCTTTCTCCTTACTCCCTAGTGGATCACATAACATTAGGGGTCTGCACCAGTCATCCAGCCCAAATTGTTACTATTCAGGAAAAACGGAGGAACGTGATTCCACCACCTCCTACGAATGGCAGAGTTGACCCTTTGAATATTAACCCCTGAAATGTTAAAGTCATGGCCTAGGAGACATACCTCTCTGTCTTTTCCACTGTTTAGCATTGGGATTTAGTAAGCTTTATTAGCTTCAAAATGTTCCAAACTCCCTATCAAGTTTCCTTAGAAGATGGCAGTACTAATGAAGAAGCAGGAAACTTGGGTCATCTTCCATCTAGGACTTCCTCCGTGATTTGAAGAGGTGCCCTGATGGAGGAAACTGACAGGCAATTTACAGGATCATAAGTGAAGGCCCTCAGAATCCAGAGGGGCTGATTAGCAAGGCCAGGGGATAAACAAGTGAGGCCAGGCCACTCAGCATTAGAAGCAGCTCTTTCACAGCCGCTCAGACTGACTGCTCCCAAGAACTCTGCTGCGTTCACTTTTGGCCCCAGTTCCTGCTGCTGCTGCTGCTGACAGATCCTGTGTCAGGAAGAAGCTCAAAGAGGACTGTGCGGCTTCATTGTCAGCAGGCACCAGGCCACAGTGATGAGCAGGTTCACCTGACTGACCAGGGCCCCTGCCTTGCCAAAGCACTTAAGCTCTCATGACCACTGCTGGGGGCCTTGGTTCATGGACCAGAATGTGATAGCCTCTTCTCAGTTTGCCCTTGACCTTGGAATTCTCTTTCTTCAACATCTCTACATGTGTTTTCTGTGTTCTCCTATGTGTTTCTTTTTCCTCCAAGGAAACACATCCTCAATTTTCCATGTGTCAGTGTTTCTGAGGCAATCTTTCTGAGGTAGTGGGAATTGCACTAATGAGAATCCAGCAGGCTTGGGGTTTGGTCTAAGAACTAGACCTTGAATAAGGCACTTCACCTGCTGATCCTTAATTTCCTCATCTGCAAAATAAGGGGAGTTGAACTAAATGATCTCAAGTTTCAACCAGCCCAAAAATTCCTGAACTCTTTTTAAAAAATTTAACTTTATGTATCTTCAGTGTTTTATTCTTTAATCTCTTTATTACACTAATACTAATCACTAGTATTTATTGAATTTTTACTATGTGTCAGAACAATGCTAGACAGTTTACATTTTTATTTTTTACAACCTCCCTATGATGTGGGTCCTCTTTTTTTAAAAACAGACAAAACAGCTTTATTGTGGTATAATTTACATACCATAAAATTCTCCTGTTCTAAGTGTTCAGTTGAATGTGCTTTAGTTTATAGAGTTGTATAACCATCAGTGATCTGGGTACTCTAGCCCAGTTTGAAAGGTGAGGGGCAGGGGAGATGTCAGGTAACTTGATCACATGATCAAGCTCATGATCACACAGCTCGTAAGTGCTAGAGCCAAGACTCAGCCCTGATCTGTGCTCCGAGACACTGTGCTGTACTCTGGGTAGGTGGATGCATTACTGCCTTATTCAAAATTCTTTGTACATTTTCTATTAATTACTACATGAATTTGAATATAACTGATTTAAATCATGTCCTTGGAAACATAATTGGTCACAGCCCAAACCCATCAAGTGGGTTTATTCTTGTGTCCCAATATGTGTCCCCCCAGGCTCATGCCCTTGGCTTGAGAAAAGGGCTGTAAAAATAAGACGATTGATTACACAGTTTCCACATCCTTCCAGATACCTCTTTCTCTAATAGACCTTAGCATTTCTTTAACTTACCTCTTTCCATGGGTGATTACAAGTGTAGTGTGCTCTCATTCCTTTTTCATTTCTCAAGCTCAAATTGAATTATACCCAAACATATCTTTCCCACATGAAACCTGGAGGTCACCCATTCCCTTAACTTCTGATTCCTGTGTTTGAACATTTTATTGGCACATATACCCCTTGCCAGCCCTTAATATAGAACTCAGCACCTCTTTACGCTCCCCACAAAGGATCCCTTCACACAAACATACCCATGAGTAATACTAGCTTTACTGAAGATTTTGGTGTGTAAGAAGTGGAGAAGGAGGTTCATATCCTGTTAGACATTTTGTTCTCAGAGTTCCCTTGGACAAACTGCCACTGAAAATTTTTCTCTTTGTCCTTGCCTCTCAGGTTTATCACTTAAGCTTCTTTTTTCTTGCCAGATAATGAGCAACCCCCACCCCCAGGTCCATTACTTTCTTAAACCCACTGCTTAGCAAATAGAAAAAAAAGAAAAAAAAAAAGCAGCCCTTCAGTTAAATATACTATTGGAACATTACATGCAATTTTGTGACCAGTTTTTGTTGTGCTTGATCCTAATGTTAAGGGAGGAAGTTCTCCTATCTCATTCTAAGAAGAACCTGCCAACATATATTAGTGTTTTCCCAAGAGAAATTCTGGTGAATGAAATTATTTCCACCTTCTTATATACACACTTCCTGTAACCTCAGTTCCTGCCTTTACCACCTCTCATCCAGCTAGCTCAGAAAGACTCCTCTCTTTTCCTTGTTTGCCCCCTCCCCCTCAATTTACTTGGGAGCCAAAATCTGACCATAACGTAATTACGACTGGTAGTCATAATCTAGTGCAAGTAGAATTCTGTCAAGGAAAAAAAATACTAAGTTTTCTTAATGTTAGACCCATTAAAAATACCAGGCCTCACAATCTCAAAGACCTACTAAAATACCCAGAAATACCCTTCAGGATTTTTGCAGCTATGTCCATGTATATTTTCACCCTTTCCTAATTAAACAGTTTTATTGGTATTCTAACACTTTGTGTAAATAAAGTATTTCTTTACAATTCTATTGATTTGATGCCTTTCTAATGGGCATTCCAACATACATTGTTTCATTATGGTCTTAATATGACTTTGGGGCTTTCCTGGTGGTCCAGTGGTTAAGACTCCTTGCTTGTACTGCAGGGGGGCACAGTTTGCATCCCTGTTGAGGCACTAAGATCCCACCTGCCTAGCAGGGCAGAAAAAAAAAAAAGTTTTGCCAGTTTCTTGCCATCCTATAAAGTTCATCTTAGTACTAAACAACCTATAAATTTCACCAACATGTGCTGTAGTACCTTTCAGTTTTGCAATGCTGTTCACTGTCCTTGATCTGCTTTGCTTGGTGAGATCCTCAATCTTTCATAACAGGGTAAATGTTACCTACTTTCTTTATCTAGATAGATATAGTTTTTCATGATTAACAACTTAATGTAAAATATTCTGGATTGGAATTTCGTGGTGGTCCAGTGGTTAGGACTCCATGCTTTCACTGCCTGAGGGCACGGTTCAATACCTGGTGGGGGAACTAGGATCCCACAAGCTGAGCGGGCAAAAAAATAAAAGCAACCCCTCCCCCATCATCTGAATGGTTCTTTTTATTTTTAAATGTTACTGAGATTTCTGGGCTGGTGTTTATTTATGTTTTGTTTTAATATGTTCTTTTAAGTGACTCCTGGTCTAAGGCACTCCTGGCCTCAGGTTGTTGGGTCTGGGATCTTTGAAACTCCAGAAAATTCTGCCTAGAAAAATGTGCATGCAAATTCAGGGAATTCATGGACCATTTGAAACCCATCTTTGAACTCCTGTAGTCCCTTAACATGTTTTGAAATCAAACGTTTACTTATAACACAAATTACCAAGTAATCCGCAATAACCTCTCCCTTATCATATTCCCTCCGCTTTGGAGATGAAGCTATGCCAAGACTGTGCCCTTGGGTGAACCACTGAAAATGGACGGGAGTTGGAGCCTCAGTAAAATCCAGTGGGAAGTGGGGCGCGATTCTGGTGATAACCTGAGGGCAGAGCTTCAATAAGGTTGGTCCTTGGACATTCATCAACCTCAGGCTGAGCGCCTACGACGCGACTGGACCTGTGGGCTGCGTGCCACGAGGCTGGTGGAGACCTGAACTCTGCAGCAGCGGTCAGCGCCGCGGAGTGGAAGTAGGAGAGAATGCTTCGGTTCTCCCATGGAGCAGGAAGCCCGCCTCCTCCCTGAGAGCTGGGGAGCGCCGGCCGACGAGGCCACCCAGGACGCGAGCTCACCCTTCCCCAGCCCCCGGCCGACCCTGCCACGTCCCTGTCTCCAGCTCCGGGCTTCTCACGGGGACTCGGCTGCGACTCTCATCTCTCCTGCTGTGCCGCCGACGAGAACGCTGATGTTCTACTTCTTCGTACCACGCTTTACAGGCAGTGTTTTTATCGGTGGACCCAACTTTGCCGGCACCTCCAAACCTTTAAGAAGTCATCGAAAAAAAAAAAAAAAGTCATCGAAGGCGCTCGACCGCCACTGCCTCCGGGATCAAGAGGAAGGAGCTTGCGTCGAGTCAGGGCGCGAGCCTTGCAGCTGGGGCCGCGCTCGGAAGCCGGGCAACCCTCCTCCGTGCGCCACCTGGCGGGCAGGGCGGGAGGCACGCCGCGCTGATTGGCCGACGCCCGAGCTGCCTTTTTGCTGGTGACCTGTGGGGCGAGAGGTCTGAGGGCCTGGAGTAAGCGTGGGCCGCTGCACTACGCTGACCCCCAAGTCAAGTCCAGGGGCGCCCACCACCTGGGACCTGAGCCGGTGTCGTTCTCAGGTCGTTCGTGAGGATGTTTCACATTTCAAG
The DNA here is from genome assembly GCF_019320065.1 of Cervus canadensis. Taxonomy (NCBI): domain Eukaryota; kingdom Metazoa; phylum Chordata; class Mammalia; order Artiodactyla; family Cervidae; genus Cervus; species Cervus canadensis. The sequence continues at coordinate 34,141,853 of NC_057386.1, forward strand.
GTGGGATTTCTCACGCTGTTCCCAGACGTTCACTTGCTGTCCCCCAGGTGCCTTCCGACTTACAACCAGGCCTATTAAGATAATTATCTAATAACTAAATACTAAAATTTAACTTAGTAGCAGTGGAGAAGGACAGACTTAAGGTACAGAAGGCAGGTTTGGTTTCAGAAAGAAGAAAGCACTGTCTGAGGCTGCTGGAGGGACTAAGAAGACAGATGTGGCGGGGATGAGGGCAGGGGGCCTGCAGAGTTGATCATTTGACACCTTTTGCTAAAAAGTGTGGTTATACATTGGAGTGAGCGAAGGTCTGGGTCAGGTCTGGGTCAGCTTCCGAAGATTACCCAAAAAGTCTTCAAGAAAGGAGACAAACTTTTCTTTAACCCTGATCTGCTGGGTACGTCCCCATTCTCTGAGCTGAGCTGTGGTGGGAACCAGCTGAAACTTTGGTCACAGGAGGACTGTAATCCACACTCCACTCCCTTGGCTCCCAAGTGGGAGTCATCCTCTGCTTCCCTGATCCTACTCTGCCATTTCTGGGACCAGGACACTCCTTCCCCAGTCAACCTGCAGCACCAGGTTGCAGAAGTGGGGAGATGTTCCATGGGGTAGAGCACTGCCAATTGTCTTTCTAAATTGGTTCTCTCCTTCCCCTTGGGTTTTAATTGGTCAAACTGTCACCCAGCTGGAGGTGTTTTCCAGCCTTAGGTGGATGTGGCAGTGTAACTGAATCTTCACCAAGATTCAGTTGGGGCACCTTCTGTAACACCTGGTGAAAAGGAAACTGCCTGTCCTTGAAACTGTTACTTCACTCTTCCTAGGAGTTGGAATGTGGATACAGTAATGATCCAGCATCAACCATGCAGGCAAACCCATCCTAGTCTAGGGGATGGAGGAGCAAGGTGGGTCCTTGAAGTATCTGGTGAAACTAAACTCAGCTGTCCCTTAGGCCAGGGCTTTGCAAACTTTTCATGTAAAGCCACCAGAAGTAAACATTTCAGGCTTTGTGAGCCACGCTTCTTTCTTTTTCCCCCTGCTTTTTTACATCTAAGAACATAAAAGTGATTCTTAGCATGTGGGCTATTAAAAAAAACTGGTCATGAGCTGGATTTGGCCTATGGGCTGTTTGCTGACAGCCAGCTCATGTCTGGACATGTATGTGAGAAAGAAATAAAAACTTGTATCTGAGAATCAGGAAGGCCTTTGCCACTAAAGGGCGCTGGAGGGACAAAGCAAAGAGGAAGGGGCTTCTGGTCCTGGTAGTTTTCCCTTCTTGTCCTTACCATGTGGCACCCATCCGCTGGTGAGTTTGCAGGTACCTCAACCAGTGGCTTCCTGCCCTGGCCTGTATCACCTTGATGAACCTTACCAGCCAGTGTCATGTTGGTCAATATTTAACAACTGTTTTTTTTTTTATAAAGCCCTGATTTCCACAGTAAACTCCCATCATCACCAACCTCAATGCAGGCTGGTGAAAAGGTGCAAACTGGCTGTTGCATGCCTCTACAGACCGGCTCTCACGCACCGCTAGAGCAGCCACACCAGTCCAGAGTCCTGGGCTATTTGTGTGTGGCTCTCCCTAGAGGTAATAGCTGTTCCCCATGCTCCTGGTTCTATATTCTTAAGATCTCTTTATCTCCTTTAATAGATCATTCCCCTTGACTAGTTAATACTTCTTTATATTAAAATTTCCCTGCTCAAATAACAAGTGTGGTTTCTGTCTCATGGTTGGACAGTTGTAGATGGGACCCTGTCCCAATAGGCAGATTACTGTGGGGCTGAAGAAGGGCCAGGACCAAAGACCCATTCATAAGAATACCAATAGAGGATGGCCATTACCTGCACAGCAGCTCTGTGCCAGACCCAGAACTCTAATGAAGTTGGCATGTTGGCTGTTACTCGAAGCCAAAGGTATGCTAGTTGATAGAGTCATCTCAAACAGAGGGTGTGAAATGATGACCTGCAGGTAGTAGGACTAGATAACAGTTTTTCCTAAATCAAGAAAGACACAGGAAAAATCTTTTTTTTTTTTTTACTTAATTTATTTTAATTGGAGGATAATTACTTACGTCAACATGAATCAGCCATGGGTGCACATGTGTCCCCCCATCCTGAAACCCCTTCCCACCTCTCTCCCCACCCTATCCCTCTGGGTTGTCCCAGAGCACCAGCTTTGAGTGCCCTGCTTCATGCTTTGAACTTGCACTGGTCATCTGTTTTACATGCGGTAATACACATGTTTCAATGCTATTTCTCAAGTCATCCCACCCTTGCCTTCTCCCACACAGTTCAAAAGCCTGTGGTTTACATCTGTGTCTCTTTTGCTGCCTTGCATATAATATCATCATTATTGTCTTTCTGAATTCCATATATATGTGTTAATATACTGTATTGGTGTTGCTCTTTCTGACTTACTTCACTCTATAATAGGCTCCAGTTTCATCCACCTCATTATAACTGACTCAAATGCATTCCTTTTTATAGTTTAGTAATAGTCCATTGTGTATATTTATCACAATTTCTTTAGTCATTCATCTGCTGATGGACATCTAGGTTGCTTCCATGTCCTAGCTATTGTAGACAGTGCTTCAATGAATGTTGGGGTACATGTCTCTTTCAATTCTGGTTTCCTTGGTGTGTATGCCCAGCAGTGGGATTGCTGGATCATATCGCACTTCTATTTCCAGGTTTTTAAGGAATCTCCACACTGTTCTCTATAGTGGCTATAACAGTTTGCATCCCCATCAATAGTGTAAGAGGGTTCCCTTTTCTCCACACCCTCTCTAGCACTTATTGTTTGTAGACTTTTTGATGGTGTCCATTCTGACCAGTGTGAGATGATACCTCAATGTGGTTTTGATTTGCATTTCTCCAATAATGAGTGATGTTGAGTATCTTTTTTTTTTTAATTTTATTTATTTTAATTTTATTTTATTTTATTTTTTTTTATTAGTTGGAGGCTAATTACTTCACAACATTTCAGTGGGTTTTGTCATACATTGATATGAATCAGCCATAGATTTACACGTATTCCCCATCCCGATCCCCCCTCCCACCTCCCTCTCCACCCGATTCCCTCTGGGTCTTCCCAGTGCACCAGGCCCGAGCACTTGTCTCATGCATCCCACCTGGGCTGGTGATCTGTTTCACCATAGATA